>NW_027361743.1:22870000-23345000 GCF_039654945.1 Dendrobates tinctorius | reverse complement strand
CATGGTTGACACAAGAAGGGAAGACACCAGTTGTTAGAGATAGGTTGAAGATATGGGTTACTGTTGGGATGAAGACTGTGGTGAGGTTTAAGATGAGGTGGAATGGGATCGAGTCAAGTTTATGGGTGATGAGAGGTGATGTGGAAAATAGAGAGGAATGTTGATCTGCTGAAATGGTGGAATATCTGGTATTGGTGCAGGAGAGCTGACTAGTTATGAGTAGGGGCTGTGGAGACAGTAGGCCAAAGCTTTCTATGGTGTTTTCAATCTTCTGCTTGAAGAATGAGGCAAAGTCTTCAGCTGAGATGAGAGGAGAGGGAGGAGGTGCTGGTGGACGGAGGAGCGAATTGAAAGTGTTGAATAGCTGTTTAGGGTTTTGAGACAGGAACGATGTGAGAGATGAGAAGTAGGTTTGTTTTTCAGCAGTGCATGTGGACTTGAAAGTAGTGATGGACTGTTTGAATGTGATGTTCTTGTTGGAGTGGGATCTTTTACATCTCCGCTCTGCAATCTGCTGAGTGTGCAAGCTTTTGAATGTGTGAGGGGGGTAACTGATTCAAGAGCTGCAGCTGTTGTGCTTTTTTATATAAAGTGGCAGCATCTTCTGCATTGTGTAAGGAACCTAAGTCTGCAAGAGGGAGAAGGGACTCAGAAAGTGAGTGTGTATCAAGGTGTTTGAGATTTCTGTGAGGGTGCGCAAGTTTTTGGAGTGAGAATTGTGCACCTGGAGATGAGATTTAAAGAATGTTAGTAGGTTGTGGTTAGACAGCGGGAGAGGTGAGTTAGAAAGGTTAGATAGGGAACATAGGCAGCTGAAGATGAGGTGCAATGTATGGCCATCTTTCTATGTGGCTGTAGAAAGCCATTGAGCTAGACTGAAGGCGGAAGTGAGAGATAAGAGCTTACAGACAGCTGAGTGGGAAGTGTCAATGGGGAAGTTGAACACACCAATGATGATAGTGAGGATGTCAGTAGAAAGGAACTGAAGTAGCCAGGTGCAGGAGAGGTCGATAAAGGTGGTGGCTGGCCCTGGGGGACAGTAAATAACAGTCAGTGGGAGGATGGAGGGGGAGAAGATGTGCACAAAGTGCACCTGAAAAGAATGGAGGGTAACGGAGGGTGGCTGTGGAATTTGGGCGGAGGAGCAGTTATCTGACAGGAGATAACCAACTCCTCCACCATGCTTGCTGCTGGGGCGGAAAGTGTGAGAAATATGAAGTCCCTGTCATTGGTGTGTTAAAGGCTGCAGACAGTCGCACTGCATCTAGCTGCAGAAAGTCTCTGCATTTGGCCTTGCAGACACCTTCTTAACCCTTCTGACATTTTGACCCAGTGCCAACCTTTCTCCAGCTCTAATTGACACACCATGACCTGGGTGTTTATAAACTCACAGCCTGCTGCTGGGAATTGCCGGTTTCCCCCTTGTTGAGGCTTGGAGCTATAGGAGTTGGCTATCTTCCTCTTTGGTGTTGCTGGAGGATGTTACATCTCTGAGTCTTCTCAAGATAAGAGTCCCCCTTGTTCTTCTATCCCAACTGCCTTTAGTGGTAGTGGTGATCGACTAGTGCTTACCCTGTCATTCCCTAAGTAGGGCTTATTGCCAAGGTCAGGCAGGGACTAGGTTACTGCTCGGCCATAGGTGCAGAACCTATATAGGGACATTTAGGGCAGACAGGATGACTTTAGATCTGCCTAGGGGTCTCCACTTCCCCCTTCCCTAGTGTTGGGCTCCCTTACCATCATCCCTTCATGATGCACTTAGTCTTTCCTACACTGTGCGTGACAGTCCCCCATAAGAAAGTGCAGTTAGATAGGCTATGTCAGAGGGGGTGAACGAGATTTTGGTGATGCCGTGGAGGGAGAGTTTGTTAGTAATGATGAGCGAATGTGCTCAGATAAGGTGTTATCCGAGCATGCTTGGGTGCTAACCGAGTGACTTTGGTGTGCTAGAACAATATGTTCGAGTTCCCATGCCTGCATATCTCACGCCTGTTCGACAGCCACAACACATGCAGGGATTGCCTAGCAAACAGGCAATCCCTGCTTGTGTTGCAGCTGTCAAACAGCAGCGAGACATGCACCCGAGGGGGATTTGAACATATTTTTCGAGCATGTTGAAGACATTCAGTTAGCACACAAGCATGTTCAGATAACACTTTATCCAAGCACTTTTGCTCATTACTAATAATAATAATAATAATCTTTATTTTTATATAGCGCTAACATATTCCGCAGCGCTTTACAGTTTGCACACATTATCATCACTGTCCCCGATGGGGCTTACAATCTAAATTCCCTATCAGTATGTCTTTGGAGCGTGGGAGGAAACCGGAGTACCTGGAGGAAACCCACGCAAACACGGGGAGAACATACACACTCCTTGCAGATAGTTTTGTTAGTTTAGTTAGATATTTATTAGTTGAAGCGATGGCCGGGGGGACCACCACAATGCAGGGAGACTACGGTACACAAGATGAGGTGCAAAGAACAAAGGGTAAATTTATTTACAGGCAAGGAATGCAGTGTTAGGAAAGTGTAAACAGGGGTATGCAATGACATAAAACAATTTATAAAAGTGATATTCTCTAGCTGGGCCGTACAAATGGCACGGTGCACCAACTATTACAGATCAGTGTATTTTTCACAAGGCAAAACAATACAATAAAGTACAGTATGCTGCTACTCTAACTATAGCTTATCTGGCCATTTCTACTCCGGCCGCACTGCTACAGTGCTCTGTCTATTGCAGCCTATCCTAAGCCCTAAACATGTGCACACATGGGGTTAATACTCACGGTAATGTTGGTGTCTCAGTTCCTTCCTGGGGGCCCCCTGCAGTTCTTTGCAAGAACTGCAGTGCGCAGGCGCCGAACCTCTCCAGACGCCTGCACACTGCAGGACTCTGCTCTGCTCTCAACAGGGCAGAGCAGTGCGCTTGCGCCGCCGCCATTACAGGACGGGAGAAGAGGACGTCATCGCATGAAGAAGGGAGGCGTTGGACCGGACCACAACGCCCACTGGACCGGACCGCCCACCCCGGTGAGTATAATATAACGTGTTTTTCTTATCTTTCAGGTTACATCGGAGGCTTATCTACAGCATTACAGAATGCTGTAGATAAGCCCCCGATTCCTATGACGGCAGCTGCAAGCCGAAAAAAAGAGTGACAGATTCCCTTTAAAATGGCAGTTTATCTCTACTATACATAGCAATGCCACCCCCTTACATAGTAATGAAAAGATCATGGATGTATGAAAGTTTGTTGCAGATAGAGCAAGTGTTCCATAGAGTTCCTCTTCAAGGGACTGGGGAAGCGAGGGCTGGTTGAATCGGTAAAAGGTTAGAGAGGTTGCAGAAATTTGTAACAGATCATGGATGGGAGGTAGCAGAGGCGTATCTAGGGGGGGACAACCAGGGCATTTGCCCCGGGCGCAGCCAGCAAGGTGGCGCAGCTGGGCCACCTGCCGCTCCCCCGACCGGGAGTCGGCCATTCTCTGCCCACAGAAAGCTGCAGCCTCTCAGCTCCCAGAACGGAGTTATTTTTAGCTTGAGATGATGCCACCGGAAGGGGTGGGGCCTCCTTCAGTCTACACTGTGCTGAGGCTGCTGGAGAAGTAAGAAATGAGGGGCTACATTATGGAGCTGTGTGAGAAGACCGAGGAGGCTGGAGCTGTGTGAGGAGAAGACCGAGGAGGCTGGAGCTGTGTGAGGAGAAGACCGAGGGGCTGGAGCTGTGTGAGGAGAAGACCAAGGGGCTGCACCATGGCCCCTTGTACAAATGGGAATGAGGACCCAAGACTCAGTGTGAGTACTCTAAGGATGGATTTTGGAAAGGGGTTGCTGTTACTTGAGTGGGGCTGCATAGGGAAGATTATGATGAGGTGCTGTGTGGGGATTAGGGGGATGATGAGGGTCTGTGTGGAGAATCAGGTGATGAGGAGCTGTTTGGAGAAGGGGTTATGAGGATGATGATGAGGTGCTGTGTGGGGATTAGGAGGATGATGAGGTGCTGTGTGGGGATTAGGGGGATGATGAGGTGCTGTGTGGGGATTAGTGGGATGATGAGGTGCTGTGTGGGGATTAGGGGGATGATGAGGTTCTGTGTGGGGATTAGGGGGATGATGAGGTGCTGTGTGGGGATTAGGGGGATGATGAGGTGCTGTGGGGGATTAGGAGGGTCATGAGGTGCTGTGTGAGGATTAGGAGGATGATGAGGTGCTGTGTGGGGATTAGGAGGATGATGAGGTGCTGTGTGGGGATTAGGAGGATGATGAGGTGCTGTGTGGGGATTAGGAGGATGATGAGGTGCTGTGTGGGGATTAGGGGGATGATGAGGTGCTGTGTGGGGATTAGGGGGATGATGAGTGGCTGTGTGGGGAATTGGGGGTAATGAGGGGCTGTGTAGAGAAGGAGTGATGTTGGGGTGATGATGGGCTGTGTGGGGAATGGGGGGATTTAATGTGTGTGGGGAGATTTGAGGACACAAAATGAGCAAATGGGGAGATGTGTTATGATTGAGTCACCGTAGGAGGCAAAAACAGAAATGCTAGCTAAGTCCAGAAAACCAGAGCAGTTGGCAGCTATCGGATTGCAGACCCCTGATCCTATCACAACAACTAACAGTAGACGTGGGGGGTTCCTACGATGCCCTAGACCCCTCGATCACAGCCGGAGAATTAAATAGGCCTACAGAAAGAAAGGGGAAATCTAAACTGCCCCAGAGCAGACCCCAAAGCAATAGGCAGCACCCAACATATAATGACGGTGAAGCAAGATGAAAACACTAACACAGACAGAAAGATAGACTGAGCAAAGACGGGGCCCAAACTACCTAGATAGGAAAGGACAGGAAGGCTGCTGTCTGCAATCCATGAAAAACCCTATGAAAATAAGAGCCAACAGACTGACAGTGAAAAAGGCCCTGAAGACGCTAGGCTTCAAAAAAGCTATGTCAGTACTCAGGAATATTCTGAAGACAGAGCAACAGGCAAAAGGAGATTCAGCTCACCCCAGCAGGGAATGGCAGAATCCAGAAAAGCAAGGAAAACAAAAACAAGACATAAATGCAAAAGGCAAAGCAGAAAACTTAGCTTTAGGGAAGCAGGAATCAGACTGGTGTCCTAGGAGTCCACAGAGAAATCACCCGCAGGGCAGAAGGGCATCGGCAGCCTTATATCCAGTCAGTGACTCCACTCAGCCAGTCATCCTCATTAGTCCCAGGTGCCTGATAATCAGGCTCACTACCTTCCTTCACCAGAATAGGGAGTTCACCAGACCTCAGTGACGAAGGGGAAAATGAACTCACAACAGTACCTCCCCCTTGAGGAGGGGTCACTGAACCCTCAACCACGCCACCAGGGCGATCAGGGTGAGCCCGATGAAAGGCACGCACCAATCTTTTGGCATGAATATCAGAGGCAGAGACCCAGGAATTATCCTCCTGACCATAACCCTTCCACTTAACCAAATACTGGAGTCTCCGTCTAGCCAGACGGGAATCCAGTATTTTCTCTGCCTCATATTCCATGTTACCTTCAACCAATACAGGGTCTGGAGGTGCCACCCCAGGAACAACTGGTTCAGCAAACCTCTTCAACAAGGACTTATGGAACACATTATGGATTTTAAATGTGACAGGAAGAGCCAAACGAAAAGAGACCGGATTAATAATCTCCAAAATCTTGTAAGGTCCAATAAATCTAGGCTTAAACTTAGGAGAAGCCACCTTCATAGCAATATTTTTTGATGATAACCACACCATATCACCAATCTTAAACTGGGGACCAATGGTCCTATGTCGATTGGAAAACCGCTGGGCCTTTTCCTGGGAGAGAGATAACTTATCCACCACTTGGTCCCCGATCTGGTGCATTCTCTCCACCACAGTGTCAACACCTGGGCAGGCAGAAGGCTCCACCTGCCCTGAAGAAAATCGAGGATGAAACCCAAAGTTACATAAAAAAGGTGACATCAAAGTGGCAGAGCTAGCTCTATTATTTAAAGCAAATTCAGCCAAGGGCAATAATGAAACCCAATCATCCTGATCGGCAGAAATAAAACATCTCAAATACGACTCCAAGGTCTGGTTTGTTCTCTCTGTCTGCCCATTGGTCTGAGGGTGAAAAGCAGAGGAGAAGGACAACTGAATTCCCAGCTTGGAACAGAACGTCCTCCAAAATCTAGACACAAACTGAACTCCTCTGTCAGATACAATGTTCTCAGGAATCCCGTGCAAGCGAACCACCTGTTGCAAAAACAGGGGCACCAACTCAGAGGAAGATGGCAACTTAGGGAGTGGTACAAGATGAACCATCTTAGAGAACCTATCACAAATCACCCAAATAACAGTCATTCTTTGAGAGACCGGCATATCAGAGATGAAATCCATTGAAATATGGGTCCTTGGCCTCCTGGGGACCGGCAAAGGCATCAACAACCCACTAGAGCGAGAACAAGATTTAGACCGGGAGCAAGTCCCACAGGACTGCACAAAATTCCTGACATCATGAGACAAGGTGGGCCACCAAAAAGAGCGACTCACCAGATCTCTAGTACCAAAAATACCTGGATGACCATCCAATGCAGAGCAATGAACTTCAGACATCACTCTCTTCTTCCACTGGTCAGGAACATACAACTTTCCACTGGGACAACGCTCAGGTTTGTCCTCCTGGAACTCTTGCAGAGCAAGTCTCAAATCGGGCGAGATAGCAGAAAGAACTACCCCTTCCTGTGGTCACCACAGGAGAATCAGCAAAGAAACTCCTAGAGAGGGCGTCTGCCTTGACATTCTTAGTTCCAGGAAGAAAAGAGACCACGAAATCAAAACGTGTAAAAAACAAGGCCCACCTAGCCTGTCTAGGGTTCAAGCGTTTAGCCGACTCTAGGTAAATCAAATTCTTGTGGTCAGTGAGGACCACAACTTGATGTTTAGCTCCCTCCAACCAATGTCTCCACTCCTCAAATGCCCATTTCATGGCCAACAGTTCCCGATTCCCCACATCATAGTTACGTTCAGATGGAGAGAACTTTCGGGAAAAGAAAGCACAGGGATTCATTTTAGATGTTACAGGATCCTTTTGGGACAAAACAGCTCCTGCACCAATCTCAGAAGCATCCACCTCTACCTGGAACGGGAGTGAGACATCAGGTTGCCGCAAAACCGGGGCGGAGGTAAATCTTCGCTTCAGCTCCTGAAAGGAAGCAACAGCCTCCGGAGACCAATTCAACACATCAGCACCCTTCTTAGTCAGATCAGTCAATGGCTTGGCAATACTAGAAAATTTTGCTATAAATTTCCGATAAAAATTAGCAAAACCCAAAAACTTCTGGAGGGCCTTCAAAGAAGTGGGCTGAACCCAATCGTAAATGGCCTGTACCTTGGCCGGGTCCATTTCAATAGTTGACGGAGACAAAATAAATCCCAAAAATGAAATCCTCTGTACTCCAAAAAGGCATTTCGATCCTTTGACATACAGGGAATTCTCCCTCAAGATCCGGAACACAGTCCGAATATGTTCCACATGAGAATCCCAATCCTTGGAGAAGATCAAAATATCATCCAGATAGATAATCAAAAATTTATCGACAAAGTCTCGGAAAATATCGTTCATGAAGCACTGGAAGACAGAAGGGGCATTAGTGAGCCCAAAAGGCATCACCAGGTACTCAAAATGTCCCTCCGGAGTATTAAACGCCATCTTCCATTCATCCCCCTGCTTAATGCGGATAAGATTATACGCCCCCCTGAGGTCAAGCTTAGTAAACCAGCAAGCACCTCTAACTCTAGAGAATAGATCCAAAATCAGGGGTAATGGATACTGATATTTAATAGTAATTTTATTGAAGGCACGATAATCAATACAAGGCCTTAAAGAACCATCCTTTTTGGCCACAAAAAAAAAACCGGCACCTAAGGGTGAAGAGGATGGTCTAATATGACCCTTCTCCAATGCCTCCTTAATATAGGACCGCATAGCCTCGTGCTCAGGTACAGATAAATTAAAGAGCCGACTCTTGGGAAATTTACACCCCGGGCTTAGTTCAATTGCACAGTCATAACTCCTATGAGGAGGCAAGGACGCAGACTCATTCTCACTAAATACATCATAAAAGTCCGCCAAATAGTCAGGAACATCATGCGACTGAGGAGAGGTGGAAAAAACCGGAGCCTCACTAAAGGCACACCGACAACCCCAACTCACCACAGACACAGACTTCCAATCCAAAACTGGATTATGAATTTGCAACCAGGGAAACCCCAGAACAACGGCATCATGCAGACCATGCAACACCAAAAATCTGCAATTTTCTTGATGGTCTGGGGCGACCCGCATGACCACCTGGGTCCAAAACTGAGGTTTATTTTTAGCCAAAGGAGTAGCATCAATCCCCCTCAAAGGGATAGGCGTCTGCAGAGGTGTCATCGGAAATCCACAACGTTTAGCAAAATCCAAGTCCATTAGGTTTAGCGCTGCTCCCGAATCCACAAAAGCCTTGGCGGAAAATGTGGACAGGGAGCAGATCAGAGTAATTGCCAGAAGAAACTTAGGTTGAACACCACCAACAGAAAACGTGTGTGCAAAGCGTTTCTCTCGTTTAGGACAAACAGAAATAATATGCGAGGCATCTCCGCAGAACAAACACAGCTTATTACGCCTTCTGAACTCCTGACGTTGCACCTTAGACAAAACTCTATCACATTGCATAGGTTCAGACGTCTGTTCAACCGGTGGCAACACCTCTCGTGCAATCCTGCGTTCACGTAAATGCCGATCAACCTGAATGGCTAATGACATAGAATCGTCCAGACCAGAGGGAACAGGAAATCCCACCATAGTATCTTTTACGGCTTCTGACAAACCCTTCCGAAAGAGAGCAGCCAAGGCATTATCATTCCAGGTAGTGAGGACCGCCCACTTTCGGAATTTTTGACAGTACAACTCTGCAGAATCTCGACCCTGGTTTAATGCCAACAGGGTCTTTTCAGCCTGATCAATAGCATTAGGTTCGTCATACAACAACCCCAAAGCTTGAAAGAATGCGTTCACATTAGTCAGAATTAGTGTTGAGCATTCCGATACCGCAAGTATCGGGTATCGGCCGATACTTGCTGTATCGGAATTCCGATACCGACTTCCGATATTTTTTCAATATCGGAATTCGGCATCGGAATCGGAAGTTCAGTTGATTGACGGCCTGACGTCATCATGATGCGCGGTGTGTGCGCATCATGATGCGCCGTCATTTCGGGCCTTCCGGGGGTCTCTGCCGGCCTGCCGGGGGGCTGTGCCGGCCTGCCGGGGGGCTGTGTGGACTGCCCGGGGTCTCTGCCGGCCTGCCGGGGGGCTGTGCCGGCCTGCCGGTGGTCTGTGCACCCTGTGGGGGTCTGTACCGGCCTGCCGGGGGGCTGTGCCGGCCTGCCGGGGGGCTGTGCTGATGTCCGGGGGTCTGTGCAAGCATCGTCCGATGGGACTACAAGTCCCATCGGGCGATGCCTGCTACCATGACAGTGATTGACACATTAGCCAATGATGGGACAGTAGTAGTCCCATCATCCGGCTAATGTGTTAAATGTTAAAAAAAAAAAAAAAAAAAAAAAAATACTACATACATACTACATGCATGCTACATACATACTACATGCTACATACATACTACATATATACTACATGCATGCTACATACATACTACATGCTACATACATACTACATATATACTACATACATACTACATATATACTACATACATACTACATACATGCTACATACATACTACATGCTACATACATACTACATGCATGCTACATACATACTACATACATGCTACATACATACTACATACATGCTACATACATACTGCATGCTACATACATACATACATACTACATACATACTACATGCATGCTACATACATACTACATGCTACATACATACCACATACATACTACATGCATGCTACATGCATACTACATGCTACATACATACCACATACATACTACATACATGCTATATATACTACATGCATGCTACATACATACTACATACATACCACATATATACTACATACATACAATACATACATAGACATACAGTACATATAACATAGAGTAACATACTTACCAATACTTGTCACATTGTTCCCCGAAGCCATTGTCTTTCCGGAATAAATATTAACATAACAAACCACAAAAATACTCACCCACGATCCGAAGCAGTCCACGAGTGTGTCCCACGACGATCTTGGGTAGAGAACTGCAGCATCAGCTGTTGCTGCCGTTCTCTACTGGCTGCAGGAATCCAATGACGGAAGGTAGGTATCCTTCCGCACTGTATTCCTCCGCCACTTAAAAAAAAAAAAGTCCCTAGTCTCACTTTATGCCATTGCTGCGTGGGAATTTCCCACACAGCAATGGCATAAAGTGAGACTAGGGACTTTTTTTTTTTTAAGTGGCGGAGGAATACAGTGCGGAAGGATACCTACCTTCCGTCATTGGATTCCTGCAGCCAGTAGAGAACGGCAGCAACAGCTGATGCTGCAGTTCTCTACCCAAGATCGTCGTGGGACACACTCGTGGACTGCTTCGGATCGTGGGTGAGTATTTTTGTGGTTTGTTATGTTAATATTTATTCCGGAAAGACAATGGCTTCGGGGAACAATGTGACAAGTATTGGTAAGTATGTTACTCTATGTTATATGTACTGTATGTCTATGTATGTATTGTATGAATGTATTGTATGTATGTAGTATATATGTGGTATGTATGTAGCATGCATGTAGTATATATGTAGTATGTATGTAGCATGCATGTAGTATATATGTAGTATGTATGTAGCATGCATGTAGTATATATGTGTTATGTATGTGGTATGTATGTAGCATGCATGTAGTATGTATGTAGCATGCATGTAGTATGTATGTAGTATATATGTAGTATGTATGTAGCATGCATGTAGTATGTATGTAGTATGTATGTAGTATGTATGTAGCATGCAGTATGTATGTAGCATGCATGTAGTATATATGTAGTATGTATGTAGCATGTAGTATGTAGCATGCATGTAGTATATATGTAGTATGTAGCATGTAGTATGTATGTAGCATGCATGTAGTATATATGTGTTATGTATGATGCATGTAGCATGCATGTAGTATGTATGTAGCATGCAGTATGTATGTAGCATGCATGTAGTATGAATGTAGCATGTATGTAGTATGTAGTATGAATGTAGCATGTATGTAGTATGCATGTTGTATGTATGTAGCATGTAATTTTTTTTTTTTTTTACATTTAACACATTAGCCGGATGATGGGACTACTACTGTCCCATCATTGGCTAATGTGTCAATCACTGTCATGGTAGCAGGCATCGCCCGATGGGACTTGTAGTCCCATCGGACGATGCCTGCACAGACCCCCGGAGCCTGCACAGCCCCCCGGCAGGCCGGCACAGCCCCCCGGAGCCTGCACAGCCCCCCGGCAGGCCGGCACAGCCCCCCGGCAGGCCGGCACAGCCCCCCGGAGCCTGCACAGACCACCGGCAGGCCGGCACAGACCACCGGAGCCTGCACAGACCCCCTGGCAGGCCGGCACAGCCCCCCGAAAGGCCCGTACAGACCCCAGAGAGGCTGTACAAGGGCAGGAAAGGGTTTTTCTTATTCCGATACCGGAAGTCCCATAGACTTGAATGGGACTTCCGGTATCGGAATCGGCGATACCGATACTTTTTTTAAAGATCGGCCGATACCATCCGATACGATACTTTGAAGTATCGGACGGTATCGCTCAACTCTAGTCAGAATAGGATCATCTGGTTTCAAAGAAAACGCCCAATCCTGGGGATCGCCACGCAGCAAAGAGATGACAATTTTAACCTGCTGCGTGGAGCTCCCTGACGAGTTAGGCTTCAAGGCAAAAAATAATTTGCAATTATTTTTGAAACTCAAAAATTTAGATCGATCCCCAAAAAATACATCAGGTGTAGGGATCTTTGGTTCAACAGCATGCGAACGAGCAAGGTAGGCGGAAATTCCCCGCACTTCCGCAGCGAGCTGCTCCACACGATCAGACAATTGCTTTATCTCCATTGAGAGAAAAAAAAATTCCCCCTACGGCCTCAGAGATATAGAGAAAAGAATATACAAACACCTTTTTTTTTTTTTTTTTTTTTTTAAACACAATTCTTTCCTGCTAGTGAGTACCCTAGGATCTGCGGTATGGCGGGTGATTCTGTTATGATTGAGTCACCGTAGGAGGCAAAAACAGAAATGCTAGCTAAGTCCAGAAAACCAGAGCAGTTGGCATCTATCGGATTGCAGACCCCTGATCCTATCACAACAACTAACAGTAGCCGTGGGGGGTTCCTACGATGCCCTAGACCCCTCGATCACAGCCGGAGAATTAAATAGGCCTGCAGAAAGAAAGGGGAAATCTAAACTGCCCCAGAGCAGACCCCAAAGCATTAAGCAGCCCCCAACATATAATGGCGGTGAAGCAAGATGAAAACACTAACACAGACAGAAAGATAGACTGAGCAAAGACGGGGCCCAAACTACCTAGCTAGGAAAGGACAGGAAGGCTGCTGTCTGCAATCCATGAAAAACCCTATGAAAATAAGAGCCAACAGACTGACAGTGAAAAAGACCCTGAAGACGCTAGGCTTCATAAAAGCTATGTCAGTACTCAGGAATATTCTGAAGACAGAGCAACAGGCAAAAGGAGTTTCAGCTCACCCCAGCAGGGAATGGCAGAATCCAGAAAAGCAAGGAAAACAAAAACAAAACATAAATGCAAAAGGCAAAGCAGAAAACTTAGCTTTAGGGAAGCAGGAATCAGACTGGTGTCCTAGGAGTCCACAGAGAAATCACCCGCAGGGCATCGGCAGCCTTATATCCAGTCAGTGACTCCACTCGGCCAGTCATCCTCATTAGTCCCAGGTGCCTGATAATCAGGCTCACTACCTTCCTTCACCAGAATAGGGAGTTTACCAGACCTCAGTGACGAAGGGGAAAATGAACTCACAACAGAGATGCAGGAGATCTATGAGGAAACAGTATGGCGGAATGGGGGATGTATGAGGAAACAGTATAAGGGGATGGGTGCAGGCACAGTATGATGAGTGGGGATGGGTAAGACCGTATGGGGAGCAAACGGGGGAATGTATGCGGACACAGTATGAGTAGTGATGTGAAAAATGTATGTGGACAGAGTACGGGGAGTGAGGGTGATGGATGTGTGCAGACACAGTGGGGTTATGTGGGAGGGGTATGTGTGAGCAGACAGTATAGAAAGTAGGGGATAAATATACGAGGAGACAGTATGGTGAACAGGAGGATGTGAGACAGTATGAGGAGGGAGGGGAATAGTATGAGGCGACAGTATCGGGGGAGAAAAGTGAGTGGGCACACAATACAGACTGAGTAGTGGCGGCGTAGCATGGTGAGACAGTGTAAGGGTACAGCTAGGAGGGGACAGTATACCAAGGAGAGGGAGTGTGATGACACAGTACAGTATAGAGTGTGGGCACTATAGGGGGGACACAATTTGAAAGGACTGTGTGTAGAGGGGGCCAGTATGGAAAGGAGAGGTCAGTGTGGCGGGCATGTACCAAAAGCGGGACAGTGTAGGGTCCTAAAGCGGGACAGTGTAGGGTCCTATTTTGTGCAGACAATATAGTGAGGGGCAATTATTTATTCAGGGGCTCAGTGTACTGCAGATATTTTTATTTAGGAGCATTATAATGACAGTTCTATCTTTAAGGGCATTGCTTGGAGAGTTGGTGCAGAAGACCGGAGAAGATGGAAGTCTGCAGAAACGAGATGTGGGTGACAAAACTCATCATGGGGTCAGGACAAGATGAAGAAAAGAAGTAGAACGACTCAGACGATGTCATCTATAAGGTACCTGGATGTAAATAATATTTGTGATACTGACTAATTCTCTTTTTTTTAAATTTATGTTAGGAACATTACAGGGGTTGTCCAGGTTTGTGCTGAGTCTGCAGTCATTCTATGTGACTGCAGACTTCTGAATTCTCACAGTGCTCACTGAACGCTGTTAGGATTCTCTCGTGCCGGTAATATACATACATGCGGTCACATGCTGACTAGACATGTGTGGCCTCACTCAATGAAAATGAACGGAGCGAGGCCGGACACGTCTAGTCAGAATGTGGCCAGAAGTATATAAATCACATACTTGTGCTGACATGACTGTCCATCGGAAAGGGAGAATCCTAAAAGTGTGCAGGGCTATCGTTGTGAGAATTCAGAAGCTGCAATGTCAGGATTCAGCTCTGCAGGCAGGGCCGGACTGGGACTAAGATTCAGCCCTGGCATTTGAAGTTACACAGGCCCACTAGTCACATGGTGACTATATAATATCTTTGTACACTTGTAGTTTACAAGAAGTGAGAGGAGATTAACACGACTATATAACATGTAGTCAGAGCTGTGCCCAGTATTTCAGCTCAGTCCTATTTATTGCTTTTAGGTACAGTACTCCTCCCAAATCTCTGTCCCCTTTTGTATGCATGATTACAGAATTCCTGGCAGAACCGCTCTCTATTGGGCAACCAGACCCCCTGGTCATAGCTGCCCCTATCATACTTCCCAACTTTTGAAGAAGGGAAAGATGGACAAAGACTGCGGCGCGCGCAGCGTGCTGCTGCAAATTTTGGCCACGCCCAACCACACCCATTTCACAACTAGTCACACCCATGTGCACACCTAATCGCACCCATTTAGCACTGCTGATCACACTGACTGGTACTGAGGGCACAGTGGCTGGCACTAAGGAAGAGAGAAAACAGAGAGAGAGAGAAAAAAGAAAACAGAGAGAGCGAGAAAGAAAGGGGAAAGAAAGAAAGAACAGTGAGAGACAAAGAAAGAACAGAGAGAGACAGAGAAAGAACAGAGAGAGAAAGAAAGAGGGGAAAGAAAGAAAGAACAGAGAGAGACAGAGAAAGAACAGAGAGAGAAAGAAAGAAGTAAAGAAAAGAAAGAAAGAACAGAGAGAAAGAGAGGAAAGAAAAAGAAAGAAAGAGGGGAAGAAAGAACAGAGAGAAAGAAAGAACAGAGAAAGAAAGAAAAAGAGAGAAAAAAAGATTCTACAAAGATACTATAGCAGCCCGGCTCCCATTGTAGTGCCCACCTGAGCCTCCCGATGCACGACCTATCATGATCCGCTCACATGGCCGGCATCCCCGATTCCAAGGCGATCCTGCTGTCTGCGCTGTCGGAGGAGGACACAGTGATGGATCTGAAGCATTCCTAGTTCCGTCACAATCTCCTCAAGAAATTATCTCATTTCCGGTCAGCTTCCAGCACATCACTTCAGGTGGAACATTATGTGTGAGTTTTAAAATGCTCCTCGGGGCTCCGCGTGTACTCCTGTGTCCGTGGGAAAAGCACGCTTTGTATGCTTTGTACACACTTGGCTCCGCTCCGTACATCCCGTACACATATGGCTCCACTCCATACACACACGGCTCCACTCTGTCCACCTCGTACACGCGTGGCTCCTCTCCGTACATCTCATACACGCGCGGCTCCTCTCCGTACACCTCGTACACACACGGCTCCTCTCCGTACACCTCGTACACACACGGCTCCGCTCCGTACACCTCATACACACACGGCTCCTCTCCGTACACTTCGTACACACACATCTCCGCTCCGTACACCTCGTACACACACGGCTCCTCTCCGTACACCTCGCGCACACGCGGCTCCTCTCCGTACACTTTGTACACACACGGCTCCGCTCCGTACACCTCGCGCACACGCGGCTCCTCTCCGTACACCTCGTACACACACGGCTCTTCTCCGTACACTTCGTACACACACGGCTCCGCTCCGTACACCTCATACACACACGGCTCCTCTCCGTACACTTCGTACACACACGGCTCCGCTCCGTACACCTCATACACACACGGCTCCGCTCCGTACACCTCTTACACACACGGCTCCGCTCCGTACACCTCGTACACACACGGCTCCGCTCCGTACACCTCGTACACACACGGCTCCGCTCCGTACACCTCGGACACACACGGCTCCGCTCCGTACACCTCGTACACACACGGCTCCGCTCCGTACACCTCGCACACACACGGCTCCGCTCCGTACACCTCGTACACACACGGCTCCGCTCCGTACACCTCATACACACACGGCTCCGCTCCGTACACCTCGTACCCACGGCTCCGCTCCGTACACCTCGTACACACGGCTCCGCTCCGTACACCTCGTACACACGGCTCCGCTCCGTACACCTCGTACACACGGCTCCGCGCCGTACACCTCGTACACAGACGGCTCTGCTACATCCACACTGTAAATCCTGACCCCACACATACTTACCTCAACCAGCACCATGACAACAGCAAAGCAGAGTCTTGCAGACGGTAGAGGCAAGGCTGAGCGCACAGGACCTGTGATGAGGTCACAGGAGGGGCGGAGTCAGGGGTGACATGATCGGGGGTCTGGACAAAGGCTCCTGATCATGTGACCCCCTGACTCCTCCCCTCCTGTGACCTGATCACAGGTCCTGCGAACAGAGCAAGCAGGCAAGCGAGTGCGACGCTGTGAGTGGCTGCGGGGGGGAGGGGGTCTCATGCTAAGGCGAGGATGGGGGGCGAGGATGGGGGGCGTGGATGGGGGGCGAGGATGGGGGGCGAGGATGGGGGGCGAAGATGGGGGGCGTGACGGCTTATCTCCCTGCAGTGCGGGAGGAACTTGGAAACTTGCGGGCACGGCGGCAGGAGCAACAGTGGCCGCAGCAGCTGGCAAGCGGCCAGATGATCGGGTGCTGCCGCTCGCGGCCCACGTGACAGCAGCCCAGCGGGAAAATGCCCGGTTGGTTATATTGCCAATCCGGGCCTGTCTGCAGGTTCCAGTAGTCATCACATGGACACTTCACTCACTATGCGATATTCATACTTATGGTCCTGTGACAATGAGCTTCTCTTCCTGCTTCTCTCAGTTTTTCATTGAACATTGAGAGCAATAGGGAGAGCAGCTCATGGGTACATGACTAAGTGTGCAAATCATATGTGTGCTGATGGGGGGGGGCGCCGGACCGAATTCTCGCCCCGGGTGCCAGAAAGCATAGATACACCTCTGGGAGGTAGAAATGACTGTGGGGATGTGGTGAGGAGGACCAGGATTCGAAGAGATATTGCCGGCAGTGAGGAGGAGCAGAGAAAGAAAAAATGTAGCTAATACAAAATACCTTGAAAACTTGGATGTAGCTGCATTACTCCAGTAGATATGTTCTATTAATGCTCTGTTCCTACAATGATCTTTTAGCGCATTTTAAATGCTGCATATTTTTGCTGCAGCAAAAACACAGCATCTAGTTCCAGAAAAGATTTATAGAAATCTCCTGCCCAATTTGCTTTTTTTTTACTCAGCATAAGCTGACCTGCAGTGCATCTTTCATATCTGCAACATGTTAATTTCTCAGCGGAAACTTATCAAAAATACATGTATTATGCACCTAAGTATATAAAAAAGTTTAGTCAAAGCGAAATACCAGGAAGTATAAAAAATAAAGCATCTTTATTTAAAGCATTTCATACCAAAAAGAAACTTGTGAGGTCAAGAAACTTTTCAAAGTGCTTTATGATCCATGTAGTGCTGGACATGTGTTTATTTGACCACAACATTTTATTGGGTCCTGGTGTCTCAATTTAGTGTGATTGATTAACGAGAAGAGAGAGAGCAAAAAAAAAAAAAAAAATCTTAGCCTTAACCTCCTACTGTATATATTCAGACATAGCTAGGGGGAGCATTTATGCAGGGGGCATTAATGCACATGTAATCGAAGTACATGTATCAAAGTACTACTGGCAGTTATAACATGGCAGTTAGATAGGGCAGGAGACAGGTAAGACATTTATATACATCTACTCCCTGTACATTAGGAGTACAACAAATATATACCATATGCATTTGTGTAATTTTAATCCTGGCCGCTGCATTCACACACATCCACCTCCCTGGCACTAACTCTATACACTCCATCCATATCGGCCCCTCGCTCCTTTCCTCTCCTATGTATAGCACTCACGCTCTTTTCACATTGTTAAATTGCACAGATCCAGTCAGTTCCACCATTCAACATCAGAGACGCTCTCACAAATCACTTAACCATCTGCTCACTCTTTCTATCCTCCTTCTCCTAGTCGCAGGAGACATTGCTCCCAACCCTGGTCCCCCATGTTATAGAAAGTCAAACCCCCCGACTGCTACACTTAGAAACCCCTGTAATCTTATTAATATTCCCTGCCTGCCATCTGTCTCTCTTAATTGTGCACTTTGAATTCTCGCTCAGTGTGTAACAAACTCTCCTTCATCCATGACTTATTTCTTTCTAATTCTCTTAACCTCCTGGCTCTTACTGAAACCTGGATCCAGCAGTCAGACACTACTGCTGCTGCTGCTCTTTCATACGGGGGGCTACACTTCTCTCATACCCCAAGATCAGACAGTAGAGCAGGTGGAGGCGTTGGTCTGCTCCTATCACCAAAATGTACCTTTCAGGTTATCCCTCAAGTACCCTCACTTGTCTTCCCTTCTTTTGAGGTCCATGCCGCCAGACTCTACACCCCCTTCTCCATGCGAGTGGCGGTGGTGTATCATCCTCCCGGCCCCTCCCATCAGTTCCTGGATCATTTTGCCACTTGGCTTCCACATTTTCTCTCCTGTGACATCCCTACCCTCATCATGGGAGATTTCAACATCCCCATTGCTCTTCCCCTCTCACCATCTGCTACTCACCTTTTATCTCTAACCTCCTCGTTTGGCCTTTCGCAGCTTACTAATTCTCCAACGCATGAAGACGGAAACTCCCTCGACTTGGTCTTCTCTTGGCTTTGTGCAGTGGATGATTTTGCATACTCCCCTCTCCCGCTCTCTGACCACAATCTTCTTTCATTCTCTATCAAGAACTGCCAGGCTGCTCAGGTCACCCCCACTGTCCAGACTTAAAGAAACATACAGGCCATTAAAACCCAGAAACTTATGAAGAACTTGCAATCTTCATTGGCCCCTATCTCCTCCCTCTCATGTCCTGATTCTGCATTGAAGCATTACAATGAAACACTTCAAAGTGCCCTGGATGAATTTGCACCCCCTGTAAATAGAACACCACAACGCAGACGGCGACAACCCTGGCACACGGTGCAAACACGTTTCCTGTAGCGGTGCTCCAGGTGCGCCGAACATCTGTGGAGAAAATCCAATCTACACGAAGATTTCATCCATTTTAAGTTTATGCTTAGAACATACAACACTGCCCTTCACCTCTCCAAACAAATCTATTTCAACACCCTCATCACCTCACTGTCCAATAACCCGAAACGTCTCTTTGACACTTTTCATTCTCTACTCAATCCAAGAGTACAGGCCCCAACCACGGAGCTCCGAGTTGACGATCTGGCCAATTACTTCAAAGAAAAAATTGACCAGATTCGACAGGAAATTATCTCCCAGTCACCTCATACCATGCAATGTCCTCCCTCCCCCACTGCATCTAGCTCACTCTCTGATTTTGAACCAGTCACAGAAGAAGAAGTAAGCAGGCTCCTTGCATCTTCTCGCCCAACTACTTGCACCAGTGACCCATTTACGTCACATCTCCTCCAGTCCCTTTCCCCTGCTGTCACCCCTCACCTAACTAAAATATTTAACCTCTCTCTCTCTCTTCTGGTATTTTTCCCTCCTCATTTAAGCATGCCATCATACATCCACTACTTAAAAAACCATCCCTCGACCAAAACTGTGCCGCTAACTATAGACCTGTCTCTAATCTTCCCTTCATCTCTAAACTCCTGGAACGCCTGGTCCACTCCTGTCTTATCAGCTATCTCTCAGAAAACTCTGTTCTCGACCCTCTCCAATCCGGTTTCCGCTCTTTACACTCCACTGAAACTGCCCTCACTAAAGTCTCTAATGATCTGCTAACAGCTAAATCAAATGGTCATTACTCCATGCTAATTCTCTTGCATCTCTCTGCAGCATTCGGCACTGTGGATCATCAGCTCCTCCTCCTCACTATGCTCCGTTCCATTGGCCTCATGGACACCATTCTCTCCTGGTTCTCCTCCTATCTCTCCGACCGCTCCTTTACTATATCTTTTGCCGGTTCCTCCTCCTCTCACCTTCCCCTTACTGTTGGGGTCCCCCAAGGATCGGTTCTAGGCCCCCTCCTCTTCTCCTTGTACACTGCCCCTATTGATCAAACAATCAGTAGATTTGGTTTCCAGTACCATCTCTATGCTGATGACACCCAATTATACGCTTCTTCTCCTGACATCACGCCAGCCTTTCTAGAAAACACCGGCGATTGTCTAAACGCTGTGTCTAATATCATGTCCTCACTATATCTGAAATTGAACCTGTCAAAGACTGAACTCCTGTTGTTTCCTCCCTCTACTAATGTACCTATACCCAACATTGCTATATCTGTGTGTGGTTCCACTATTACTCCCCAGCAACAGGCCCGCTGTCTTGGGGTCATACTTGATTCCGAGCTTTCCTTTGCCCCCCACATTCGATCACTGGCTCGCTCTTGTCATCTGCACCTCAAAAACATTTCTAGAATTCGACCTTTTCTTACTTTTGACTCTGCAAAAACTCTTACTGTTTCTCTTATTCATTCTCGTCTCGACTATTGTAACTCTCTTCTAATCGGTCTCCCTCTTACCAAACTCTCCCCTCTCCAATCTGTCTTGAATGCTGCAGCCAGGATCATATTCCTCACCAATCGTTACACCGATGCCCCTACCTTGTGCCAGTCATTACACTGGCTACCCATCCACTCCAGAATTCAGTATAAACTTATTACCCTCACCCACAAAGCCCTCCATGGCTCAGCACCACCCTACTTCTCCTCCCTTGTTTCATTATACCACCCTACCCGCGCCCTCCGTTCTGCTGATGACCTGAGGTTAGCATCCTCAATAGTCAGAACCTCCCACTCCCGTCTCCAAGACTTTACACGTGCGGCGCCAATTCTTTGGAATGCACTTCCCAGGTCAATACGATTAGTCCCCAATCCCCACAATTTTAAGCGTGCCCTGAAAACGCATTTATTCAGACTGGCCTATCGCCTCAACACATTAACCTAATCTATCCCTGTGTGGCACAGCAAAAAGTTTTACCAGAACCAGATTTCCCGCATCATGTTCCCACATGCTTTATGCATCCATCAGCCCTCTGTGTCTATACTGTCACACACTTAACATTATGGCTGGTCCATACAATCAGGGCAACTGTTACCACCCACCTTTCGTGTCTACCTCTTTCCTCATAGACTGTAAGCTTGCGAGCAGGGCCCTCTTTCCTCTTGGTATTTGTTATAATCTACTGTATGTGATTATTGTTATGCTGTAATGTCTATTGTCTGTACAAATCCCCTCTGAAATGTAAAGTGCTGCGGAATATGTCGGCGCTATAAAAATAAAATTTATTATTATTATTTTGTTATATTAAACAAGACGCACAGTCAAAAATGCAATAAAACGCACGTAAAAACTGCAATTAAAAACCGCAAGTAGCTTAATTTACATAATAGGTGCAGAAATTCTGCAGCGTCAAAAACTCACTCAAAGCTCCTTGTGGGAATGTAGCCTTACTGTGTAAATTTGCTCTAAATTCTACTTTAAAACAATAAAAATACAAAAAATATTATGACACCAAAACCATAAAATGGTTATTCCAGTGCCACTCACCTTCGAGTGCAGAGTTTGAGCATCGCGGATTATGTCACCTGTAGGAGAATGCATAGAATGAGCAGATATTACGCTCATCGCTTAATTCATCCTAAACGATTTGAGGGGCTTTAAAGGGAATCTGTCACCCCATTTTTCACCTGTCAGCTGCCGGCACCGACATCAGGGGCTTATCTACAGCATTCTGTAATGCTGTAGATAAGCCCCCGATGTAACCTTTTAAGATAAGAAAAAGGAGTTAAGATTATACTCATCGGGGGGTGGTCCGATCTTTGTCCGATGTGTGTTGCGGTCTGGCGCTTCCCTTCTTCTAACGGTGACGTCCTCTTCTTTGCTGCCTGTCGTTGCTCCTGCGCAGGCACACTGCTCTGCCCTGTTGAGGGTAGAGCAGAATACTGCAGTGCACAGGCACCGAACAGATGATACGTGAATGGTATAAATGGTCACATAGTCCAACAGTAGATAAGATCTGGATCCACCCCACTGGTGAACGATGGTGCAGGTTGGTTTCCTTTATGTGTCCACAAGCGATATCTCTAGGAGACTTCAAAGAGATTTACAAAGTGCATGGGAGATTTGCCGAATCCTCCTATTTTGCTGGTTTACAGATGGAAATGCTGTAAATGTAGAAATGGCTGCTGGATTTGGCAAACAAGAGTTCAAGGGATAAGTGAAAGGTCTACAACACATTTATTCCACCTATCGATTTTTTAAGTTAGAAACTGAATTTTTTGGGGGAAGGAGGAGGGGTGGGAATTATCAATTATTATGAAGGCTCAAAGGAGCTAATGAATAAGCCAATAATATTGAAGACTGGAACACACCTTCATGGACTTTTTTGTTGCCCCACATTCTGGTAGTCATATTTTTTTTTTTACATCGAGGCAGATGCATGAGATGTTGCATTTTTTTGGAAAGCAAGTTGTGATTTCTGTACGCTGAATTTTGGAATATACCGTATGCTGTTCATATAATGTAGCATAAGACTTATGAAATAAGGAGAAAAGATCCAGCTCCACTGACATAAAACTACTTTGATACATGTTGAAAATTTTAAATAACATCCATATCGGCTTTGAAGAATGGGGTTTTTTATTGCTCTAAGCCGAAAAGGATATTATTTTGAATTTTTAATGTGTATCAATAAAGAAGATTTTATGTGAGCTGGATATCTTCTGCCTGCTTTAATTTTTGAGTGTTTTGGCAGAAAACTGTGCACCGGACAGGTCAGGAATGAGGCATTACTTGTGAACTGGGCATTGTTTCTTCATCATCAACTTTATGTAATTTAATAATGCAATAAAAAAACAAACATCAAAAAACCCCAATTAAATAAGAATATTGTCTCAGGATCTCCCTGGATCGCCCGGTATAAAAAAGTTGTCTCTTTTTGACCCTAATGGCCCCCATGCCCATTAGACTAATGTTGGCTCAACTAGCCAAAATCGATAGGTTTGACCAATGGTCTAATGCTCATGGGGGCACCAGCTGCCGGAGGGTCGAGAGATGTCGATTGGACAAGTCCAGTTTCGTACTGCTGATCACGTTGTTCTCCCTGAGACAGGTCGTCGGCCAAGACAGCACTCCCGTGTATGGGACAGTCGGCTCAGCTAACTGCTGGTCAAACAATCTGCAGAAGCATTGTTCGCCCGACAGCCATCCAATCTTTATGGCTAGCCTAAGGTTCTCCGCACACAGGCAGTTCTGTCAGCGCTCTACTGAATATGTCTGTTTGAGAAGAAACATAGTGTCCAAAACCTTTCAGTGATCAACCACGATAATCATAATGCAGTGGGCCGAATGGTAGACAACTAGCAGAGCCACCGTCATTATTTATCATGGACATTGAATACACAGGACCAATTCTTTCTGACAACTAGCTACTATGCTCGCAATCTGACCAATAAAAATCACAAAAAGAAAAAGATAAAAATAGGCCATCAATATTTTATCCCCAAAACCCCATTATTAATAAGTAAATGGCGCTCCGAGGTAAGCAATGGATTTCTAACAAGCCTCCTTCACTATCCTGCCTGCTTGACAAGTTACATACTTAGTACGACTTTAGGATTAAAAAAATATACATAAAATCAATAAAACAATTCAATAGGGGAATGTGATGACCTAGTCTGTGCTTGTGTAGAATATTCCAGCAATTAATATTCCATGGACTATACTTCAGAAAATGCCCAGCAACAGGCAGATTGTGGCTTCAAGTCACGTTCTAGTTGAGATACAGGTTAAGCCTTCACATCCTTATCCTTAGTTTACCCAGGCTCAATAGTATAGGTGGTCCGTAATTAAAGGACAGCTCTGGAACCACTTTAAAGAATATTTAGGAAACAATAAATATTTCCTAAATTCATATTAATATCATATAGGCATTATCTGTTGACCATTGTCAAGAGGGGCTGCCAAATATTAGGCGCACTTGACCTAAGTGAACTATATTAGTAACAGAAATGAAATAATCAATTTAGAGCATTTTACTGAATTCTTTTTAGGGCTGGCAAGGGGTTAAAAAAAAATATTAGAGTCACCTGACATCTCATAGCTCCGCATCTGTTCCTCCGATGACTCCATTTTTCTTCTCTTTGGTGCCTCCAGGGATGACTAAGCCTCACGTGATATCTTAACGTTGTGGGGTGACGCATGGCATGATGTTGGGTAGGGCCTAGTCAGTGACAGAAGCACCAAAATGTGGTGACTGAAGAGAAGACTAATGCCAGAAGGAGGGAGAAAGTAGACGATGGGTGGAGAGTTGTGGTGGCAGGACAGGTGAGAGGCAAGGTGTGTATTACGGTATATGTTTTTTTATTTTTATACAAGCTTTAACAAGCAATCAGGGCTAACTTGATTCTCATTGAATAAATTTGATGCAAATTGAATATTGGGGCTGAATTTGAATGAATCTTGCCTAACTAGAAATTTGGTAGCTTTGCTTATTTCATTTTTACATTACATAATTTGCATTTAAAACATGTTTTATGTATTTTTTTTTGGCTAAAACACCTTTTCAGGGTTTCCTTATATGTAACGTAGCTGTGAGTAAAATGCTTGTTTAACAGGCAGCTATCTCTTACGCCTTCCCTAAAGTATATACATGTATGTTGCGTTTGGCTGAGCATACATGTGTCCTGATTAAGGAGAGGGGAGTAAGGCACTACTAATTATTCTCCCTCTAACCTACCAGTGGCCGTCATATGCTGAGTCCCCGGCCTGGCCACTGCATTTATTGATCACCAAGGGCGTAACTACCATGGACGAAGCGGTCGCCATGAAGACCAGGCACCAGTGGGTGAGGGGGCCCGCCAATGACAGCAAATACGTCAGCTGGATGTGCATCCTCAGTTATTTTCTCCTATTTGTTCTTTGCTTCGTAATAATAAGGAAACCAAATGTTCACAGTTGTAGGCATGTTGTTTACATGAATTGATGCAAACTCAAAAAAAGTCAAATTCCAGGTTATGAGATAGCAGAATCCGAAAAATTACAAGGGGGTTGAATAGTTTCGCAAGCCATTGTATATGGAGAACTATGGGATATGCATTATAGTATATGGAGGACTACATGTATGTGCTCTACATTATTCTATATGGAGGACTATGGGCTGTGCATTATGTTATATGGAGGACTATGTTCTGTACATTTTTCTATATGAGGACTATGTGCTGTGCATTATATTATATGTAGGACTATGGGGTGCATTATAGTAAAAAGAGGAGTATTGGCAGTGCAGTATACTATACTGAGGACTATGGGCTGTGCATTATACTATATGGAGGACTGAGCTGTGCATTATATTATATGAAGGATATGGGCTGTGTATTATACTATATCGAAGACTGTGGGCTGTGCATTATATTGTATGAAGGACTATAGTCTGTGCATTATATTATATGAGGCATATGGGCTGTGCATTATACTATATGAGCTGTGCATTATATTATATAAAGTATATGTGCTGTGTATTATACTAATATGGAGGACTATAGGCTGTGCATTATATATGGAGGTGCATTATGCTATATGGAGGAATATGGGGGTGTATTATATATGGAGGACTATGCAGTGCATTATACATTATGGAGGACTATGAGGCATGAAATATATTATATGTTGGACTATGGGGGTGCATTATACTATATGAAGGACTATGGAGGGGTGCATTATACTGTATTGAGAACTATGTGGGTGCATTATATTATAGGGAGGCTTATGGGCTGTGCATTATAATATGGGGAGGATTATAGTGCGTTATACTTCTGCTATGGGGTCCCATGACTTCTACAGTATGTACACCCCTGGTGAGTATAATGGTTTATTTTTTTCTATACATTAAAGAACAGCGGCAGAACAGGGGATATGTACCAGGATGAGGTGTATACTGTATGTACCAGGATTGGGCCTAGGATAAAGGACATTTAACAGGATGGGGGATATATACACAAAAAATTAAAGGGAACACTTAGACAACACAATTTAACTCCTAGTCAATTATACTTTTGTGAAATCAACCTGTCCATTTATGAATCAATTTCTCCTGCTGCTGTGCAAATGGAACAGGCACAGGTAGAAAGGAGCAAGTCAACCCCTATAAAGGCCGTTTCTCTTTTCTCATCCTTTTTGGCCACTTTTGCATTTTGTCATTGCTCTCATCCCTAGAGGTATTCTACGAGTACAGTAGCATGAGGCAGTGTCTACAACCCACAGAAGTTGCACAGGTAGTGCAGCTCATCCAGGATGACACATCAATGCGAGCTGTGGCAAGAAGGGTAGCTGTGTCTGTCAGCACAGTGTCCAATGCATGGAGCAGAAACCCGGAGACAGGTCAGTACACGAGGAGACTTGGAGGGGTCCTTAAGAGGGTAACAACCCAGCAGCAGGACCGCTACATCCTCCTTTGTGCAAGGAGGAACGAGAAGAGCAGTGCCAGAGCCCTGCAAAATTACCTCCAACAGTCCACTAACATCTATGTGGATGCTAAAACTGTCAGAATCAGACTCCATAAGGGTGGTATGAGGGCCCGACGTCCACAAGTGGGTGTTGTGCTTACAGCCCGACACTGTGCAGAGCAATTGGCATTTGCCAGAGAACAGCGAGATTCACAGATTTGACATTGGCGCCCTGTGCTCTTTGCAGATGTGAGCAGGATCGTACTGAGCACGTAACAGACGTGACAGAGTCAGGAGGCTGTATGGAGAACATTCTGCTGCTTGCAACATTCTCCAGCATGACCAGTTTGGCAGTGGGTCAGTAATGGTGTGGGGAAGGTATTTCTTTGGAGAGCCGTACAAGCCCTCCATGTGCTAGCCGGAGGTACCCTGACTGCCATTAGGGACTGGGAGGAGATCCTCCTCAGACCCATTGTGAGAACATAAGCATGTGCAGTGGGCCCTGGGTTCCTTCTGATGCATGACAATGCTTGGCCTCATGTGGCTGAAGAGTGTCAGCAGTTCCTTTATGATGAATGCATTGATGCTATGGACTGGCCTGCCTGTTCCTTAGACCTGAATCCAAGCACATCTGGGACATCATGTCTCATTCCATCCAGCAGCGTCACGTTGCACCACACACTGTCCAGGAGTTGACTGATGCTTTAATCCAGGTCTGGGAATAGATCTCTCAGGAGAACATTTGCCGCTTCATCACGATGATGCCCAATAGGGAGGTCATACAGGCTTGTGCATGCCACACACACTACTGAGCGGCATTTCCACTGAAGCTGGATCAGCCTGTAATTTGATTTTCCACTTTCATTTTGAGTATCAGTCCAAATCTTGCACAGGTTCCCATCAGCCTTTAGTTACACCACTGTTGACCACTTCTCCACCTGGCTTCTACAATTTCTCTCTGCTGACATTCCAATTTCCCACCATCATCATGAGTGATTTCAACATCCCCACTGACACCTGCCAGACTGCAGCCTCCAAGCTCCCGTCACTTGCTTCATCCTTTAATCTTAGGCCTGTTTCACATTTCCGTTTGTTGCCATCAGTCAAAATCCGCCGTTTTGCAAAAAAAACGGATCCGTCATTTTTTTGGGCAGATCCGTTTTTTTTTCCCATTGACTTGCATTAGCGGCGGATTTAGACGGATGTTTTTTGACGGATCCACCAAAATTTTGGCGTCCGCTGACTTGAGTGGACGGACATTGAAACGTTTTTAGTCTGCGTCAAAATAGTGGATAGCAACGGATACGACGCTATCCGCCATTCGTTATAATGGTCGCATATGGGCGGCGGATCCGTTGCCAACCGTTTTTTGACGGAATCCGGCAAAGGATCTGCTTTTTGACACTGAGCATGCTCGGAAGAATTTCCTTGCCAGAAATTTAACCCCAAGTCCCTTCTGGCAGCAGAAAAATCTCTCTCTCTCTTTCTCTCTTTCTCTTTCCTTTTTCCAGGCTCGTGTTCCTTTAAATTTCCACCACTAGCTGATAATGCGGATCCGTCAAAAAAACGGATCCGGTGGCCTTAGTTTGTGCCACAACGGAAACGGATCCGTTTTTTCACATTCTGGCGGATTTACACTAAAGTCAAAAAACGGAAATGTGAAAAAGGCCTTACACAGTGGTCCTCCACAGCAACCCACACAGACGGACATACTCTCTATCTAATCTCACAACCTGACCTTTCCCCCTGATAATCATCTCACTTTCTCTTCCCTATCCTCCTCAGCTGCCCCCATGTCCAGGAACTAGCACACCCCTGCAGGAACCTCGCACATCTAGACAGTCATACCATCTAAGGGTACCGTTACACGTAGCGACGCACCAACGATCAACGATTCCGACAACGATACTATCTGGCTAAGATCGTTTGTGCATCGCTAGTAAGCAGTCATACAGGCCGATCTTCATAACGACGCATCAGCGATCAGCGATGTCACTAATGACCACGGCGATCATTGGTACCGTGTCACACACTGTCTATAATAGCGATTCAGACTTTGAATAGGCGTCCTTCAGCGCTATCTATATGAGTTCGGAGTCGCCAACGAGGTCGCTCGTCGTTGATAAGGGGCGTCAAACACAGCGATGCATGCTGGTCAGCGTGACGCCAGCGATCAAAAAATGATCCTGAACGTTCGCGCACGATCAGCGACATCGCAGCAGGGAGCCGGTCGTTTCCGCGTGTCACACTTAGCGAGATTGCTAGCGAGGTCGCTGTTGCGTCACAAAATCGTTGTCGCTTCTGCGATCTCGCCGTGTGTAACAGGGGCTTAACTCAGTGGCGTAGCAACTGTTTGTGGCGCCCGGGGCGGTCGAAAAATTTGCCGCCCCTTTGGTCGATGATAATCCGGAAGCATCAGGAGAGCCCACACTACACTCAAAGATCTAATTTTTAGTCTGCTACTAACTCTGCTGTTATTATTTCTACATTTCTAGACTTTCATCTTCTTGCAGTTCTCTCTCTATATATATATGTATGTATTAGCTTGATGATGCTGGATGAAGACCTAATGGCTTTTTTTAATAATCATTTTTAATAATGTGACAGAAAAAAACAGAAAATATATGGGGAGGAGATGTACGAGGACACGTATATGGGGGGATGTACGAGGACACGTATAGGGGGAGATGTACGAGGACACGTATATATGGATATGGGGGATGTACGAGGACACGTATATATGGGGGGGATGTACGAGGACACGTATAGGGGGATGTACGAGGACACGTATATATGGGGGGATGTACGAGAACACTTATATGGGGGATGATTATTGTATTAGGACACCTGTGGTGTGATGTCTATGTGGCATGTGACAGCTGTCTGTGGCTTCTCCCGTACAGATGTTGGTGGTGCATTCTCCGGTAATGGCCGCGGTGCACCCAGCAGCCTCTCCCACAAATCGCCTCCATACCATGCTCCCCAGTATCCCACCTCACCCCGTGCAGTACTGTCCTACCCTTTTCCTCTCGCTCCCAGCCGGGGCAGCAGCACCGCCATATTCTTTCCTCCTCCCGGGAGCATCAATAGGGCGGAGCCTCTGCAGCTGCTACGGTGCCAGGACGGGACAGAAAACCTAGGAAAGCAGAGCTGCTGCTGTGCTGACACATGCGCAGAGTGTACACACACAGGTGTATACACACACACAGACACACACACACAGGCATACACACACATAGGTGTATATACACACACACACACACAGGTGTATACACACACACACGTGTATACACACACACACAGACACACACACACAGGCATACACACACACAGGCATACACACACTCATAGGTGTATATACACACACAGGTGTATACACACACACAGGCATACACAAACACAGGCATACACACACACATATGTGTATATACACAGACACACACACACAGGCGTACACACACACAGGTGTATACACACACACACACAGACACAGACACACACACAGGCGTACACACACACACATAGGTGTATATACACACACACAGACACACACACACACAGGTGTATACACACACACAGACACACACACACAGGCATACACAAACACAGGTGTACACACACATAGGTGGATACACACACAGGCGTACACACACACAGGTGTATACATACACACACATAGGTGGATACACACACATAGGTGGATACACACAAACAGGTGTACACACACACACATAGGTGGATACACACAAACAGGTGTACACACACACACATAGGTGTACACACACACACATAGGTGGATACACACAAACAGGTGTACACACACACACATAGGTGTACATACACACACATAGGTGGATACACACACACGGGCGTACACACACACACACACACAGGTGTATACACACACACACACACACAGGCATACACAAACACAGGCATACACACACACATAGGTGTATATACACAGACACACACAGGCGTACACACACACACAGACACACACACACAGGCATACACAAATACAGGTGTACACACACATAGGTGGATACACACACACAGGTGTACACACACACACACAGACACACACATAGGTGGATACACACAGGTGGATACACACACAGGTGGATACACACACAGGTGGATACACACACATGTGGATACATACACACACAGACATACACACACACACAGGTGTACATACACACACACACACACACACACACACACATAGGTGTACATACACACACACACATAGGTGTACATACACACACACACAGGTGTACATACACACACACACACACAGGTGTACATACACACACACACACAGGTGTACATACACACACACACACAGGTGTACATACACACACACACACATAGGTGTACATACACACACACACAGGTGTACATACACACACACACACACACAGGTGTACATACACACACACACACAGGTGTACATACACACACACACACAGGTGTACATACACACACACACACATAGGTGTACATACACACACACACATAAGTGTACATACACACACACACAGTGTGGCTGCATGCACAGATCCTTTCGCTGCTGCACATGGTGAGACACAGGCAGCGGTGTTGGTGGCACATAACTGCACACAATGGAGGCAGACACACACCCAGCGCAGCCTGTGATGAGGATGACAGCTGCCTGCACACAGGGCCGCCGGGGGCAGCCGCAGACCACCTTACCCCAGCCCCGCACTCACCAGCTCACTGCTTGGCTCTTCCTAACATGGCTCCTTGTGTGCATCACATTCCTGGCAGTCGCGACCATCCCACCATGACAGTCATCCAGTGCAGCGGGGCTGACGTCAGCACTGCCTCTGCCCAGCGCAGCGCTGCTCACTGAGGGTCCAGGCGGAGAGGAGGGAGAAGCTGCTAGGTAGCAGGGGTACAGAGACTCCCGATAGGCGGAGGAGAAGGATGGAGGAAGGGTGGGAAGAGGCTGCATTACATTACCCCCTCACGGCCTCACTGCACAGCCCCGCAGGCCGAAATGTACAGTCAGTGAGAGAGTCCAGGCTCCGCGCTTCTCCCACAGAGGAGAGGAATTGCTTCTGCTGCCGCGCCGCCCCCACACACGTGCCGCCTGGGGCGGACCGCCCCCCCGCCCCCCCCACGCTACGCCACTGGCTTAACTCTCTTCTTCTGTCCTCTAAATCTTCACTCCATGACACAGACAGTGCCACTCTTTTCTACAATGCGACACACTCGCATCAGCCATTGACTCGCTTGCCTCTCTTGTGTATGGCAGAGAGTGATGAAGAGTTTGACAAATCAATAGACAACCCTGGCAAACAACTTCACTAAAAAGCTTCTGCTAGTGTCCAGTGTTGTGGAGCGGTGTAAAGGGCCTGTCACACTAAGAGATATCGCTAGCAATATCGCTATAACGTGTGACGTTATAGCGATATTGTTAGCGACATCGATATGTCTGATACTTACCTACGACCCGCTCCCCCGCTGATTATCGCTGATCGCGCGAGAACAGGCTGGACCGTTTCTCGTCGTCAGCTTCCTGCGGCGCTTCCTGCTGTGACGACGAGCGACGCGTGGAGCCGGGCGGGAGGACGCAGAATCGCCTCGTCTGACAGGTAAGTAGCGATCCCCGTCCCCTGCGATGTCGCTGGTGAGATCTGCCTGTGTGGCAGCTCACTAGCGACCACTTAGCGATGTACCAGCGATCCTGACCACGTCATATCGCTGGTCGGGATCGCTGGTACATCGCTAAGTGTGACAGTACCCTTAGAAGAAAACGCATTTATAGGAAGACTTCACAGCAATCAAAAAACAATTTTCACATCCAAGTCAGTTCTCACCTCTGCTAAATGAGATCACCTTTGTGTATTCCTTATCCTACAAACCCAAACAGTTATTTAACACCTTTAACTTCCTGTTCTGCCCACACGCAGCCCCTCCGACCTCCCTCATATGTGAAGATTTCTTTAGTGCATATATGTCAAAAATAAGATCGACCAAACAAGACAAGTTTTTACTGCACAACTACCACAACCCCTACGTATAACCCCTATTTCTGAAAGGTTGCAATAGAATTCAAGTCCTCTTCCTCACTGAAGAGACAATGTGCGTATCATATTACCAATGCCTGCCCCAAACTCAAATATAATAGCACCATCATCTGCAAGTTGTAGATCACATAAGTCATGCATTTCTTTTTCGACAGTAGTGCCTGTGCAGGAGTGAAAGCATATTTCAGGCTTTTTACACTATTTACAGTCCTAATGAAGTCACAAAAAAAAGCACTGAGTGAATGTATACCGTTACAAGTGGGGCAGGAGACAAACTGATGATAAATCTTGTCTGGGCTTATGTGATGTGATGGTTGGAAAGCGCCATCTTTTGGACATTTGCATTATTACACTGACTTTTTCTTGTTTAAATTCTAAAGACCAGACTACATAGAGAGATAAAAAACAAAAGGCACTCCTGGTGTAACACCATGGGTAACAGGTAAGGGTGAGTTGGCGGGTTGGTTGTTCTCCTGAACAGGTTGTGTCCTCAGCACAAGTTGTCTGAGAAGGGATTTCTATGTCTCCCTGGGTATAGCTCAGGAGGAGCTTTTGCCTAGGTACCTAGGATTGGGAGAAATAAAACAAGAGACACAGGTTCTTGTCTATCAAGTAAATCTCCTTTTTTAGGGGAGGTCAGGGTAGATCTTTTCTAGCAAATCAGAAGAGGAAATGAACAAATATGGACAATTCCGTAACATTGTGTAACAACTGACAGAATGAAGAAGAGTTTACACAATAATTGGCAGGAAAGATAAGTTATATAACGATATGTCAACTACATCATGCGTTAGATATATTTAATTGATGTGGCGGGAACAGGGGGTGGTTTTGGCATTTCCTTTAGGTCAATTTAACAATTCGTGGAACCATATCCTGTTAGTGCATTTGGCCAAGAAGATATTTGGCCTCGACATATTTAGACATCATTCAAATATAGAAGAGGGGAATTTGGAACTGACCACTGGCTGAAGTATTCAACCACGTAGACGGATGATAACAATTGCAATGGTGTCACGGGTTACAAAGTTGTTTTTCTGATATTTTTCTAGACTTAAGAGAACTAAGATTAACCATTTCTTTGACAAAGTGTAATGTGGCTCGGGTGGTGGCTGTGGGCGAAGTACTCGTCTCTTAGGCTATGTGCACACGTAGATTTAGGTCCTGCGGATTTTTCCACGCGGATTTGGAAAAATCTGCAGGTAAAATCTCAGGTCAAAAAACTTGCGGTTTACCTGCAGATTAGCCTGTGGTTTAGCCCTGCGGTTTCACACCTCTACAATGGAGAAGGTGTGAAACCGCAGCGGTATCCGCAGAAAGAATTGACATGCTGCGGATTAGAACCCACAGCAAATCCGTGCGGAAAAATCTGCAGCATGTGCACAGCGTTTTTCAGTTTACCATTGAAAACAATGGTACTGTACAATGCACCTAAATCTGCTGTGGACCCGCAGAGCCTGAAACGCTGCGGATCCGTAGCAGTATCCGCACCGTGTGCACATAGACTTACGCCCTAACATGTTACATGAAAGTGGGTATGCGTGGAGTTGTGCTGTGAGGGCGCTACGCCTGTGCAAGCTGCATGTAACTGATGTTGCTGGTTAGCCAGGACCAGATGTTGGACAGTTCAATGAAGGAGATAACCATTTGAAACTAAACTTTTTACTGAAAAGAAACTTGGTAGGAAATATATACAAGAGATAGCTGGTATATACAATATTTAAAACTCAAAGCATTTTCCACACAGTTTATTTCTTCTTTTCTTTCTTGTCCTCTATCTTTGCTGTTCCTCTTTACTTTCTCTACTTGTCTTCTGTATGCCCCGTTTCTCACTACCTCACCACCACCCAGCTCAACTTTACAGCGCTGTTTGGCAAGAGTCCTTCACTTGACGCAAGTTTTTTTTCCTCCTTTAGCGGCCGTGCTTGGAATCCACCCTATTTCTCTTTTCTTCAAAGACTTGACTAAGTCTTTAGAAACAATTAAAATAAGTATGGGAATTGATGCAAGTCATATGTAAGCAGGTGTTGAGATGCAGTACGCAGGGATTGCAGAGCAATGGGGTATAACAATATTGTTTAATTTAACAGTAAGGCTATGTGCCCACAGTAGCGTTTTAAACCTGACACAAAACCGGGACTCCTTCCTAGAAAACATGCATTTTTTACTGCGCGTTTTCTGCGCATTTTTGCTAAAAAAAAAAAAGCGCGTTTTTGATGCGTTTTTTCCACGCATCTTCTGGACCATAGGGAATAGCTAAAAACACAGACTAAGCTGCAAAATTAATGAACATGCTGCGTTTTTAGCCGCTAAGCGTTTCTTTAGTGGTAAAAAACGCATCCATATCACGCATCCATATCACTTCTCCCCTATGCCTCAAAACTACTGGAACAACACGTCCATCTTGAACTATCCTCCCACCTCTCTTCTTGCTCCCTCCTTGACCGCTTGCAATTCGGCTTCCGGCCACACCACTCCACTGAAACTGCCCTAACTAAGGTCACCAATGACCTACTAGCCACCAAGGCCAAGCGACACTACTCTGTCCTCCTCCTCCTGGACCTGTCCTCTGCCTTTGACACAGTGGACCATTCCCTATTACTACAGACCCTCTCATCTCTTGGTATCACAGACTTGGCCCTATCTTGGATCGCGTCATACTTATCAGACCGGACATTCAGCGTCTCCCATTCGCACACCACCTCCTCACCGTGCCCCATATCCGTCGGAGTCCCGCAAGGTTCAGTCCTAGGGCTCCTGCTCTTCTCCATTTACACCTTCGGCCTCAGACAGCTCATAGAATCTCATGGCTTTCAGTATCATCTCTATGCTGATGACACACAGATCTACATCTCTGGACCAGATATCACCTCCCTACTGAACAGAATCCCTCAATGTCTGTCTGCTATTTCATCCTTCTCCGCTAGATTTCTAAAACTTAATATGGACAAAACAGAATTAATCATCTTTCGCCCATCTCACGTGACCCCCCAACATTAAAGTAAACGGCCTACTGTATCCTCACCCATCCGGTTGTAGATTGTGAGCCCTCGCGGGCAGGGTCCTCTCTCATCCTGTACCAGTCGTGACTTGTATTGTTAAAGGTTACTGTACTTGTATGTATTATGTATACCCCTCCTCACATGTAAAGCGCCATGGAATAAATGGCGCTATAATAATAAATAATAATAATAATCCATTGGCACAAAAAGGCCAAAAAGCATTAAAATGATTGGGAATCTTCTTTTAAGCGTTTTTTAAGCGGTTTGACCCCTAAAAATGCTTAAAAAATGCTACTGTGGGCACACAGCCTAAAGATGCAAATAATCTCCTTGCAGGGAGTTGATAAACAATAAACAAGAATTAAGGGAACAACAAGGATTAATGTGACAGACTGAGGTTTAAAAAGCACTTATCGTGAATTCCGCTGGTCCTCCTTCGTATACAGTCCGATGGGGATTGTAGTACCGGCAACGGCCGGCATAGAGTCCTCAGATGGGGTCCACAATTAACAATCCAACTTCTGGCGACAACAGGTGGTCTTGGGTTCTGCCCCCTGAGTCCCTAGTCCATAAGCCTGAGCTGCCAAAGTGAAGGAAGCTGCTGGAGTCCCTGTACTAAGCGATGGCAGATGCGCGCTGGCCAGCAGAGGGAGCCGCACCTCAGTGTCCTGTAGCTGTCCACTTCTCCGTACGAGAGCTGCCCGACGTTTATCCAGGCGTATGGCCCACCGTCACTGTCCTACTGGTCACAGCACATCTCGGCGCCGCTGCTCTGGGCTGGGCCTCATATCTTCTGATGGCTGATAAGTATTTTCATAACGCTGACAGACCTACTGTTTGATGGTTGGCAAAATGTTTCTGTATTAGGGCAACCTGGTTAACCAGGGATTGTTTTCTGTTGCCACCACTGTTTATATGCAGGACTATTATGTCCATTATTTAAAAAGTGTTGTGTATATTATTTTTATGCCACTAATCTTTATCTGGTGGATAATTCTTGTGGTTATGTAACCTGAGGTGCTTGGATTGTACATCCCTGTGGCTTCACTTCTTACTGTATACGTTTTTTCTTTTTCCCTTTTTTTTGGGGGGGGCTACATCAGGTCTGTCATTTCTTGCAGCATAAGCCTTTTTTATTACGAGATAAGTCATTATAAGCTGCTATATATCAGTATTTTTTACTACGAGATATTATCTGGGATGGGTTTATATACCCATGATTCTAGTACGAGATAAGTTAAACATTTTAGAGACGTTATACAGTCTCTCCACCAGGGTTTTTTCGGGTGGTTATTGTGTGTTTGTGTCTTTTTGTGTATCCTTGTCGTGGACTAGGGTTTTGTAGGGTGTATTAGGGTCACCGACGTTGAGCGGGGGCGCCACTATCGTCTATAACTATGGTGCCAACCTCCGCGGCTAGGCAGGGATTGCCAGGGCCCATTAGGGCAAGTTTAGTGGCCTGGAGTATCTATTACTATTTTTTTCTGGTGTCTGTTTAAATATTACCCTAGTCCTTATGAACTGGGATTGTCCAGATTTTAAATATTGATTAAAAGTGAAGTTTTAGGGATCATTTTTTCTGTTGCTACCTTGGTTTCTTTTTTGTCTTTGATCCCAAAATATTTTTTGGAGGTTTTTCTGCTCTGGGTGCACACCCTGCTGCACTGTCCCTGACGGAGGGAAACTATTCCTTCGTGTGCTTTCTCCTCATCGCCCAGCTTAGCCATGCCCCCTCTCCCCGGGTCTTGGGGCCTGTCCGTTCCCATATACTTTCGCAACATGGGGCACAGCCTCAGCAGTTCCGGACCCGGCATGATGCAGGCACCCACCGCCAGGTCTTCCTCCTTACATATACACCATTAGTAAACCTCAAGCCTTGTAAGCCACACACTAAGCAATCTGGAGATGAGGCAGGATTTTACAGAGCTCCGCATTCAGAGAACTGGTAGATCTGCATCAGAGCAAACAGTGATTTAATCAAAACTGCAGCAAGCAGCCCAGTAAGTGACACATTGCTGCAATCAGCAACTGTTCCCCATATCGTGCTGTTCTCAGCTGGAGTAACAGAAATCTGGTGACAAATTCCTATTAAGGGTCAGATGACTTTTAGATTTATACCTTTGTGTTATCCTTCCCTTATTCTTAGAGCTATACATGTTTACGCCTCCATGGACATAGCTGTATGAGGGCTTACTTTCTGCAATACAAGCTGTAATTTTGATCATTCATCCTCCCACCTAATGTATTAAAACATAGGTACAAAATTGAAGCAGAGTGTATCTTTTGAGAATCCACCGATACACAGGAGAACTTCACTGAGCAGGTTATCTTGAGTAAACAGCATTTACTTCTTATGGGTAAACATAAGATAAGAATGCAGAAGCACACAGTCCTGCTGCTGGCATAATACAGTCAAAAGCGAAAGTAAAACCAACATCAACAATAAGAGAGCTTCCCTCCCCACAATACAGCAAACATTTAACTTCACACTATCGCCATCTGCTGTCAGGCTAGTGTAAAGTCCTCCTTTACATAAACAATAAGTCCATTTCTATTGCATATGTCAACACCCTTTCTCAACAGTAAGGACTTATTTAGTCAAACCCATCTTTTTTATCAGTCTCTGGTGTTTATCAGCATTCAACGCTTTCGTGAAGATGTCTGCTGACATTTCTTCAGTAGGATAATCCTTCAAGAAATGATACTTCACATTTCCCAAGTCTTTGATTTCGAAATGTCGCTTCAGGACTTTTAGAATGTTTTCTTTATCCCTTTCTTGTTCAGAACAAATCAAAATGTTGTCTACATATATGAGTGCATAAATCCATCTATTCATCAGCCTTTTTGTGTACAAGCATGGATCAGATTTGCTTCTTTGAAAATTTTCATTTGTAAGCTCTTCTGTGATTTTGTCATTCCACACTTTAGCTGCTTGCTTTAAATCGTATATGGTTTTCTGTAGTTTGAAAACTTTGTTTGGGTTTCTTTCATCTTTGAATCCTGGAGGTTGTTACATGTAAATGTCTCCTGTTAAATCTCCATTCAAAAATGCAGTCTTTACATCCAGATGTATCAGTTTCTTCTGTTTCATTGCTTCAACTGTAAGTAAAGTTCTTATTGTAGTATGTTTGACAACTGGAGCAAATGTCTCATCATAGTCTTCTCCATATTTTTGAGAATACCCTTTAGCTACAAGTCTTGCTCGATATCTTTCAGGTGTGCCATCTGTTTGGCATTTTACTTTAAAAATCTATTTACATCCTATGGCTTTTCTTCATTCTGGTAAATCTGACAGTGTCCATGTATTTGAGTCATGCATGGATTTAATTTCTGTTTCTGTTGCTTCTATCCATTTATTAGCTTCTTCTTTAGGGAGTTTAGATATCTCTTCCCAAGAAGTAGGTTCACAAATTTTACTTGTGCTTGTCTTGTATTAGAGACGTTTTGGTGGTTTTCCTTTGTTTTCTCTCATTGAATGTCTTGGTTCTGTGTCAGTTTGTAGTTGTATTTCTTCATTTTCAGTATTCTGTTCTTCATCAATTTCAACTACTTTCTCATCAGATACCTCTTCAGTTATGTCACTGCTGTTTTTCTCATTTTTTGTGTCAATTGAAATCATAGTGTCTTCATTTAGATCCTCAATGAATGTCACACTGTTACTCACCGTGACTCTGTCTGTTTTGTGATCTAGGATTCTGTATTCCTTGCAATTTTCACTATGTCCAACAAATATTCCCTCCATGGATCTGTTTTGAAGTTTGGAACGTTTTTCTGTTGGAATGAATATAAAAACGTTCCCTCCTAAAACTTTTAAATGATTGACACTTGGTTTCATACCTTGCCACAGTTCATATGGAGTTTTCTTCAGTTTTCTAGAAAAAAGTCTGTTCTGTAGATATGTAATCAACCAAAAACAGAGGGAAGTTTTAACAGTAGTAAAAAAAGACATTTTATTAAAACAGACATTTTATTTGATACATGATAAAATTAGTACTCATAAAGATCATAATAGTCCAAAACAGAGATGTATAGATGCAAAAAAAGGTAACTGCCAACAACAGGATCACTTAAAGACAAAACTATGGGATAGAGATGTAATTACATCAAAGAAATAAGAAATATTCATGCAACTGGAGGTAACAAATAACTCCTTATCTTATCTTGGGCAACTGTGCACATGAACAAAGTAAAAAAATGGTAAATAATTATCCCAGAGAAAGTAAGTGTCAATAGAATGCCAGACACAGGGCTATTTGAAAGAACTGCTGTACAAGATGTATATATTCCCCTAAGGCTGGTTTCACAAAAGCGATCGATCGCTCAGCGCTTCGTGCGCTATCGGGCGCATGCGCAATGTCCCCCTATCTTTAACATGGTGATCGCAGGGTTTTGCGAATGTACGCGCTCTTCAGCGTTTAGTGTGCGCTGCACATTTTACAGGTGTGCGCCCAGACGCGCCGTACGCTACATGTTGCATTTTTTTTCCGGCGGCATCGTTAAAAAAATCGCGCGCGCATGTGTGCACTCGATGTGCGCACAAAAATAGCATTACAGTCTATGTGGTCGCTGACGAGCGCTTGGCACCACGCACGTCAGCGCCTTGTGCGTGCACGCGATTTGAGTAAACAATATCTAGACACTTGTCTAGAACTCCCACTAAACAAGCAACATTGTTTTGGAGGACTGTACATAAAAGAAGGTGTCTTCAGGGTCAGACAATTACTCTACATACAGCCTTGCAGAGACCAGACAAGCATTCTACAAGAGCCTTCTACCTGTGGATTCAAGCTTCAGGAGCCAAAATGTGAGTATTCTTAAAAATAATGTCTGTGTCCTGCAAAATTTATTATGTACTAATGTATTTTTTGTTTTCTTTTCAGCATGTCTTCTTCCGGATCGGTCTATTCGCCATCTCGCCAAGAACTGGCCAAAGCTGATCGTGAGGTGAGAATCTTGCTGCCTTTTGGTAAGTATAGCTGCCTCTAGAAATGTGTTTTAATTTTTTCTTTCGTTACAGACATCGGACACGGGCAGTGAAGATGGAGTGCGGGAGCGGTCTGAGCGGGAGCAGTCTGAGGATTCTGAGCGGGAGCGGTCTGAGGATTCTGAGCGGAAGCAGCGTAGTCAAGTCGTGGCGAGGAGACGCAATGTGAGTATATATATTTTTTCCTGTCTTTCTTTCTTTTGCTTCTTTTCTGTTTCTTTTTGTATCTTTTCCATACTTCTAAACATTCTATATTTTTTTTTCTAGGTTCCACAGCGGGATGACGAAGTCTACATCGACAACGAGCACCTCATTCACCTCGCTGAGGAGCGCATCCCTTTGTGGGACAGCCGTGACCAGCAGTACAAAGACACAGTGGTGACCCGGCAGCTCTGGAATGAGGTGGCCGCAGCGATGATGGATGGCTGGGACAGCGCCTCTGCAGCTTCAAAAAGGGCGTTCAGTAAGTATAAAGATGCTCTGTGATACAGCATTTATTTTTGGACCTGATGGTGCTGATGTGTTTTTTGCAAGATATATTCTTGCATTAACCACACCAATGCCAGGAGGAAAACTGTGATTGATTTGTGTCTTGAACCGCTGCATTGTTTTTTGGACCTGATGGTGCTGGTGTTTTTTTGGCAAGATATATTCTTGCGTGAAAAGCACCAATGCCTTGTTGAAAACTGTGATTGAATTGTGTCTTCAACTGCTTCATTGTTTTGTGGACCTGACGGTGGTGGTGTTTTTTTGGCAAGATATATTCTTGCATGAAAAGCACCAATTCCTTGTTGAGAACTGTGATTGATTTTTCAACTGCTGTCTACCCTCGTGGATTTCTGCGGATCAGGGAGTATATGGCTTGTTTGTTATTTTCATATTTTTCCACAGATGACACTGGCTTCGGGGATCAAAGTGACAAGTGATGGGGAGTATGTACTCTATGTTATATGTACTGTATGTCTATATGTATGTATTGTATGAATGTATTGTATGCAGTATGTATGTAGTATGTATGTAGTATGTATGTACTATGTATGTATGTTGTATGAATGTAGTATATGAAGCATGTATGTAGTATGTATGTATGTTGTATGAATGTAGTATATATGTAGCATGTATGTAGTATGTAATATGTATGTTGTATGAATGTAGTATATATGTAGCATGTATGTAGTACGTTTTTTTTTATTTTTTTACATTCAACACATTAGCCGGATGATGGGACTACTACTGTCCCATCATTGGCTAATGTGTCAATCACTGTCATTGTAGCAGGCATCCCCGATGGGACTTGTAGTCCCATCGGACGATGCCTGCACACACACAAGACCCACGGCAGGCCCGCACAGACCACCGACAGCTGGCACAGGCCCCCGAGAGGCCCGTACAGACCACCAGCAGCCGGCACAGGCCCCCGGCAGCCGGCACAGACCACTGACAGCCGGCACAGGCCCCGAGAGGCCCGCACAGACCACCAACAGCCGGCACAGGCCCCCGAGAGGCCCGTACAGACCACCGGCAGCCGGCCCAGGCTCCCAACAGGCCTGTACAGACCCCCGAGAGGCCCGTACAGACCACCGGCAGCCGGCACAGGCCCCCGACACTCGGCACAGACCCCCGAGAGACCCACACAGACCCTGCCCGCACACACAGACACACACAGTGTCCGCCTACGCACCGCCCACACTCTTCCCCCCTCCCGAACAGGATTTACAAGGCAAGAATGGGTTTTTTTTAATTCCGATATTTCTGTCCCATTAACTTGAATGGGACTATATGATTAGTCCTACAATGTTAATCTCAAACTGATTGAACAGTGATTTTATGAAAACTACACTGAGCAGCCCAGTAAGTGACACTGGTGACAGTGTCCCTTTAAATCACCATCCATAAAGTATAAAGGCTTCCTCATAGTCCTTCAAGTATTATCATGCCCCCCACAGAGCCCTCCCAGTATTATTATGGCTTCCACATAGTATAATTGGCTCCATATATTATAGTGCATCATCCATAGTCACCCATTATAATGCACCATCATAGTGCTCCATATAGTATACTGCACCCCCATAGGCCTCCATATACTATAAACATGGAGAGGGGTGATGTGCCAGCATTGTGTGGAGGGGGGGTGGAATATGGGGATTGGGATGTGCCAGCACCGTGAGGGGGTAGGTGACATGGAGAGGGGTTTGTGCCTGTGTCAAGATGGGGGGGTTGGGGGAGTACAGGGGCAAACTTTCCTGTCAGACAATGTCACCTGGAGGACAGGAGACTCTCATTTCTATAATTTCCAGGAGCTCTGCCAGCTGTCAATGAATGGAAACCTGCACTGGCCTGGAGAGTCTCATAGCACAAGATTTGTAACAATATGTTAGTCTGGAGATTACAGAGAGTTGGCAAGGCAGGCACAGTGCACACTGTAACAAACTCTCAGCATGGAGAGTAGACAGTCTCAGCAGACACAAATATCTCTGTGACAAACTGTGAGAAGCCCTGCCCCTCTCCAGTCTGCAGGTCTATATTGCTGCGAGGGGGAGGGGAGGAGGTCAAGAGGAAGTCTCCATAATCACACATTCCTCCCGGCTCCGGGTCATGCAGTATCTATCTTCTCAGTGAGTCATCTGCCTCTTGTTTTCAATAATCAGAGCTGTGTACAAACCCCACTCAGTCTCTCCTCACAATAGGGAGCAATAGTGACTGCTGTACCTGTGGTCGGGGGTTGTAGTATTTGATGTCTGGCACCTGCTGGGGGAGGCAGAAATGTCAGCTCCAGTCTCTCTCCTCCCGGAGAGAGCGGCTGGACACAGTGCACATATCCTCGGCAGCCGCACTGTCTCTTTGCCAGTAGGTGGCGCCCTGCACCTGGCGTATAAGACGACCCCTGACTTCTGAGAAAATTTTCAGGGGTTAAAAAGTAGTCTTATATGCCGGAAAAGGAAAATACGGTACTGTGATTGTGTGTGTTAATAAAACCGTTTATTATGAAACGAATTCGGCACCAGTCAAGTGGAAATAAAAAAAGACAGACTGCGAAAAGAAGAAACTTGGAGGCTGAAAAAAGTTCGAAGTTGGATGTTGAAAACCACTCGACAGGGAATGATATTGAAATCTCACAAAAATTAAATTCAGATACGTCGGAACAAGACAACTTTAAAAATGATAATGACTCCAAAAACCAAAAATTTATAGGCGAAGAAGATATAACAGACCCAACCAATGATACACCAAATTTTTTGAAAGATGAAGATTCTGCCTACTACAACGCCTTTCCTACTGTGAGTGAAAATCAAGATAAGAAACAGGCTGATAACGTCTGGTCCAATACAGCCTGACGGACCATTTCCCAAGGATATAAGTCAGCAAGGTCTATCTTTTTCAAGTAACTATTATTTTATCAACACAAAGTCAGGGTTGAAGCTTAACCCTCCGTCAGGCGCAATAGATCTGACAGGCACACAGTAATTAGTTTCACTTCTCTCTCCTTGCCCACTTATCAGAAAACCCCACCCCTCCTAGTTATCTCCTGACTCTACAGGCTCTGTGAAACCTGATATCACAGTGACTCAGCAGACCTTCTAGTGAGCAGATATCAACACTTTGGCTTCTCAGGCACATTGCGCCTGATTTCAACACAAATTGAAAGGTTAGTATTTTCTTTTTTTATTCATCACGATTGTGTATTTAGCTTGTTTTATGAAGGATTAATGCTAAGTTAGTGTACATAAGTACTGTTTTCTTAGACAAAAGGAGGGTGGCTTCTAAGGCACATTGCACCCTAACACATACTCTTTCTCTCTTGCTTCAGATTTTCTGCTGCAATGGCCAGAAAACAGTATGATTCATCTAAACCCCTTCATTTAGAAGAAATTAAGATTTTTTTGTTAGAAGATGATGAGGAAGAACCAGCAACTGAGGATTTAGAGGAATCTAGTGACATTTCATCTGAAGATGAGGTAGCAGAATGTAACACTGATTCTGGAACAGAGCAGGATGGTGATGACACTGATACAGAGGAAACAGACACAGATCTAGCTTATTATTTGGGCAAAGATAAAAATACAAAGTGGAACAAAAAGGCACCCAAGAACAAACAGCGCAGAGAATCCCACAATATTATTACACACCTTCCTGGAGTTATTGGAAGTGCTAGGAAAGCTAAAACTGCAGTGGAATGTTGGAGTAATCTAATTACAGATAGCATGTTGGAAACTATTGTTCGGTTCACTAACCAGTATATTGACACAATCAAAGAGCAATTCTCCAGAGAGAGGGACATCAAAAACACTGATGTGATTGAACTCAAGGCATTTATTGGCTTGTTATACCTAGCTGGTGCTTTCAGAGCAAATAGTCAAAGTTTGGAGGAGCTGTGGGGGACAGACGGTGATGGCATCGAAAAATTCAGCCTTGTGAGGAATCTGAAATGATTCAAAGTCCTGATCCGTTGCCTCCGTTTCGATGATCGAAGTACCCGGACAGAACGAAAAGGTTATGACCGGCTTGCACCAATTCGGGACATATTTCAACAATTTATTATGAATTGTCAAAAAAGCTATTGCCCGGGGCAAAACCTCACTATTGATGAGATGCTTCCAGGTTTCCGTGGAAGATGTGGTTTTCGGCAATATATACCATCAAAGCCAAACAAATATGGAATTAAAATTTTTGCCATGGTTGATGCAAGGATGATGTACACTATGAACATGGAAGTTTATTGTGGAAGACAGCCACCAGGTCCTTTCAATGTGAGCAACAAGCCTAGTGATGTGGTAAAGAGAATTGCTGAGCCAATGTTTGGATCTGGTCGAAATATCACTGCTGACAACTGGTTTACTGACTTTGATCTGATTGATTTTTTAAAAACGAAAAAGCTGTCATATGTGGGAACTGTTAGAAAAAACAAAAGGCAGTTGCCGCCAGATTTTCTATATACAAAAGGCAAACAACAGTATAGCACTATGTTTGGGTTCAGTAATGGAAAGATTTTAGTTTCTTACATCCCACGCGAGAGGAAAAATGTGATTTTGGTCTCTTCATTACATAATGATTACACCATTGATCCAGAGTCTGGGGAGCTAAGGAAACCAGAAATCATAACTTTTTATAATTTGACCAAAAGCGGCATTGACACTGCTGACCAAATGTGTGGCAATTTCAATGTAAGTCGAAATACCAAACGCTGGCCGATGGTAATCTTCTTTACAATGCTGAATGTGGGTGGCATCAACTCACAAGTAATTTACCTCGGTAATGAACTTAAACAAATGCGCAGAAGAATGTACCTAAAACAATTGGCTAATGAACTGGTGAGTGGAGAGCTAAGCCTAAGAAGTACAAAGACGGTTGGAATGCCCCTTGCCCTGCAACACCGGTTGAAGAGATATCGTCCCAAGGACGTTCCAGAACAAACACCGACTCTACCACCTTCTAAAAGACGCAGTTGTACTACCTGCTCATTTGTATCTGGTTTCAGAAGGCTTTCTAAATATGACTGCAAAATATGTAAAGAATCAATCTGCCTTTCCCATGCAACTTTCGTCTGCCAGCCTTGCTTTTCTAAGTGTACCTGTGCTGCTTCTGCTGCAATTGAAACCACTGAAGATGAGTAGAAAATAATTAAGTAACATCTAAGTGCAATATCCTTTAAGTTTTTTTCCATAATTTTATATTTAAGCAATAGTTAAGTAAAGATAACTGGAGCCTATTTGGCGGTACTACCGATAAGTGGTACTTTTAGTTTTAATAAGTTTATGGTTAATAAATGTTTTTTTTTGCATCTGATTTGGTGTAATCTCTTTTAATACATTCCTATGAAGGTCACTGACTACTTCTATAGTCCTGAAATTGAAATATGTAGCTACTATAGGTGGTTTTCTGACCTGTGCTTGGCAGGCACATTGCGCATGAACTGAGGAGAATCTATATTGCGCCTGACGGAGGGTTAAAAGAAGTTGGTTATGTTACTCAACAAAATTAGATTGTGTTTACTGCTTGCCATGTTGGCTCTTCCCTCAGTCACAGTCGGAAGTACTTGAATACAGAAATCGTGTATTACCGTTTTCAACAACCAGAGTTCGAGACAGGAAGCATATTTCAGAATGTATTTCAGTTCATGAAGCATCCAAAAGCCATACACATGCTTGTGTAGTTTATGAGCAATGGCGGAAACGTGGTACTTTAGAAGACGTTTTCGACAAAAATGTGGAGAGTGAAAGAAGCTTTTGGCGTAAAGTTCTTGAAAGAATCCTGAATGTGACATTAACACTTGCAACATGTAATCTTGCATTTCGTGGATCTATTGAAAAGTTAGAATATAGTAACAAAGGAAACTTTCTCTCGATAGTTGAGCTCTTGTCAAATATATGACCCAGTATGACAAGAATTGCTTCAGTGTCCGCAAGGGACTGTGAAATACCTCAGTCCTAGCCTTACAAATCAAAGATGAAATTGTAGTTGAGCTTCAAAATTCCTTGTTTTTTTCATTGATCCTAGATACCACCCTGTTATGATGAGTCACCGAAGGAGGAAAAAACAAAATACCAGCTAAGTCCAGAAAAACCAGAGAGGTTGGCAGCTATCGGATTGCAGACCCCTGAACCTATCCACAACAACTAGCAGTAGCCGTGAGGGGTTCCTACGGTGCCCTAGACCCCTCGATCACAGCCGGAGAACTATATAGCCTAAAGACAGAAAGGGGAAAAACTAAACTGCCCCAGAGCAGACCCCAAAGCAATAGGCAGCCCCCAACATATAATGACGGTGAAGCAAGATGAAAACACTAACACAGATAGAAAGATAGGTTGAGCAAATGATGGGGCCCAAGCTAACTACATAGGACAGGATAGGAAAGCTGCTGTCTGCCATCCGCAAAAACCCTATCAAAATGAGCCAACCGACTGATAGGAAAAACAGGCCCTGAAGTCGCTAGGCTTCAAAAGACTATATCAGCACTCAGGTATATTCTGAAGACAGAGCAAAATATCAACAGATCAGAGACAAAAATGGAATTCAGTTCACCCCCGGCCGGGGATGGCAGAACTCCCAAAAAGCAAGGCAAAACAAAAACAAAACTGAAGAGTACAAAGCAGAGCAGAAAAACTTAGCTTTGAGATGCAGGAATCAGACTGGTCTCCAAGAATCCAGCCGGAAAATCACCAGCCAGGAAGAAGGGCGTTGGCAGCCTTATATCCAGTCCTCAATTCCAGCCACCCAGTCATCATCTAGCTGCCCAGGTGTTTGGTAATCAGTCTCACTACCTTCCATCACTAGAGGAGGGAGTTCATCAGACCTCAATGGTGAAGGGAAAAATGAACTCACAACAGTACCTCCCCCTTGAGGAGGGGTCACCGAACCCTCATCCTTGCCACCAGGGCGATCCGGGTGAGCCCGATGAAAGGCACGCACCAATCTTTCGGCATGAATATCAGAGGCAGAGACCCAGGAATTATCCTCCTGACCATAACACTTCCACTTAACCAAATACTGGAGTCTCCGTCTAGCCAGACGGGAATCCAGTATCTTCTCTACCTCATATTCCATGTTACCTTCAACCAATATAGGGTCAGGAGGTGCCACCACAGGAACTACTGGTTCAACAAACCTCTTCAACAAGGACTTATGAAACACATTATGAATTTTAAATGTGACAGGAAGAGCCAAACGGAAAGAGACCGGATTAATAATCTCCAAAATCTTGTAAGGTCCAATAAATCTAGACTTAAACTTAGGAGAAGCCACCTTCATAGCGATATTTTTTGATGACAACCAAACCATATCACCCACCTTAAACTGGGGACCAACGGTCCTACACCGGTTGGAAAACCGCTGGGCCTTTTCCTGGGAGAGAGACAACTTATCCACTACTTGGTCCCAGATCTGGTGCATTCTCTCCACCACAGTGTCAACACCTGGGCAGGCAGAAGGCTCCACCTGCCCTGAAGAAAATCAAGGGTGAAAACCAAAGTTACAAAAAAAAGGTGACATCAAAGTGGCAGAACTAGCTCTATTATTTAAAGCAAATTCGGCCAAGGGCAAAAATGAAACCCAATCATCCTGATCGGCAGAAATAAAACATCTCAAATACGACTCCAAAGTCTGGTTTGTTCTCTCCGTCTGCCCATTGGTCTGAGGGTGAAACGCAGAGGAGAAGGACAACTGAATTCCCAGCTTGGAACAGAAAGTCCTCCAAAATCTAGGCACAAACTGAACTCCTCTGTCAGATACAATGTTCTCAGGAATCCCGTGCAAGCGAACCACCTGTTGCAAAAACAAGGGCACCAACTCAGAGGAAGATGGCAACTTAGGGAGTGGTACAAGATGGACCATCTTAGAGAATCTATCACAAATCACCCAAATAACAGTCATTCTCTGAGAGACAGGCATATCAGAGATAAAATCCATTGAAATATGGGTCCATGGCCTCCTGGGCACCGGCAAAGGCATCAACAAGCCACTAGAGCGAGAACAAGGTTTAGACCGGGAGCAAGTCCCACAGGACTGCACAAAATTCCTGACATCACGAGACAAGGCGGGCCACCAAAAAGATCGACTCACCAGATCTCTAGTACCAAAAATACCTGGATGACCAGCCAATGCAGAGCAATGAACTTCAGACATCACTCTCTTCCTCCACTGGTCAGGAACATACAACTTTCCACTGGGACAATGCTCAGGTTTGTCCTCCTGAAACTCTTCCAGAGCACATCTCAAATCGGGCGAGATGGCAGAAAGAACTACCCCCTCGCCTAAGATGGTAGCAGGCTTAGTCACAACAGGAGAATCAGCAAGGAAACTCCTAGAGAGGGCGTCTGCCTTGACATTCTTAGTGCCCGGAAGAAAAGAGACCACAAAATCAAAATGTGTGAAAAACAAGGCCCACCTAGTCTGTCTAGGATTCAAGCGCTTGGCCGACTCCAGGTAAATCAAATTCTTGTGGTCAGTAAGGACCACGACTTGGTGTTTGGCTCCCTCCAACCAATGTCTCCACTCCTCAAATGCCCATTTCATGGCCAACAGTTCCCGATTCCCCACATCATAGTTACGTTCGGATGGGGAGAACTTTCGGGAAAAGAAAGGACAAGGATTCATTTTAGATGTCACAGGATCTTTTTTGGACAACACCGCTCCTGCACCAATCTCAGAAGCGTCCACCTCCACCAGAAACGGGAGTGAGACATCAGGTTGCTGCAAAACCGGAGCAGAAGTGAATCTTCGCTTCAGCTCCTGAAAGGAAGAAACAGCCTCCGGAGACCAATTCAGCACATCAGCACTAGTGTTGAGCTTTCCGATACCGCAAGTATCGGGTATCGGCCGATATTTGCCGTATCGGAATTCCGATACCGAGTACCGATACTTTTTTCGTATCGGATACCGGAATCGGAAGTCCAAAATGCAATGAGCCACTTTTGTGGCTCTGATTGGCTGCCGAAATTGACGTCATCATGATGCGCTGTCTGTGCGCATCATGATGCGCCGTCAGTTTGGGCCTTCGGGGGGGCTGTGCCGACTGTCCGGGGGTCTGTACCGGCCTGCCGGTGGTCTGTGCAGGCTCCGGGGGTCTGTGCCGGCCTGCCGGGGGGCTGTGCCGGCCTGCCGGTGGTCTGTGCAGGCTCCGGTGGTCTATGCCGGCCTGCCGGGGGGCTGTGCCGGCCTGCCGGTGGTCTGTGCAGGCTCCGGTGGTCTGTGCCGGCCTGCCGGGGGTCTGTACCGGCCTGCCGGTGGTCTGTGCAGGCTCCGGGGGTCTGTGCCGGCCTGCCGGGGGGCTGTGCCGGCCTGCCGGTGGTCTGTGCAGGCTCCGGTGGTCTGTGCTGGCCTGCCGGGGGGCTGTGCCGGCCTGCCGGTGGTCTGTGCAGGCTCCGGTGGTCTGTGCCGGCCTGCCGGGGGGCTGTGCCGGCCTGCCGGTGGTCTGTGCAGGCTCCGGTGGTCTGTGCCGGCCTGCCGGGGGACTGTGCCGGCCTGCCGGTGGTCTGTGCAGGCTCCGGTGGTCTGTGCCGGCCTGCCGGGGGGCTGTGCCGGCCTGCCGGTGGTCTGTGCAGGCTCCGGTGGTCTGTGCAGGCTCCAGTGGTCTGTGCCGGCCTGCCGGGGGGCTGTGCCGGCCTGCCGGTGGTCTGTGCAGGCTCCGGGGGTCTGTGCAGGCATCGTCCGATGGGACTACAAGTCCCATCGGGCGATGCCTGCTACCATGACAGTGATTGAAAAAAAAAAAAAAAATTACATGCTACATACATGCTACATACATGCTACATACATACAACATGCATACTACATATATACTACATGTAACATACATACTACATATATACTACATGCAACATGCATACTACATACATGCTACATACTACATGCATGCTACATACATGCTACATACTACATACATACTACATATATACTACATGCATGCAACATACATACTACATATATACTACATATATACTACATGTAACATACATACTACATATATACTACATGCAACATGCATACTACATACATGCTACATACATACTACATACATACTACATACATACTACATACATACTACATACATACCACGTGCATGCAACATGCATACTACATATATACTGCATATATACTACATGCATGCAACATACATACTACATACATGCTACATACATACACACTACATGCTACATACATGCAACATACATACTACATACATGCTACATACATACTACATACATACTACATACATACTACATACATACTACATACATACCACGTGCATGCAACATGCATACTACATATATACTGCATATATACTACATGCATGCAACATACATATATACTACATACAATACATACATATAGACATACAGTACATATAACATAGAGTACATACTCACCATCACTTGTCACTTTGATCCCCGAAGCCATTGTCACCTGAGGGATAAATATCAAAATAAAAAAAACCAATATACTTACCCCGATCCGCAGAAGTCCACGAGGGTCCCACGTCCATCTTGCGTGGAGAACAGCAGCATCAGCTGATGCTACCGTTCTCTACCAGCTCCAGGAATACAATGACGGAAGGTAGGTATCCTTCCGCACTGTATTCCTCCACCACTTTAAAAAAAAAAAAAGTCCCTAGTCTCACTTTATGCCATTGCTGCGTGGGAATTTCCCACGCAGCAATGGCATAAAGTGAGACTAGGGACTTTTTTTTTTTTTTTTTAAAGTGGTGGAGGAATACAGTGCGGAAGGATACCTACCTTCCGTCATTGTATTCCTGGAGCTGGTAAAGAACGGTAGCATCAGCTGATGCTGCTGTTCTCCACGCAAGATGGTGTCTTGCTAAATTTTCTCCCAAATTAGGTTATTTACCTTAACTTACGTAGCGCTCACTGGCATCCCAACCAGGCAAAGATTATTGACAATCTTTTATTTCAGCAAGCAATCATTTTGTTTTACATAGCACATGAATAGTCTCAAGATTTTAAAAAAATGACAGTTATGACATGAAAGATTTCAGCATCAATAATAATTACCGAGTTATTGTAGCATCACCCTTCGCATCGGGGGACCTCTATCAGCGGGAAGGGGTTTTCCTCGGTCAGCATCACAGACTAAGTGCGTCCACTTGAATCGTCTGGAAAGTCCCTACCCGCTGAGGAGGTCAGTACTTTTTATAATATTAATTGGAATGATCACGCACTGACATGCGCAGTAACTTGTTTCTTTTTCACATTCCTCCTTTATCTCAGTTGGTTTGGTTCTCACATTCCTCCCTTCCAACTCCCACAACAATGCCTGAGCAGGTGGTTGCTTTTCACATTCCTGAGTGTGTGCTCTCCTCATGGTAGGAAAAGTTCAGATTCCGGTCACAATCCATAGTATCCAAATGGATGTTTCAATGTACTGCAATCACTACCTTATTGACTGGATGCCTATCTATACCAGTCTCTCACTCATGCATATCCCATTTGTATCACAATCGGTCCTTGATTGCAGTCTTTTAGACACCATCTTTATAGGACACCATGAGCACTTGTGGTTTCTTGCAACACATTTTATAAGCTATATAGCAATTCCATATGGATAATAGAATCACTACAATAGCCATCACCAACACGGGATGAATCAGCCAATTCAATAATTTGGTAGCTGAGGGCGAATACCCTAGAAAAATATCATACCAATGATGAGAGGTAGCATCAGCAATAATCGATCCCATTTTTACAATCTTATCTGCTATAATAGTGGTGCTTATCACATGAATAGTGGTGCTTATCACATGCATTTGTATAGTTCTATTTAATTGAGTAATCATATATTTTCCTTCTTCTGATTGTTCAATTATATGTTTCAATTTCGTTAAATTTACCTCCCAATTATTGATTTCTAATGTTGTTGGTTCCCACTCAATAGTGGCAGCAGTTGTTACATCTGAGCTTAACAGAAAAGTTCGATTTTCCCATTGTAGTGCGGTTACATTTCTTAGGCATCCCACATAAGGTACTATCATTCCAGAGATTATTGGAACATCCGTTATTACACATACCTCTTGTGGGGCTATTTCAATCAACATTCTATATGAGGTTGGCAAAATGATGAATTCACATACATTCATAGTATTTTGTAACAAACATGGTTCATATACGGCTGATTGTAACCTGCAAATTTTCCCCTCTAAAGTATCCTCACATAAACTTAAATCATGAGTACGATTATTTTTATCAATATATAACCCATTAAACTTGGGCATCCATAACCACTGTTGTCCAGGAATACCTAATAATAATGGCATCACTACAAATCTACACATTACTTGTTGATTGGTTACATTATAAACAATCAATAGTCCTGAACACAAAGTGTCATTGCAAACCATCTTAGGAGCTTCTATTCTTAACCAGGAAACCTTGGGGATTGTATTTTTAAATACGGTCCTCCAGACTAACTCATTCCCGGTCATAAGTTGAGTTTGCATATTATTTTTCTGCTGAATTTGATATATAGCTTGCAGCGTACATATTGTCCAGTTAACTATTATGCTAACATTAGTATTAATTTCTAAATTTAAGGTATCTGAAACATTTTTCATTTGTAAAAGAAAAGTATCCATTTGTAATGCCTGCTTCCAAGGATGCCAAATAGTAGGCATCCATCTACCTTGTATAGTCAAAGCATCTTGGATATCTTTTCCAGCATTATGCATTTTATTTGCCAAAGTTTCAATATCAAATGAGTTCAAAGTCCCAGTCACAGCCCCAACTCCTCCCAATACTGTATCATACCATGCCCTTTTACCCCTATAATGGCATGCAGGAGTAGGTGGGAAGATTATTTTGGCTGCAACAACAGTCTTCTGCGATTGAGTTCCTGTTTTTACACATGATGTGGGAATCTTCTTCATCTGTCCTGGATCAGCTTTAGTCTGTGACATCAGATACACCCGGAGTATCCTTCTCCATGATATACATGATAAACTAGGTATCCCACAGCATAGTCCTGTTCCGTTATAGGTTCCCGTGTGATTATTACAAGGCGGATATTTCTGTCCTGTCATCGCTACCATCTGACGATTGGTGGCATTACCACAAAATATAATCATAGTTTTGTTTAAAGTAAAAGTGAACTCAGTTTTATTCTCCCCTTTTGAACTATAATTATCCCATATCGACTGATCAAAGGTTAATTGTTCAGTCGTCCAACAAATAATATGATCTTCATCTTGAATATTCAAAGTGTCCTTACTATCAGCTAAGTATATAGTAGACTTAGTCCCATTATAATACCATGGTCGGGGATATTTTGCAGTTATGGTGAGATTAACGTCAAAAATTACTTGAGTGGTGAGTTTTCCCCAACCTCCACATCCGGCATTTTCATTCGGGGTGGTTCGGTTGTATTCCTTCCAATCTCCTGGCCTCGGAACGTACTCCTTCCTGAATTTTGTAGTCAGACAGATTCCAGGAGTCCAGGCACCGATGCTGTCCTAACACGCAAGCCCAAGGATTCCACTTAACCATATTTGAAGATTTGGAATCTATAAAATCAATAATCAACATTATTCTCTCAAATAACATTTTTCTTGTGGGATATATTCCCATTTTTCCACTCCTGGCCTCATAATTAACAGGGTATGGTCTTTGCCTATTGCTATCACTTCAGCCTCTGAAGGCGGTCCTTGGGTATTTTGAACCCAGATTTTGGCTCCCACATTAGTGATGTTAGAAGAGCCAAAACCTTTTGAGCCTCTGATCGTTAATTCTGAAGGGGCTCTTCCCTCTTGCACATCTGACAAATTTATTGGAATCAAAAGCATTTGCGCAATACGCTGTCCTTTCTCCAAAATTAGAGGCTCATTCCCCAAATTTATCATCAATACTTTGATTTCTCCTTGATAATCTGCATCTATGACTCCTCCCACCACCATGGCCCCCTTTAATGCCAAACTAGACCTAGTGGCTATCTGTACATAGTGGTCCTTTGGAATCTGACACCCCAATCCTGTAGCTATTGGTTTTACTTTCCCCTGTGGGATCACAACAGTTTCCAATGCACTCAAATCCAAACCTGCTGAATGTGGAGTTGCTCGTTCCGGTATTCGTGCTTCTTGATCAGTTTTCCACCATATGACGGACCTTATCAGGTGTGCCTCATGTATGGTGAGATTGGGTGTAAGCATCCTCATGAGAGGAGTCATAGAGTCTGTGATAGGCCTGTTGTTAATTATCTGTAAAGCCTCACTCAAATTGTCTCTCCATTGTCCATACTGTGTATCAGATTGATTAAGTTTTCTCAATGTAGATTTTAATAATCCATTCATTCTTTCCACCAAACCTGCTGCTTGTGGATAGTAAGGTATATGATATACCCATTGTATATTATGCTCATTAGCATAATCCTTTATCTGTTGACCAGTGAAGTGTGACCCATTGTCAGTCTGTATCTGCAGTGGAACACCATAGTATTGTGTGATAATCTCTAATGTACGTAACGTGCTCCATTGTGTGGCTGCTTTGCAAGGGAATCCTATCATAAGTCCTGAATATGTATCTACTGCTGTGCAGACATATTTACACCCCCTACTCTCAGTGAGTGGACCAATGAAATCCATCTGCCAAATTTGAGCAGGTAACTGGCCTCTGCCTATGTGTCCCATTACGGTGTGTGGTACCTCTCGTTTTTGTGAATGTTGACATATTGGGCAATGTTGTTTAGTTTGTTTTATTATGTCAAGTGTCAGAGGCACACCTCTCTCCTGGGCCCACCTGTAAGTGGCTTTTTCTCCAAGATGTCCGCTTTTCTGATGAGCCCAAACGGCTGTACCTTGCAGCCATGCTTCTTTTTCTCCAGCATCAATCTCAGTAGTATTTTGTCGAATAGCAGCTGCTTTATCTGCTTCAGAGTTAAACAAACGTTCAAGTGAGTCAATTGGCATATGAGCATCAACATGAAAGACAGTGGTAGGTGTCTCTTGCACCATTTCCTCCAAATATTGCCACACTTCCCTACCCCAAATTTCTTTACCATGAATCATCCAATTATGCTTTTTCCATCCCATCATCCATGTTGCTAAACCATTTGCCACTGACCATGAGTCAGTGAAAACATGACATTGTCTCCCTTTTTCAAAAGCTATTGCTAGGAAAACAGCATATAGTTCAGCATATTGACTACTTTTTCCCTCTCCTTCCATTTGGAGATGCTTTTCCAACTTTGGATTATAAGCAACACTTTTCCATAGCCTCTTCCCTCCTACATACCTAGCTGAACCATCAGTAGACCAAGCATGCTCTTGCTGGTCTTCAGTTAGATCCTCATAGGTTTTTCCCCATTTTACAGGGGATTCCTCCATCATAGATGCTTTTTCAAGTGGATTGACTATGTCATCCCCAATTTCTGCAACTTTCTCATGGAGGGTGGCGGTCCCGCCTTCCCCTTTTTTCGCTCTTTCAGAGACATACCACTTCCATTTGATAATACTTTGTTCCTGGGCATGGCCCACTCTGTTGGTTTTCGGATTAGACAAGACCCATTGCATGATTGGTATCAACGGTCTGAGTAGGACTTCATGTCCTAATGTCAACTGTTCTGTTTCAACCAAAGCCCAATAACAGGCTAACAATTGTTGTTCAAATGGGGTATATTTTTCTCCCACATCTGGCAATTTTCTATTCCAAAATCCAAGGGGAACTCTTTTCCCCCCTTGTTTTTGCCAAAAGGACCAGTTAGCATACATATGCTGAACAGTGACATGTAATTCCACTGGCCCATTAGTCATTGGCCATAAATCTACAGCCTGTTGTATTGCTTCTTTTACCATCTCAAAGGCCGTTTGTTGTTCTTCACCCCAATGAAATTCATATTTTTTACGAGTAACTTTGTACAAAGGGGCCAACATAAGTCCCAAGTGGGGAATATGTTGCCTCCAAAATCCAAACAAACCAATGTAGGATTGTGTTTCTTGCTTCGTTTTTGGAACTGGGAAATTAAGTATCTTCTGTCGAGCCTTCGGGAGGATTTCCCGATGCCCTTTGTTCCATTGTATGCCTAAAAATTTAACCGTCTGTGACGGTCTTTGAATTTTTGCCTCATTGATTTCCCAGCCTTTTTGTTTCATATGGGCCAATAGAATAGCAAGCTGTTCTCTTACAGCCTCTTCTGATGTTCCTTGAATCATTATATCATCAATATAATGAGAAAATTGCATATCTGATGGTAGTTTTAACTCATCCAAATGTTCTGCCACCGTCCGGTGACAGATGGTGGGACTGTGTAACCATCCTTGTGGTAACCGGGTAAAGGTATATTGTCTACCCAGCCAGGTAAAGGCAAATTGATCTAGTGCCTTTTCTTCTATTGGTATGGTGAAGAAGGCATTAGCCAAGTCTATCACTGCATACCACGTCCCTTCATGGGTTTGAATATTTTCGACAATGGTGATAGTGTCCGGTACAGCCGCAGTCAAGGGGGGAGTATGTTTGTTTAGCTCCCTATAATCCACAGTCATGCGCCAGGAGCCATCGCTCTTTTTTACTGGCCATACAGGATTATTCCATGCAGTAGTAGTGGTACGCATGACTCCTGCGTCCACCAGATTTTTAATTGTTTCAGTAATCTCTTTGTGTCCCCCTGGTATTCGATACTGTTTCATTGCCACCATTTTGGTAGCAGGAGGGATATGTACAGGGGGCATTTTTACTTTTCCTACCGTTGCAGGTCTCATTTGTATTTCTGCCCTTTTTACTCCAAAGGGGAATTTTCCAGCCGATAAATCTAAAGTCATTCCTTTTAAAACATCAATTCCCAATATATATTCCGGAATGGGTACTACTAAAACACGATAATTTCTTATCGGTAGATTTCCTATTTTCAAAGCAACTTGTGTTTGTACTCCGGTGATTACCTGTCCTCCTAGTCCGGCAATTTTAATTTTTGAACCTTTGAATTTTGTGGGAATACTTTTTCTTTATTAATTTTTCCTCTTCTCTTGCGATATTTATTTTGGGCTATTTTTACAGCTGCCTTTTCTGCAATATTCTGGTAATGCTCTAACTTATCTTTCAGCAATCGGGTGTTACAGTCTAACACTGTCTTCTGACCTCCCAGCTCAATGGTCTTTTGTTCTAACTGAGAGCATTTTGCCTGTAATTTTTTATTCCTCTCGTGCATTCCTCAATATGCATTTAAGAGAATCCACATACGGCGCCCTAGCGCCACAACATCACCTGACTTCGCAGGGACACTACCGAGTACAGAAACAACATCGGTAGGTTCACAACCCTTGAGCTTATCCTTCCATGGTTCTGCCAAGCCACAATGAGCCAACTCATGTGCTATTATATTATATGGAGCCTCGGTCCAGCCGGGGATCTCCGTATGAGTCACTTTAGACTTTTCTTTTTTTCTAAACATCTTCAACAATGATAGTAATAACAATTATGGTTTTTTGTTTTTTTTCCAAATCCGTATATCTATATGCAATATACATATACATATATATATATATATAAATTCAAGGATCCTGCCGACTACGCCAATTTATGTCTTGCTAAATTTTCTCCCAAATTAGGTTATTTACCTTAACTTACGTAGCGCTCACTGGCATCCCAACCAGGCAAAGATTATTGACAATCTTTTATTTCAGCAAGCAATCATTTTGTTTTACATAGCACATGAATAGTCTCAAGATTTTAAAAAAATGACAGTTATGACATGAAAGATTTCAGCATCAATAATAATTACCGAGTTATTGTAGCATCACCCTTCGCATCGGGGGACCTCGATCAGCGGGAAGGGGTTTTCCTCGGTCAGCATCACAGACTAAGTGCGTCCACTTGAATCGTCTGGAAAGTCCCTACCCGCTGAGGAGGTCAGTACTTTTTATAATATTAATTGGAATGATCACGCACTGACATGCGCAGTAACTTGTTTCTTTTTCACATTCCTCCTTTATCTCAGTTGGTTTGGTTCTCACATTCCTCCCTTCCAACTCCCACAACAATGCCTGAGCAGGTGGTTGCTTTTCACATTCCTGAGTGTGTGCTCTCCTCATGGTAGGAAAAGTTCAGATTCCGGTCACAATCCATAGTATTCAAATGGATGTTTCAATGTACTGCAATCACTACCTTATTGACTGGATGCCTATCTATACCAGTCTCTCACTCATGCATATCCCATTTGTATCACAGATGGACGTGGGACCCTCGTGGACTTCTGCGGATCGGGGTAAGTATATTGGTGTTTTTTTATTTTGATATTTATCCCTCAGGTGACAATGGCTTCGGGGATCAAAGTGACAAGTGATGGTGAGTATGTACTCTATGTTATATGTACTGTATGTCTATATGTATGTATTGTATGTAGTATATATGTATGTTGCATGCATGTAGCATATATGCAGTATATATGTAGTATGCATGTTGCATGCATGTGGTATGTATGTAGTATGTATGTATGTTGCATGTATGTAGCATGTATGTAGTATGTATGTTGCATGTATGTAGCATGTAGTGTGTATGTATGTAGCATGTATGTAGTATGTATGTTGCATGTATGTAGCATGTAGTGTGTATGTTGCATGTATGTAGCATGTAGTGTGTATGTTGCATGTATGTAGCATGTAGTATATAGTATATATGTAGTATGCATGTTGCATGCATGTAGTATATATGTTGTATGTATGTTGCATGCATGTAGTATATATGTATTATGTATGTAGTATGTAGTATGTATGTAGCATGTATGTAGTGTGTATGTTGCATGTATGTAGCATGTAGTATATATGTAGCATGTATGTTACATGTAGTATATATAGTGTATATGTAGTATGCATGTTGTATGCATGTAGTATATATGTTGTATGTATGTTGCATGCATGTAGTATATATGTATTATGTATGTAGTATGTATGTAGCATGTATGTAGTATGTAGCATGCATGTAGTATGTAGCATGTATGTAGTATGTATGTTACATGTAGTATATATGTAGTATGTATGTTACATGTAGTATATATGTAGTATGTATGTTGCATGCATGTAGTATATATGTAGTATGTATGTTGCATGCATGTAGTATATATGTAGTATGTATGTAGCATGTATGTAGTATGTAGCATGTATGTAGCATGCATGTAGTATGTAGCATGTATGTAGTATGCATGTTGCATGTAGTATATATGTAGTATGTATGTTACATGTAGTATATATGTAGTATGTATGTTGCATGCATGTAGTATATATGTAGTATGTATGTTGCATGCATGTAGTATATATGTAGTATGTATGTAGTATGTAGCATGTATGTAGCATGCATGTAGTATGTAGCATGTATGTAGTATGCATGTTGCATGTAGTATATATGTAGTATGTATGTTACATGTAGTATATATGTAGTATGCATGTTGTATGTATGTAGCATGTATGTAGCACGATGCCTGCACAGACCCCCGAAGCCTGCACAGACCACCGGCAGGCCGGCACAGACCACCGGAGCCTGCACAGACCACCGGCAGGCCGGCACAGCCCCCCGGCAGGCCGGCACAGACCACCGGAGCCTGCACAGACCACCGGCAGGCCGTCACAGCCCACCGGCAGGCCGGCACAGACCACCGGAGCCTGCACAGACCACCGGCAGGCCGGCACAGCCCCCCGGCAGGCCGGCACAGACCACCGGAGCCTGCACAGACCACCGGCAGGCCGGCACAGCCCCCCGGCAGGCCGGCACAGACCACCGGAGCCTGCACAGACCCCCTGGCAGGCCGGCACAGCCCCCCGAAAGGCCCGTACAGACCCCAGAGAGGCTGTACAAGGAAAAAATAGGGTTTTTCTTATTCCGATACCGGAAGTCCCATAGACTTGAATGGGACTTCCGGTATCGGCGATACCCGATATTTTTTTTAGATCGGCCGATACCATCCGATACGATACTTTTAAGTATCGGACGGTATCGCTCAACACTAATCAGCACCCTTCCTAGTCAAATCCGTCAATGGCTTGGCAATACCAGAAAAATTAGCTATATATTTCCGATAAAAATTAGCAAAACCCAAAAACTTCTGGAGGGCCTTCAAAGAAGTGGGCTGAACCCAATCATAAATGGCCTGTACCTTGGCCGGGTCCATTTCAGTAGTTGACGGAGACAAAATAAATCCCAAAAATGAAATCCTCTGTACCCCAAAAAGGCATTTCGATCCCTTGACATACAGGGAATTCTCCCTCAAAATCCGGAACACAGTCCGAACATGTTCCACATGAGAGTCCCAATTCTTGGAGAAGATCAAAATATCATCCAGATAGATAATCAAAAATGTATCCACAAAGTCTCGGAATATATCGTTCATGAAGCACTGGAAGACAGAAGGGGCATTAGTGAGCCCAAAAGGCATCACCAGGTACTCAAAATGTCCCTCCGGAGTATTAAACGCCGTCTTCCATTCATCCCCATGCTTAATGCGAATAAGATTATACGCCCCCCTGAGGTCAAGCTTGTAAACCAGCAAGCACCTTTAACTCTGGAGAATAGATCAGAAATCAGGGGTAACGGATACTGATATTTAACAGTAATTTTGTTGAGGGCACAATAGTCAATACAAGGCCTTAATGAACCATCCTTTTTAGCCACGAAAAAAAAAAACAGCACCTAAGGGTGAAGAGGATGGTCTAATATGACCCTTCTCCAATGCCTCCTTAATATAGGATCGCATAGCCTCGTTCTCGGGTACAGATAAATTGAAAAGCCGACCCTTGGGGAATTTACACCCCGGGTTCAGCTCAATAGCACAGTCATAACTCCTATGAGGAGGCAAAGACGCAGACTCATTCTCACTAAATACATCATAAAAGTCAGCCAAATAGTCAGGAACATCATGTGACTGGGGAGAGGTGGAGAAAACAGGAGCATCACTAAGGGCACACCGACAACCCCAACTCACCACAGACAAAGATTTCCAATCTAGAACTGGATTATGGATTTGCAACCAGGGAAACCCCAGAACAATGGTATCATGCAAATTATGCAACACCAAAAATCTGCAATTTTCTTGATGGTCTGGGGCGACCCGCATTACCACCTGGGTCCAAAACTGAGGTTTATTCTTCGCCAAAGGAGTAGCATCAATACCCCTCAAAGGGATAGGTGTCCACAGAGGTGTCATAGGAAATCCACAACGTTTAGCAAAATCCAAGTCCATCAGGTTCAGAGCTGCTCCTGAATCCACAAAAGCCTTGGCGGAAAATGTGGATAGGGAGCAGATCAGAGTAATTGCCAGAAGAAACTTAGGTTGAACACCACCCACAGAAAACGTGTGTGCACAACGTTTCTCTCATTTAGGGCAGACAGAAATAATATGCGAGGCATCTCCACAAAAAAAACACAGCTTATTACGCCTTCTGAACTCCTGACATTGCGCCCTAGACAAAACTCTATCACATTGCATAGGTTCAGACATTTGTTCAACAGGTGGTAACATCTCTCGTGTAGTTTTGCGTTCACGTAAACGCCGATCCACCTGAATGGCTAATGACATAGAATCGTCAAGACCAGAGGGAACAGGAAATCCCACCATAGTATCTTTTACAGTTTCTGACAAACCCTTCCGAAAGAGGGCTGCCAAGGCACCATCATTCCAGGTAGTAAGGACCGCCCACTTTCGGAATTTTTGACAGTACAACTCTGCCGAATCCCAACCCTGGCTTAATGCCAACAGGGTCTTTTCAGCCTGATCAATAGCATTAGGTTCATCATACAACAACCCCAAGGCTTGAAAAAATGCGTTCACATTATTCAGAATAGGATCATCAGGTTTCAAAGAAAACGCCCAATCCTGGGGATCGCCGCGCAGCAAAGAGATGACAATTTTAACCTGCTGCGTGGAGTTCCCCGATGAGTTAGGCTTCAAGGCAAAAAATAATTTACAATTATTCTTGAAATTCAAGAATTTAGACCAATCCCCCAAAAATATATCAGGAGAAGGAATCTTTGGTTCAGCAGCATGTGAATGAGCAAGATAGGCGGAAATTCCCCGCACTTCAGTAGCGAGCTGCTCCACACAATCAGACAATTGCTTCATCTCCATTGAGAGAAAAATTCCCCCTATGGCCTCAGAGATATAGAGGAAAAAATATGCACACAAAAAAAAAAATTCTGACACTTTTTTTTTTTTTTTTTTTTTACAATTCTCTCCTGCTATTGAGTACCCTAGGATCTGCGGTATGGCTGGTGATTCTGTTATGATGAGTCACCGAAGGAGGAAAAAACAAAATACCAGCTAAGTCCAGAAAAACCAGAGAGGTTGGCAGCTATCGGATTGCAGACCCCTGAACCTATCCACAACAACTAGCAGTAGCCGTGGGGGTTCCTACGGTGCCCTAGACCCCTCGATCACAGCCGGAGAACTATATAGCCTAAAGACAGAAAGGGGAAAAACTAAACTGCCCCAGAGCAGACCCCAAAGCAATAGGCAGCCCTCAACATATAATGATGGTGAAGCAAGATGAAAACACTAACACAGATAGAAAGATAAGTTGAGCAAATGATGGGGCCCAAGCTAACTACATAGGACAGGATAGGAAAGCTGCTGTCTGCCATCCGCAAAAACCCTATCAAAATGAGCCAACCGACTGATAGGAAAAACAGGCCCTGAAGTCGCTAGGCTTCAAAAGACTATATCAGCACTCAGGTATATTCTGAAGACAGAGCAAAATATCAACAGATCAGAGACAAAAATGGAATTCAGCTCACCCCCGGCCGGGGATGGCAGAACTCCCAAAAAGCAAGGCAAAACAAAAACAAAACTGAAGAGTACAAAGCAGAGCAGAAAAACTTAGCTTTGAGATGCAGGAATCAGACTGGTCTCCAAGAATCCAGCAGGAAAATCACCAGCCAGGAAGAAGGGTGTCGGCAGCCTTATATCCAGTCCTCAATTCCAGCCACCCAGTCATCATCTAGCTGCCCAGGTGTTTGGTAATCAGTCTCACTACCTTCCTTCACTAGAGGAGGGAGTTCATCAGACCTCAATGGTGAAGGGAAAAATGAACTCACAACACCACCCATTACATAGCTAAAATTGATCAGTTGAGTGAAGTTTACCGGTATGTCAAAATAGTTAATGATGAAGAGGGGAAACCTATTGAAATCAAAATATGTGAAACTTTTGTATCCTTTAGAGAGATAAAAGATCAGTCGGCGCAAGGTCTTGCAGAAGAAATAATAACTTCATTGAAAGAGAAAAACTTGGATTTGACCAAATGTTGGGGACAAGGCTATGATGGTGCTGCAGTCATGAGTGGGGTACACAATGGAGTGCAGCAGCGTATTATAGAAAAAGCCCCACACGCATACTTTGTGCACTGCGCTGCTCATAACCTTAATTTAGTGTTGAAGGATGCTGTGGAAGAGAACCGAGTGGTGAGCCAGTTTTTTGAAACAATTCAAAGTGTATATTGCTTTTTTGGTAATAGTATTATTCGCTGGCAACATCTGAAATCAGTGTACTGCATCGAAGCTCAGCCCGATTCACTGAATTCGAAAGTAACACTGAAAACTCTTAATCCAACTCGTTGGTTTGGCAGGCATGATGCAGTGTATGCACTGAAACACAGGTTTTGTGATGTGATGAAAAGTCTTACTCGCATAACTTTGACTTCCAAAAAAAGCAAGGAAAGAAATGAAGCACAGCAGCTAAAGAACAAACTTGAAAGTTTTGATTTTGTATTACTTTTGGTTGTGCAGTGTGAAGTCTTAGAGACTCTCAACCTCGTTTCGAAATCCTTACAATCTGAAACCATGGACCTCTTGTCTGCATATGAGTTATTGGGTAATGCATTGTTAAAGATAACCAAAATGTGTGAAAGGTTCAAGGCACTTGTTTCTGAAGCATCAGATGTGTGTAGTCGATGGGGAATAAAAAATGAATTTCACCAGAACAGAGTAAGGAAAGTGAAGAAACACTTTGATGAGTTGTGTGAAGGCGAGAGATTAGCAGACCCAAAAACTTGTTTCCGAGTTAGTGTTCTATCCAATGGTAGACACACTTTGTACTCAACTTCATCGCCGCTTTGAAGGGATGAAAGCTGACTCTCATGAAATAATACAACCTGATTTTTTGACCAGTGCAAGTGAAAGAGATATTCACAAGAAAGCTGTTGATTTTGTTAACAAGTTTGCAGATGATGTAACTCCAACCTTTCCTTCACAGTTATGTTCTGTAAAAAATTTGTTTCAAAAGCAACTGAAAAAAATGAAAAGTGTTAAGGAATTTGCTGATTTCCTAATAGTCGAGCATTCTTCACTTTCATCAAGCTATCCAGACATGTATTTGACTGTTCCTGTGACTGTGTCTAAGGCTGAACGATCCTTCTCTAAGCTTAAACTCATAAAAAGCTACTTGAGAAGTACTATGGCTCAAGAAAGACTCAGCAGCTTGGCTTTACTTTCAATTGAGAATGATTGAGCTCAACAGATCAACTTGATTGATGAATTCGCTTCTCTGAAAGTTAGGAAACAAATGTTTAAGTAGCTGTTTAAAACTGAACAAATTGGTAATGTTTAAGTAATGTTATGTTTAAGTGAACAAAGTTTAAATATATACTGTTTAAAACTACTTAATATTTAATAAACATACAGTTATTTGAAAATTGTGCAATATTTGGAATTATTATTCATCTTATTAATTTTCCAAACATATTCACTGAATATTTAACTTCTAAAACTTGCATCATAAACAAAATCTATTAACGGTCTTGCGGAACGTGGTGAAGCCTGTGTTGTACACAACAATGCATAGCAGGCTTCACCACGTTCCGCACAACCTCTAGTAATTGAAATGTTGAGGGGCCCCACTATAAAGTTTTGCCCCTGGGCCCCGAACTTTATAGTTACGGCACTGCAGTCATAACTCCTATGAGGAGGCAAAGACGCAGACTTACTCTCACTAAATACATCAGAAAAATCAGCCAAATAATCAGGAACATCATGAGACTGGGGAGAGGTGGAGAAAACAGGAGTGTCACTAAGAACACATTGACAACCCCAACTCACCACAGACACAGATTTCCAATCCAAAACAGGATTATGAGTTTGCAACCAGGGAAAACCCAGAACAATAGTATCATGCAAATTGCGCAGCACCAAAAATTTACAATTTTCTTGGTGGTCCGGGGCGACCCGCATTATCACCTGGGTCCAAAACTGGGGTTTATTCTCCGCCAAAGGAGTAGCATCAATACCCCTCAAAAGGATAAGAGTATCATGGGAAAACCACAACGTTTAGAAAAGTCCAAATCCATCAGATTCAAAGCTGCGCCTGAATCTACAAAAGCCTTGGCGGAAAATGTAGATAAGGAGCAGATCAGAGTAATTGCCAAAAGGAACTTAGATTGTACACTGCCCACAGCAAATGTGTGCGCAAAATGTTTCTCTCATTTAGGGCAGACAGAAATGGTTTGAGAGGCGTCTCCACAGAAAAAACACAGCTTATTACGCCTTCTAAACTCCTGATGTTGCGCCCTAGACAAAACCCTATCACATTGCATGGGTTCAGACGTTCGTTCAAAAGGCGGCAACGCCTCTCGTGTAGTTTTGCGTTCACGTAGACTCCGATCAACTTGAATGGCTAATGACATAGAATCATCAAGACCAGAGGGAACAGGAAATCCCACCATAGTATCTTTTACGGTTTCTGATAAACCCTTCCGAAAGAGAGCTGCTAAGGGACCGTCATTCCATGTAGTAAGGACTGCCCACTTTCGGAATTTTTGACAGTATAACTGCAGAGTCCTGACCCTGGTTCGATGCCAATAGGGTTTTCTCAGCTTGATCAATAGCATTAGGCTTGAAAAAATGTGTCCACATTAGTCTGAATAGGATTTCCATGTGTCAGAGAAAAAGCCCAACCCTGGGGATCGCCGAGCAGCAAGGAGATGACAATTTTAACCTGCTGCACAGAGCTCCCCGATGAGTTAGGCTTCAAGGCAAGAAATAGTTTACAATTATTCTTAAAATTCAAAAATTTAGACCAATCTCCAGAAAACACATCAGGAGTAGGGATTTTTGGTTCAACAGTAGATGATTGAGCGAGATAGGCGAAATTCCCCGCACTTCAGCAGCGAGCTGCTCAACACGATCAGACAATTGCTTAATCTCCATTAAAGAAAAACAAATCCTCCTACGGCCCCAGAGAAAAAGAGGAAAAAATATATATATAAAAAAAAATTCTGACACTTTTTTTTTTTTTTTTACTATTCTCTCCTGCTTTTGAGTACCCTAGAATCTGCGGTTTAGGCTGGTGATTCTGTTATGATTGGGTCACCGTAGAGGAAAGCAAGACCAAGCTAAGCCACAGAAAACCAGAGAGGTTAATAACTAAGCGGATTGCAGACCCCTGATCCTATCCACACAACTAGCAGTAGCCGTGGAGCGTACCTACGATGATTCTAGATGCCTCAACACAGCCGGAGAACTAAATAAGCCTAAAGCAAGAAAGGGGAAATCTAAACTGCCCCAGAGTAGACCCCAAAGGAATAGACAGCCCCCAAACATATATTGTCGGTGAGACAAGATGAAAAAGGTAGGAAAATAGACTGAGCAAACGATAGAGCTCACACTAACTAGACAGGACAGGAAAGGAAAGACACTGTCTGCAATCACGCAAAAAAACCTGCAAAAAATGTCCAACACATCTGATACAAAAATACTGAAGTCACTCGACTTCGCCCACTATATCAGCACTCTGGTATATTCTGAAAACAGAGCAAAGAGAGGCCAATCTAATAAGGGTCAAAAACAAACTGGCACAAGCAGTAACATAAGGATGGAAATTCAGCACAGCCCCAGCCGGGGCTGGCTGACCACACAAAACGAATAGACAAAACCAAATCAAATGTGAACAATAGCAAAAGAACACTTAGCTTGAGCATGCAGGGACTGAGCTGGAAACTAAGACCTCAGGAGGCAGGAAAAAATCACCAGCAGGGATAGAGGGAGTCGGCTGTCTTAATTCCAGTCAAAAACTCCAGATGTCCAATCGTCCTCCTCATTATCAGGTGGCAGGCCTCTGTTAATTAGATCAGCTCCATTACCTCCGGTAACCACCAGAGGGAGCCCGGAAAGAGAACTCGTGACCCCTCTGTCAATACAACCAGCTCCACCACCTTCACTAGCAACCAGAGGTAGGCCAGAAAGTGAATTCACAACAGAGTCAATTGGCTGTTAAACGCTTCACGGATAACAATCCTCCTTCCAGTTTTGGAACATACAACACATCCTGTACAAGTATCTTTGAATCTTGTCCGAACTTGTTTGAACAGTTTAGCATGCCTTGTCCTATACCTTCTGCGGTTATTTTGCTTCCTTCTGCAAGATAAATGGCTTCTTTCTTATCTAAATCAAGATCAGTGAAGAAATGCTTGTCACTTGTCATATGACTCGTTGCTCCTGAATCAATAAACCAAGTGATGATTTCTTGTCTGTTACTTTAAGGGATTCTTTAAGGGATTCTGCTGCGGTTCCGCAGCGGTTTTGGCCGTGGTGTACAGTACCATTATTCCCTATGGGAATAAAAAACCACAGTGCAGATGGTGTGGATTTTTCAGCCCGGTTTTTCTGCGGTTTTGAAACCGCAGAGAGAATTGACATGTCAATTCTTTCTGCGGATTCCACTGCGGTTTGCCATCTCCTCCATTGTGGAGATGAAAAACAGCAGGGCAAAACTGCAGAGCAATCCGCAGGTAAAACCGCAGGTCTTTTGACCTGCAGATTTACCTGCAGATTTTACAAAATCCGCGCGGCCAAATCCGCACTGCAATCCGCAGCGTGTGCACATACCCTAAATGTGCCATTCCAATTATTCTCACATGAATCAGAAATTGTTTTTCACTTTCTGTGTATGCTCTTTATGTTGTCATTTTTGTTGTTCTGTTTTCCATATGGTACAGTCTTTCTTTAAATGACCTTTTTTCTTACATCTGAAACATTCTCTTGTCTCTTTATTATAGGGTTTTTTAAATTCTGTAGCTTTATGAGTGTTTCCATTGTCCTTTTCAGTAGAAGAATCATTTGTCTGTTCTTTTCTTCTCTGATATTCTATTAGTCTGGTTTTCACAAAATCTAATGTGATGTATTTTTCAGGTCTAGTCTCTAGGGCATTTATCAAGGCTGTATACAAATCAGGTAAACTGCACAATAATATTGCTGCTACATGACTTTCTTTAATGTCTTCTCCAATAGACCTTAGCTGTGATATTACTTCCATCATTGAGAATATGTGCTTCTGCATATCGTCATTTGCACTCAATCTCATACTGTAAAGCTTTCTTAATAGAAATAACTTGTGATTTACACTAGATATTTCATATAGCTTTTTCAATGCGTCCCACATTCCTTTCCCTGTTTCTTCATTCCTTATCTCTATTAATTGAGCATCATCCACTAATAAGCTAATGGTGGCTCTAGCTTTTCTATTCTTTCTATCCCATGTCTGATTATCTTCATCAGGTCTATCTGTAATGATTACTTCCCATTATTCGTCCTTAGATAACAACATCTCTACTTTGAATTTCCATAATTGATTATTTTCACTGTTCAGCTTAGCTACTGTGAGTTTCAGCTCAGTGCTTACTTGTCATAAATTCCTTTGTCCCTCTGTATCAGGATTTTTTCTTTTCAGACTCTGTTCACTGGGTTTTATCTCCTTCAGGTTAACAGAGCTTATCTGCTTCTCCTGTTGTGAGTTCATTTTTGCCTTCACCATTGAGGTCTGATGAACTCCCTCTTCTGGTGAAGGAAGGTAGTGAGGCTGATTACCAAGCACCTGAGCAGAATGATGATGACTGGGTGACTGGAATTGCTGACTGGATATAAGGCAGCCAACGCCCTTCTGTCTTGTGGGTGAGCTCTCTGAGGGATTCTAGGAGACCAGTCTGATTCCTGCTCCTCAAAAGCTAAGTTTTCTGCTCTGTTTTTTGCATTTGTGTTTTGGTTTTGTTTTGCCTTGTTTTTCTGGATTTCGGCCATTCCCTGCTGGGGTGAGCTGAATTCCTTTTTGCTCTGTCTTCAGAAAATACCTGAGTACTGATATAGTCTTTTTGAAGCCTAGCGTCTTCAGGGCTTTTTTCCCTATCAGTCTGTTGGCTCTTGTTTTGATAGGGTTTTTGGCGGATTGCAGACAGCAGCTTTTCTATCCTGCCCTATTTAGTTAGCTTGGGCCCCATCATTTGCTCAGCCTATCTTTCTATCTGTGTGAGTGTTTTTTCATCTTGCTTCACCGTCATTATATGTTGGGGGCTGCCTATTGCTTTGGGGTCTGCTCTGGGGCAGTTTAGATTTCCCTTTCTGTCTTTAGGCTATTTAGTTCTCCGGCTGTGATCGAGGGGTCTAGGGCACCGTAGGAACCCCCCACGGCTACTGCTAGTTGTTGTTGATAGATTCAGGGGTCTGCAATCCGATAGCTGCCAACTTCTCTGGTTTTCTGGACTTAGCTAGTATTTCTGTTTTTGCCTCCTACGGTGACTCTTTCATAACAGAATCACCCGCCATACCGCAGATCCTAGGGTACTCAATAGCAGGAAAGAATTGTAAAAAAAAGAAAAATTGTGTATATTTTTTCCTCTATATCTCTGAGGCCGTAGGGGGAATTTTTTTTTTCTCTCAATGGAGATAAAGCAATTGTCTGATTGTGTGGAGCAGCTCGCTGCGGAAGTGCAGGGAATTTCCGCCTACCTTGCTCATTCACATGTTGCTGAACCAAAGATCCCTACTCCTGATGTGTTTTTTGGGGATCGGTCTAAATTTTTGAATTTCAAAAATAATTGTAAATTATTTTTTGCCTTGAAGCCTAACTAGTCAGGGAGCTCCGCGCAGCAGGTTAAAATTGTCATCTCTTTGCTGCGTGGCGATCCCCAGGTTTGGGCATTTTCTTTGAAACCAGATAATCCTATTCTGACTAATGTGAATGCATTTTTTCAAGCCTTGGGGTTGTTGTATAACGAACCTAATGCTATTGATCAGGCTGAAAAGACCCTGTTGGCATTGAGCCAGGGTCGAGATTCTGCAGAATTGTACTGTCAAAAATTCCGAAAGTGGGCGGTCCTAACTACCTGGAATGATAATGCCTTGGCAGCTCTCTTTCAGAAGGGTTTGTCAGAAGCCGTAAAAGACACTATGGTGGGATTTCCTGTTCCCTCTGGTCTTGACGATTCTACGTCATTAGCCATTCAGGTTGATCGGCGTTTACGTGAACGCAGGACTGCACGAGAGGTGTTACCACCTGTTGAACAAGTGTCTGAACCTATGCAATGTGATAGTTTTGTCCAGGGAGCAACGTCAGGAGTTCAGAAGGCGTAATAAGCTGTGTTTTTTTTGTGGAGATGCCTTGCATATTATTTCTGTCTGTCCTAAACGAAAGAAACGTTTTGCACACACGTTTTATGTGGGTGGTGTTCAACCTAAGTTTCTTCTGGCAATTACTCTGATCTGCTCCCTGTCCACATTTTCCGCCAAGGCTTTTGTGGATTCGGGAGCAGCCCTGAACCTAATGGACTTGGATTTTGCTAAACGTTGTGGATTTCCTATGACACCTCTGCAGACGCCTATCCCTTTGAGGGGTATTGATGCTACTCCTTTGGCGAAGAATAAACCTCAGTTTTGGACCCAGGTGGTAATGCGGGTCGCCCCAGACCATCAAGAAAATTGCAGATTTTTGGTGTTGCATAATTTGCATGATACCATTGTTCTGGGGTTTCCCTGGTTGCAAATTCATAATCCAGTTTTGGATTGGAAATCTGTGTCTGTGGTGAGTTGGGGTTGTCGGTGTGCCCTTAGTGAGGCTCCGGTTTTTTCCACCTCTCCTCAGTCGCATGATGTTCCTGACTATTTGGCGGACTTTTATGATGTATTTAGTGAGAATGAGTCTGCATCTTTGCCTCCTCATAGGAGTTATGACTGTGCAATTGAACTGAGCCCGGGGTGTAAATTTCCCAAGGGTCGGCTCTTCAATTTATCTGTACCTGAGCACGAGGCTATGCGATCCTATATTAAGGAGGCATTGGAGAAGGGTCATATTTGACCATCCTCTTCACCCTTAGGTGCCGGTTTTTTTTTCGTGGCCAAAAAGGATGGTTCTTTAAGGCCTTGTATTAATTATCGTGCCCTCAATAAAATTACTATTAAATATCAGTATCCGTTACCCCTGATTTCGGATCTATTCTCTAGAGTTAAAGGTGCTTGCTGGTTTACCAAGCTTGACCTCAGGGGGGCGTATAATCTTATCCGCATTAAGCATGGGGATGAATGGAAGATGGCCTTTAATACTCCGGAGGGACATTTTGAGTACCTGGTGATGCCTTTTGGGCTCACTAATGCCCCTTCTGTCTTCCAGTGCTTCATGAACGACATTTTCCGAGGCTTTGTGGATAAATCTTTGATTATCTATCTGGATGATATTTTGATCTTCTCCAAAGATTGGGATTCTCATGTGGAACATGTTCGGACTGTGTTCCGGATCTTGAGGGAGAATTCCCTGTATGTCAAAGGATCAAAATGCCTTTTTGGGGTACAGAGGATTTCATTTTTGGGATTTATTTTGTCTCCGTCAACTATTGAAATGGACCCGGCCAAGGTACAGGCCATTTATGATTGGGTTCAGCCCACTTCTTTGAAGGCCCTCCAGAAGTTTTTGGGCTTTGCTAATTTTTATCGGAAATTTATAGCAAAATTTTCTAGTATTGCCAAGCCATTGACTGATCTGACTAAGAAGGGTGCTGATGTGTTGAATTGGTCTCCGGAGGCTGTTTCTTCCTTTCAGGAGCTGAAGAGAAGATTCACTTCTGCCCCGGTTTTGCGGCAACCTGATGTCTCACTCCCGTTCCAGGTAGAGGTGGACGCTTCTGAGATTGGTGCAGGAGCTGTTTTGTCTCAAAAAGATCCTCTAACATCTAAAATGAATCCCTGTGCTTTCTTTTCCCGAAAGTTCTCTCCATCTGAACGTAACTATGATGTGGGGAATCGGGAACTGTTGGCCATGAAATGGGCATTTGAGGAGTGGAGACATTGGTTGGAGGGAGCTAAACATCAAGTCTTGGTCCTCACTGACCACAAGAATTTGATTTACCTAGAGTCGGCCAAACGCTTGAACCCTAGACAGGCTAGGTGGGCCTTGTTTTTTACACGTTTTGATTTTGTGGTCTCTTTTCTTCCTGGCCCTAAGAATGTTATGGCAGACGCCCTCTCTAGGAGCTTCTTTGCTGATTCTCCTGTGGTGACCAAGCCTGCTACCATCTTAGGCGAAGGGGTAGTTCTTTCTGCCATCTCGCCCGATTTGAGACGTGCTCTGGAAGAGTTCCAGGAGGACAAACCTGAGCGTTGTCCCAGTGGAAAGTTGTATGTTCCTGACTAGTGGAAGAAGAGAGTGATGTCTGAAGTTCATTGCTCTGCATTGGCTGGTCATCCAGGTATTTTTGGTACTAGAGATCTGGTGAGTCAGTCTTTTTGGTGGCCCGCCTTGTCTCGTGATGTCAGGAATTTTGTGCAGTACTGTGGGACTTGCTCCCGGTCTAAACCTTGTTCTCGCTCTAGTGGGTTGTTGATGCCTTTGCCGGTCCCCAGGAGGCCATGGACCCATATTTCAATGGATTTCATCTCTGATAAGCCTGTCTCTCAGAGAATGACTGTTATTTGGGTGATTTGTGATAGGTTCTCTAAGATGGTTCATCTTTTACCACTCCCTAAGTTGCCATCTTCCTCTGAGTTGGTGCCCCTGTTTTTGCAACAGGTGGTTCGCTTGCACGGGATTCCTGAGAACATTGTATCTGACAGAGGAGTTCAGTTTGTGTCTAGATTTTGGAGGACTTTCTGTTCCAAGCAGGGAATTCAGTTGTCCTTCTCCTCTGCTTTTCACCCTCAGACCAATGGGCAGACGGAGAGAACAAACCAGACCTTGGAGTCATATTTGAGATGTTTTATTTCCGCTGATCAGGATGACTGGGTTTCATTTTTGCCCTTGGCCGAATTTGCTTTAAATAATAGAGCTAGTTCTGCCACTTTGATGTCACCTTTTTTTTGTAACTTTGGGTTTCATCCTCGAGTTTCTTCAGGGCAGGTGGAGCCTTCTGCCTGCCCAGGTGTTGACACTGTAGTGGAGAGAATGCACCAGATCTGGGACCAAGTGGTGGATAAGTTATCTCCCTTCCAGGAAAAGGCCCAGCGGTTTTCCAACCGACATAGGACCATTGGTCCCCAGTTTAAGGTTGGTGATATGGTTTGGTTATCATCAAAAAATATCGCTATGAAGGTGGCTTCTCCTAAGTTTAAGCCTAGATTTATTGGACATTACAAGATTTTGGAGATTATTAATCTGGTCTCTTTTCGTTTGGCTCTTCCTGTCACATTTAAAAGCCATAATGTGTTTCATAAGTCCTTGTTGAAGAGGTTTGTTGAACCAGTAGTTCCTGTGGTGGCACCTCCGGACCCTGTATTGGTTGAAGGTAACATGGAATATGAGGTAGAGAAGATACTGGATTCCCGTCTGGCTAGACGGAGACTCCAGTATTTGGTTAAGTGGAAGGGTTTTGGTCAGGAGGATAATTCCTGGGTCTCTGCCTCTGATATTCATGCCAAAAGATTGGTGCGTGCCTTTCATCGGGCTCACCCTGATCGCCCTGGTGGCGTGGATGAGGGTTCGGTGACCCCTCCTCAAGGGGGAGGTACTGTTGTGAGTTCATTTTCCCCTTCACCATTGAGGTCTTATGAACTCCCTCTTCTGGTGAAGGAAGGTAGTGAGGCTGATAACCAAGCACCTGAGCAGAATGATGATGACTGGGTGACTGGAGTTGCTGACTGGATATAAGGCAGCCGACGCCCTTCTGCCTTGTGGGTGATTTCTCTGAGGGATTCTAGGAGACCAGTCTGATTCCTGCTCCTCAAAAGCTAAGTTTTCTGCTCTGTTTTTTGCATTTGTGTTTTGGTTTTGTTTTGCCTTGTTTTTCTGGATTTCTGCCATTCCCTGCTGGGGTGAGCTGAATTCCTTTTTGCTCTGTCTTCAGAAAATACCTGAGTACTGATATAGTCTTTTTGAAGCCTAGCATCTTCAGGGCTTTTTTCCCTATCAGTCTGTTGGCTCTTGTTTTGATAGGGTTTTTGGCGGATTGCAGACAGCAGCTTTTCTATCCTGTCCTATTTAGTTAGCTTGGGCCCCATCATTTGCTCAGCCTATCTTTCTATCTGTGTGAGTGTTTTTTCATCTTGCTTCACCGTCATTATATGTTGGGGGCTGCCTATTGCTTTGGGGTCTGCTCTGGGGCAGTTTAGATTTCCCTTTCTGTCTTTAGGCTATTTAGTTCTCCGGCTGTGATCGAGGGGTCTAGGGCACCGTAGGAATCCCCCACGGCTACTGCTAGTTGTTGATAGGTTCAGGGATCTGCAATCCGATAGCTGCCAACTTCTCTGGTTTTCTGGACTTAGCTAGTATTTCTGTTTTTGCCTCCTACGGTGACTCTTTCATAACATTCTCCTGTGTCTGTCCTGGGGTTATCCCCTGGGATTCTGGGTGTCTGGGACTATGTCCTGTTCTGGGCCCATAACCTGTAGCAGAGTGTATCGTTTGAGAATCCACAGAAGTTCACTGAGCAAGTTATCTTGAGTAAACAGCATTTACTTCTTATGGGTAAACATGAGATAAGAATTCAGAAGCACACAGCCATGCTGCTGGCATAATACAGTCAAAAACTAAAGTAAAATCAACATCAACAATAAGAGAGCTTCCCTCCCCACAATACAGCAAACATTTATCTTCACACCATCGCCATCTGCTGTCAGGCTAATGTAAAGTCCTCCTTTGCATAAACAATATGTAAATGAAATGCTGTGAAATGGGAAAAAATGCAATTAGGTTCCTGTCACCATTTTCAGAGACCTGTAACTTTTTTATTTTTTTGGCAATGGACCGATATGTGAGAGGCTTGGCTTGTATTTTGTGTGGTGAACTGACATTTTTATTCATACCATTTTGAATACCTGGAAGTTTTGATGCATTTTATTGTATTTTTGGGGATAGAATGTGACTGGAAAAGGCCAATTTTGGTGTATTGATTTTTTTAATCCTTGTTTTGGCATTCATCTTATAGAGAAAATATTTGTATTCACTATTAGTTTATTATATGAGCTGCCATACCAAAATAAATTACTTTTTCTAAATTTTTATAAATCACCAAATAAAATGCACTATATTATTATAGTATTGTAAAATTACTGGTGCTCAATGAAGCCAAACCACAAGCTGGGCTTATGATGCGGCGGCCGTCAGGAGGCCCTCCACCGACCATGGCAGCTCACTGTCAAGTTGCTCTGGACTTACATCCACCATCTTTGATGCTTTTTATATGCCACTATCACCCGTGGCAGCAGCGTTTAAGAGGTTAAACTGATGCAAGCTGGAGAATTGCATCAGTTACTCTTGGATACTGACTAAGTAAAACAGCTGTACCCGTGCTGTATAGAGCAGGCTCAGCCCTTGAGCCTGCTCCTTACACTAGGGTCACATGACCATTTTTCTCTCATCTGGTAAAATCAGGCCAATGAAGACAAGGGAATCAAGAGTTGAAGACAAGGGAACAGGTCTGTGACAGAATGAACTGTCTGTGACCTATAGTATGAGACTTGCGGCCAAGCAGGAGGGTGTAGTGTGGCTCCTGTTAGGGCCTAGAGAGGGATCCACTATCATAAGCTAAAGCAGCCAGGAGAAGGCCTCTACAGATTCAGGGCAGATACTGACGGTCAGCAGTCCTATGTGTTCTTGATATTATTGTTTGGTGTATAGTAATAATAAAGTTCGTAAACCATTTTTATGTTGTATATGTCATTTGTGAATTCGGATAGACTGTGGTTATCTGTGTTAGGGAGAGTTAGGAATATTTCGTCGACGACTAGCTTATGAGTGGCGCACTTCTTAGTGTGGTAGTACCGGGTTTATTTTATAGGGCAGTGGTCAAGACAACTGGGACAGAATTAGGAGCAGATGGTAACCACTAAGCTAAGAGAGATTGCAGGAATTACCGTAGGCTGTGTTGTTTGCAATGTTGTCAATATATGAACTGCCATTTTCTTGATTTTGCATCCTACTTTGTTAAACACGTATATATTTGATAAATTAGATCTTGTTTAATAGTACCACTGAGGCTACCGTTCTTTGTGCTGCTGCATTCCCATAGCTGTTCACATTTGTAATGAGACAAAAAACAGTTCTGTTGAGTATGATTACAACTGTCAGTCATTACATGTCTCCCACTGGAAACGTCCCCTTTCATATAAACATGTAAAATTAACTCTTGAGTCAGATTCTCGTGGAGATCTATGCTCTGTGCATAGATCTTAATAGCTCATTTACATATTAAGAAAAACTTGGATTTCTCTGGAAAAAAAAAATCGGATCGCAGATATCAAGGTATTATTTTATTCAACTTTCTATGACCGACATGCCCATATAGACGACTTACAAAGGTTGAACCTACTGACAGATTCCATTAAAGTAAGGGACAGTTTTAATCAAAAAGATTGGCAAAATTGCAAATTTTTGATGGATTTGAGTATTAAAAGTGTGTGAAAATTGTGTACACTTCCTTTAAGGTGACACAAAGTATGTAATGAAATACTAACCTTAAACACGGGAATAAGTGTCTTTTATGAACTTCCAAAACTGAGACTAAGTAGAAATGAATTGAATGGGGACAGCACTTTACCCAGTATTCCCTTTTCTCCCTGACAAAGGTGCCATTGTGTGTAAACATGAAAGACAGGATGGATAGTGACCTGGGTTTTCTATGTAGGGCACCTGTTACAGGATTATCACATCACGTGACCTTAGCTATTATTCTTCCTTAATGCTGATACATGGGTTGTGTTGCTACTTTTCTCTTTGATGCATCACACTCTATACAAGTCTCCATAAACAGGTCTGTACATCAGCAGGCTGGGTGGAAAGTGAGTATGCCAACACTTTATCTGTATACTCTAGGAGACCACAAACACATTATTTTGTACAGAACTTCGCGTCTGTATTGTAACCAGTTACCTTGAGATTTTTGAGATGGCTGGTGACCAGGAGCCTCAGTGCAGATTTACGTGTCTCACACTGGTAACCCCTCCTTTAATTTAAAATAAGCCCTTGAGGCAGATTCTCAGGGAGATCTATATCCAGCCTATAGATCTTAACAGCTCATTAACATATCATTTTATTCAACTCTCTATGACCCATGCACCCAGTGCACACTTTCTCTTCCTCCCTCTATCCCTGAGCTTTGAGCTCTTATGTCTTTTCACTACACTAAAATCATCATAAAATAGCTGATGCATTTCCTGCCTCTGCTTTTATGGAAGCAAATTTACTCAATGGAATTACACATTATTTGAATTTGCCTGGACCTGCCAATTTCATAAAACTATACTCAAATTTAATTTGAATCCAATCGATATGATAGTCTCTATTGATTACCTTTCTTATCAAAGTAATGACAACCCCTTTAAAGGAAATGTCAGTAGGATCAGCCCTCCTAAGCAAGGAAGGGCGGACCCTTGGATGTTTGGGTCCATCGGGTTCGGACAAACTTTATAAAAATGTTTGGTTCAGGTAACAGAATGGTACTTGAACTTAATCCCAAAGTCAAACCCCATTCAAGTTAATGGGAGGCCCAAATATCCTGCAGTTCCCACGCTGTCATCTGTGACATCATGGGAAACAGTGGCTCTGACCGGTGGTAACCTTACTGATGTCACCGCCTGTCACAGCCACTAGGTATCGTGGTTCCCATGCTATCACACAAAGGACAGCTTGTGAGCCAGCGGCTGTGACCGGGGTTTAAATGGTTACCGCCAGTCAGGCATTGGCTGATGACTACTACTGTCATTGTTGCCTGCTTTTGCTGATAGCAGCCAGAGCAGCAGACACTGATGAGAATATTCACCAGTCAGTGCCTGTGCATAGTGGTAGCATAACTGCTACCCATAGGCGTCAGAGACAAAGAAGATGGACATGGAATCGGTATTACTTTTTGCAATAACTTAGTAAATAAGTGGATGCATGAGGTTGTGGTAGGGGGCCGGATTAGGGTGTGGTCCACTGCTTACCGCGACCAGACGATGCAAAGACGAGACGGAGGCAGATTCCAATTGTAACAGGTCCGAGTTTATTGGCCGTCCTCCTGACGACCGTAGCCACACACCGCAGCACCTTTACAGCTCTCTGTATCCAGGCCCAAGTACCTTTACCTTTCCTTCAGTCGTGGTGACGTTCTTGGCGGATCTTTCGCTGGGGCTGTCCTAGACCAATCTACCACCAGCTCTTCACCTGCCCGAGGTCGTCGTCCAATCGGTACCCCCGGGGCCTCGTCTGTCCTGCGGTACGTCATGTCAGGGCCAACCCCCTGACTGTCTTCTCCTGTCAGTCCCTTGGTTGAGCTCTCCACCGTCATCAGTCTTCTCTAGTGAGTCTCTCCACCTGAGCTCCTCCCGGGACTAACCTAACCTGGAACCCTATCCTGTCTTATTTATCCCCTCTCTCTCTGGGAATTTCCCTCCTGGGTTCCTATCTCCCCGCCCCCCATGACTAAGCAGGCTGCAACCAGAGTCGCAGCTGGGACTGAAGTGGTGGCAGGCTGCGGTGGATAGGCCGCTGCCGCCAGATGGAATGTAGCAGGGACGGCCACAGGTGGGTTCCGCACCGGTGACACCGGACGTGGCGCTGCCATGCGGGGTGGCTCGGGGATGTGTGCAGAGGCGTTGCTCAGCTCGGTGGAGGCCGCAGAGCCCTCCACAGCCGGGCCCACAGGAACACAGGAACCTCTCACCTTCCCCGGCGCCGCGGCCTCCGACAGGCCACCCCGCGGCTCCTCCCGCAGCTTCTGATCTTCAACCCGCCGACCGGCAGGGCTAGCCTCCAGGCTCGTGGGTCCCGCGGGGAGGCTCCCAGGCGATGTCTTTGGCAGCTGCTCCCGCAGGGCCCGCAGTCACTTCTCCTGTCCGCCTCTGGGGGGCTGTCAGTGGCTCCAGAAAGCAGGTCTCCCAGCGATATTCGACTTCTTGACGCCACTGCCATTCCAGGCATCCGAGGCCACGGCCGCTGCAGCATCACATCCTGTCTGATGTACAGCAGTCAAATGGCGCCTAACAGCCGCAGCCTGTCTTCCCACCCAGGCCACTCCCGCCCTTGGGTGGGGCGATGGTCGGCTTCTCCACCCATCTTCCCGGGTCCAGTATGAGGGGGTGGCGGTCTCCAGACATACACCGCTCCCCCCAGGGGTAAATTGGAGATGGTCCCAGTCCATCCAGAGCAGCTACAAACGCCCGGGCCTCTTCCCGGTGTTGAAGTACCATGGTCCGGCTTCTGGTACCGCCCCGGATCTGGAACCAAGTCTCAAATTTGTAATCCACAGGTGAGCAAATTTGTAATCCACAGGTGAACAGCTCAAGTCCCTTTTAGATTCTCCTAGTGCAGACCTGCCACAGAAGCTGTAGTGTTGTGAGTTCATTTTCCCCTTCGTCACTGAGGTCTGGTGAACTCCCTATGCTGGTGAAGGAAGGTAATGAGCCTGATTATCAGGCACCTGAACCTGATGAGGATGACTGGCTGAGTGGAGTCATGGACTGGATATAAGGCTGCCGACGCCCTTCTGCCCTGCGGGTGATTTCTCTGTGGACTTCTAGGACACCAGTCTGATTCCTGCTCCTCTAAGCTAAGTTTTTCTGCTTTGCCTGTTTGCATTAGTGTTTTGTTTTTGTTTTCCTTGCTTTTCTGGATTCTGCCATTCCCTGCTGGGGTGAGCTGAATCTCCTTTTGCCTGTAGCTCTGTCTTCAGAACATTCCTGAGTACTGACATAGCTTTTTTGAAGCCTAGCGTCTTCAGGGCCTTTTTCACGGTCAGTCTGTTGGCTCTTATTTTCATAGGGTTTTTCACGGATTGCAGACAGCAGCCTTCCTGTCCTTTTCTATCTAGCTAGATTGGGCCCCGTCTTTGCTCAGTCTATCTTTCTGCCTGTGTTGGTGTTTTCATCTTGCTTCACCGTCATTATATGTTGGGGGCTGCCTATTGCTTTGGGGTCTGCTCTGGGGAAGTTTAGTTTTCCCCTTTCTTTCTTTAGGCCTAGCTATTTCTCCGGCTGTGATCGACGGGTCTAGGGCATCGTAGGAACCCCCCATGGCTACTGCTAGTTGTGTTGATAGGTTCAGGGGTCTGCAATCCGATAGCTGCCAACTTCTCTGGTTTTCTGGACTTAGCTAGCATTTCTGTTTTTGCCTCCTATGGTGACTCAATCATAACAGAATCACCCGCCATACCGCAGATCCTAGGGTACTCAATAGCAGGAAAGAATTGTGTTTAAAAAAAAAAAAAAAAATGTGCGTATATTCTTTCCTCCATATCTCTGAGGCCGTAGGGGGAATTTTTTTTTTCTCTCAATGGAGATAAAGCAATTGTCTGATTGTGTGGAGCAGCTCGCTGCGGAAGTGCGGGGAATTTCCGCCTACCTTGCTCGTTCGCATGCTGTTGAACCAAAGATCCCTACACCTGATGTATTTTTTGGGGATCGATCTAAATTTTTGAGTTTCAAAAATAATTGTAAATTATTTTTTGCCTTGAAGCCTAACTCGTCAGGGAGCACCGCGCAGCAGGTTAAAATTGTCATCTCTTTGCTGCGTGGCGATCCTCAGGATTGGGCGTTTTCTTTGAAACCAGATGATCCTATTCTGACTAATGTGAACGCATTCTTTCAAGCTTTGGGGTTGTTGTATGACGAACCTAATGCTATTGATCAGGCTGAAAACACCCTGTTGGCATTGAACCAGGGTCGAGATTCTGCAGAGTTGTACTGTCAAAAGTTCCGAAAGTGGGCGGTCCTTTCTACCTGGAATGATAATGCCTTGGCTGCTCTCTTTCGGAAGGGTTTGTCAGAAGCCGTAAAAGATACTATCGTGGGATTTCCTGTTTCCTCTGGTCTGGGCGATTCTATGTCATTAGCCATTCAGGTTGATCGGCGTTTACGTGAATGCAGGATTGCACGAGAGGTGTTGCCACCGGTTGAACAGACGTCTGAACCTATGCAATGTGATAGAGTTTTGCCTAAGGCGCAACGTCAGGAGTTCAGAAGGCGTAATAAGCTGTGTTTTTTCTGTGGAGATGCCTTGCATATTATTTCTGTTTGTCCTAAACGAGAGAAACGCTTTGCACACACGTTTTATGTGGGTGGTGTTCAACCTAAGTTTCTTCTGGCAATTACTCTGATCTGCTCCCTGTCCACATTTTCCGCCAAGGCTTTTGTGGATTCGGGAGCAGCGCTAAACCTAATGGACTTGGATTTTGCTAAACGTTGTGGATTTCCGATGACACCTCTGCAGACGCCTATCCCTTTGAGGGGGATTGATGCTACTCCTTTGGCTAAAAATAAACCTCAGTTTTGGACCCAGGTGGTCATGCGGGTCGCCCCAGACCATCAAGAAAATTGCAGATTTTTGGTGTTGCATGGTCTGCATGATGCTGTTGTTCTGGGGTTTCCCTGGTTGCAAATTCATAATCCAGTTTTGGATTGGAAATCTGTGTCTGTGGTGAGTTGGGTTTGTCTGTGTACCTTTAGTGAGGCTCCGGTTATTTCCTCCTCTCCTCAGTCGCATGATGTTCCTGACTATTTGGCGGACTTTTATGATGTATTTAGTGAGAATGAGTCTGCGTCCTTGCCTCCTCATAGGAGTTATGACTGTGCAATTGAACTAAGCCCGGGGTGTAAATTTCCCAAGGGTCGGCTCTTCAATTTATCTGTACCCGAGCACGAGGCTATGCGGTCCTATATTAAGGAGGCGTTGGAGAAGGGTCATATTAGACCATCCTCTTCACCCTTAGGTGCCGGTTTTTTTTTTGTGGCCAAAAAGGATGGTTCTTTAAGGCCTTGTATTGATTATCGTGCCCTCAATAAAATTACTATTAAATATCAGTATCCCTTACCCCTGATTTCGGATCTATTCTCTAGAGTTAGAGGTGCTTGCTGGTTTACCAAGCTTGACCTCAGGGGGGCGTATAATCTTATCCTCATTAAGCAGGGGGATGAATGGAAGATGGCGTTTAATACTCCGGAGGGACATTTTGAGTACCTGGTGATGCCTTTTGGGTTCACTAACGCCCCTTCTGTCTTCCAGTGATTCATGAACGATATTTTCCGAGACTTTGTCGAAAAATTTTTGATTATCTATCTGGATGATATTTTGATCTTCTCCAAGGATTGGGATTCTCATGTGGAACATATTCGGACTGTGTTCCGGATCTTGAGGGAGAATTCCCTGTATGTCAAAGGATCGAAATGCCTTTTTGGAGTACAGAGGATTTCATTTTTGGGATTTATTTTGTCTCCGTCAACTATTGAAATGGACCCGGCCAAGGTACAGGCCATTTATGATTGGGTTCAGCCCACTTCTTTGAAGGCCCTCCAGAAGTTTTTGGGTTTTGCTAATTTTTATCGGAAATTTATAGCAAAATTTTATAGTATTGCCAAGCCATTGACTGATCTGACTAAGAAGGGTGCTGATGTGTTGAATTGGTCTCTGGAGGCTGTTTCTTCCTTTCAGGAGCTGAAGCGAAGATTTACCTCCGCCCCGGTTTTGCGGCAACCTGATGTCTCACTCCCGTTCCAGGTAGAGGTGGATGCTTCTGAGATTGGTGCAGGAGCTGTTTTATCCCAAAAGGATCCTGTAACAGCTAAAATGAATCCCTGTGCTTTCTTTTCCCGAAAGTTCTCTCCATCTGAATGTAACTATGATGTGGAGAATCGGGAACTGTTGGCCATGAAATGGGCATTTGAGGAGTGGAGACATTGGTTGGAGGGAGCTAAACATCAAGTTGTGGTCCTCACTGACCACAAGAATTTGATTTATCTAGAGTCGGCTAAACGCTTGAACCCTAGACAAGCTAGGTGGGCCTTGTTTTTTACACGTTTTGATTTTGTGGTCTCTTTTCTTCCTGGAACTAAGAATGTCAAGGCAGACGCCCTCTCTAGGAGTTTCTTTGCTGATTCTCCTGTGGTGACCAAGCCTGCTACCATCTTAGGCGAAGGGGTAGTTCTTTCTGCCATCTCGCCCGATTTGAGACTTGCTCTGCAAGAGTTCCAGGAGGACAAGCCTGAGTGTTGTCTCAGTGGAAAGTTGTATGTTCCTGACCAGTGGAAGAAGAGAGTGATGTCTGAAGTTCATTGCTCTGCATTGGCTGGTCATCCAGGTATTTTTGGTACTAGAGATCTGGTGAGTCGCTCTTTTTGGTGGCCCACCTTGTCTCATGATGTCAGGAATTTTGTGCAGTCCTGTGGGACTTGCTCCTGGTCTAAATCTTGTTCTCGTTCTAGTGGGTTGTTGATGCCTTTGCCTGTCCCCAGGAGGCCATGGACCCATATTTCAATGGATTTCATCTCTGATATGCCAGTCTCTCAAAGAATGACTGTTATTTGGGTGATTTGTGATAGGTTCTCTAAGATGGTTCATCTTGTACCACTCCCTAAGTTGCCATCTTCCTCTGAGTTGGTGCCCCTGTTTTTGCAACAGGTGGTTCGCTTACACGGGATTCCTGAGAACATTGTATCTGACAGAGGAGTTCAGTTTGTGTCTAGATTTTGGAGGACTTTCTGTTCCAAGCTGGGAATTCAGTTGTCCTTCTCCTCTGCTTTTCACCCTCAGACCAATGGGCAGACAGAGAACAAACCAGACCTGGGAGTCGTACTTGAGATGTTTTATTTCCGCTGATCAGGATGATTGGGTTTCATTTTTGGCCTTGGCCGAATTTGCTTTAAATAATAGAGCTAGTTCTGCCACTTTGATGTCACCTTTTTTTTGTAACTTTGGGTTTCATCCTCGATTTTCTTCAGGGCAGGTGGAGCCTTCTGCCTGCCCAGGTGTTGACACTGTGGTGGAGAGAATGCACCAGATCTGGGACCAAGTGGTGGATAAGTTATCTCTCTCCCAGGAAAAGGCCCAGCGGTTTTCCAATCGACATAGGACCATTGGTCCCCAGTTTAAGATTGGTGATATGGTGTGGTTATCATCAAAAAATATTCCTATGAAGGTGGCTTCTCCTAAGTTTAAGCCTAAATTTATTGGACCTTACAAGATTTTGGAGATTATTAATCCGGTCTCTTTCCTTTTGGCTCTTCCTGTCACATTTAAAATCCATAATGTGTTCCATAAGTCCTTGTTGAAGAGGTTTGTTGAACCAGTTGTTCCTGGGGTGGCACCTCCAGACCCTGTATTGGTTGAAGGTAACATGGAATATGAGGTAGAGAAAATACTGGATTTCTGTCTGGCTAGACGGAGACTCCAGTATTTGGTTAAGTGGAAGGGTTATGGTCAGGAGGATAATTCCTGGGTCTCTGCCTCTGATATTCATGCCAAAAGATTGGTGCGTGCCTTTCATCGGGCTCACCCTGATCGCCCTTGTGGCGTGGTTGAGGGTTCGGTGACCCCTCCTCAAGGGGGAGGTACTGTTGTGAGTTCATTTTCCCCTTCGTCACTGAGGTCTGGTGAACTCCCTATTCTGGTGAAGGAAGGTAATGAGCCTGATTATCAGGCACCTGAACCTGATGAGGATGACTGGCTGAGTGGAGTCACGGACTGGATATAAGGCTGCCGACGCCCTTCTGCCCTGCGGGTGATTTCTCTGTGGACTTCTAGGACACCAGTCTGATTCCTGCTCCTCTAAGCTAAGTTTTTCTGCTTTGCCTGTTTGCATTAGTGTTTTGTTTTTGTTTTCCTTGCTTTTCTGGATTCTGCCATTCCCTGCTGGGGTGAGCTGAATCTCCTTTTGCCTGTAGCTCTGTCTTCAGAATATTCCTGAGTACTGACATAGCTTTTTTGAAGCCTAGCGTCTTCAGGGCCTTTTTCACTGTCAGTCTGTTGGCTCTTATTTTCATAGGGTTTTTCACGGATTGCAGACAGCAGCCTTCCTGTCCTTTTCTATCTAGCTAGATTGGGCCCCGTCTTTGCTCAGTCTATCTTTCTGCCTGTGTTGGTGTTTTCATCTTGCTTCACTGTCATTATATGTTGGGGGCTGCCTATTGCTTTGGGGTCTGCTCTGGGGCAGTTTAGTTTTCCCCTTTCTTTCTTTAGGCCTAGCTATTTCTCCGGCTGTGATTGAGGGGTCTAGGGCATCGTAGGAACCCCCCACGGCTACTGCTAGTTGTGTTGATAGGTTCAGGGGTCTGAAATCCGATAGCTGCCAACTTCTCTGGTTTTCTGGACTTAGCTAGCATTTCTGATTTTGCCTCCTACGGTGACTCAATCATAACACTGTAGTATTGGCAGCGGCAATCCTGCCGACTATGTCAAATGTGGTAGGGGGCCGGATTGGGGGGTGGTCTACTGCTTACCGCAACCAGATGATGCAAAGACGAGATGGAGGCAGATTCCAATTGTAACAGGTCTGAGTTTATTGGCCAAAACACAAGCCGCGGAGACACCATCACATGTTTCTCAACGCAAGCAATGACTAGCCAGGTCTTTCCCCGGGAAGGAACAACCACGGGAAGAGCAGTCTCCAATGAAGGAAACCACCTATGCCAAAACATTGGTCCTAGACCAATCTACCGCCAGCGCTTCACCTGCCCGAGGTCGTCGTCCAATCGGTACCCCGGGGCCTCATCTGTCATGCGGTTCTTCGTGTCAGGGCCACCCCCTGACTGTCTTTTCCTGTCAGTCCCTTGGTTGAGCTCTCTACTGTCATCAGTCTTCTGTAGTGAGTTTCTCCACCTGAGCTCCTCCTGGGACTAACCTAACCTGGAACCCTGTCCTGTCCTATTTATCCCCTCTCTCACTGGGAATTTCCCTCCTGGGTTCCTATCTCCCCGCCCCCCATGACTAAGCAGTTTCTATAGCCGTAAGTTGATGTCAAGTCCTGAACTACACTCCCCCTGCCATCTTGTGGTCAAATTTCGGTACTGCACTCCCTTTTCTGTCTTTCCCTGCTATTCCCTGCTGTTACCTTTCTGTCATTGCCAATCTCCGTCTATAGTGCACAAACCATCCCCTCCTACTTCCAGTCAAGTCTGTCCATCAAGTCACTTTCCCCACAAGGTGTGGGGGGAGTCTTTATTGAAATAATTTTTTTTCTGTGTGTGTGTGTTTATTTGTTATTACTATTGGGTTACTTATGAGGGTGTCTGACTGACACCTCTCCGTTACTAACCCTAAGAAACAATGACCTGATTGCCACCACACCAGAGCAATTGGGAAGAGCTGAGGCTAAGTGCCAGAACTAGCTGATCAAACATGATTGATCACTTTTGGGGCAGCTGCAGGCTGATATTTGTAGGTTGGGAATGACCTAAATACTATGGGCTCATTAATAATAATAGGGGGACCCCACACTGTTTTTTACATTTATTTATTCATTGTTAATAAATAAGTAAATTAAAAATACTAAGAAATAAATAAATGAAAAAAAAATGATGTCCTATTTTTAATAACCAGCCAAGAGAAAGTAGACAGCTGTGAGGTGATGTTATTATTCTGGGAAGGGGCCAATATACATGGATCTTCCCAGCCTATTAATAAGAACTCACATCTGCCTGCATAGCCTTTACTGGTTATTAAAAAGGGGGCTTAAAAAATGACATGGCGCCTTCCTATTTTTAATAACCAGCAAAAGCTAAACAAACAGATTTGGGCTGATATTAATAGGCTGCAAAGCGGCTTCCCCAGAAAGGGCACAACTATTAGGTGCGCCAATTCTGGCACTTAGCTTGGGTGCGGTGGCAAGCATGTAATGATTTTGAGTTTCAATTCACAGAGGATTGCAACCTTCATGACACATATATTCCCTCACATACAGCGCCAGTGACCCTGTCACAATATATAAATATATAATGCTGGTTTCACACTTGCGTTTTTTTGCGCTGCGTTTTTGCACATACATGCACATGCGTTTTTTCCTATATTTAACATGGGTGCGCATTGTCATGCGTTTGTATGTGTTTGTATGCGCATGTGTATTTTTGTAGTGTGTGCGCCCAGGCGCACAAAATGCAACCTGTTGCATTTTTGGTGCGTTCGACCTGTCTCAAAAAAACGCATGCGCACACAATGCGCATGGAATTCACCCAAAAACACATTAAAGTCTATGGGAGTGCTAACGTGCGCATGGTCATGCGCACATCAGCGTTTAAAAACGCATGCTTTTTTTGTATAAACCATGCGCAAAAAACAAGAAAACGCATTAAAAATGCATGATGCGTTTTTATGTGCATTTGCACTGCGCATGCAGCAGAAAAAAACGCAAGTGTGAAAGTAGCCTAACAACAAAAAATGTCCTTCTTACCCCCCCAATGGGGGTGGTCTTTGTTGTCCTTTCTCATTCTCGGGTCCTCTACCAGAGGGTTCTGCGCAGGATCTTAGTTGTTCCCAGCATTGCACTTTTCTAGACAGAGAGTTCAGATGTTGCTCCTGGGATCTGTTGTAGCCATTTTTTAACTTAGGGGTCACTGCTCCAAGTGCTCCTATCACCAGTGGAATCACTGTTGCCTTCACCTTCCACATCTTCTCCAGTTCTGCTTTGAGGCCCTGGTATTTCTCCAGCTTCTCATATTCCTTCTTTCTGATGTTGCTGTCACTTGGCACTGCCACATCTATTATCATTGCTGTCTTCTGATCTTTGTCTACTATCACAATGTCTGGTTGGTTAGCAAACACCTGCTTATCCATCTAGATCTTGAAGTCCCACGGGATTTTAACCCTTTCACTCTCCACTTTCTCTGGGGTCTCCCACCTGGTCTTAGGGGGGGCTTAGCCCATATGCTGCACAGATGTTCCTGTATACAATTCCCGTTATTTGGTTGTGGCGTTCAGTATACGCTGTTCATCCTTGCATTTTGCATCCTGCCACTATGTGTTGGACGGTTTCTGAGGTTTCTTTGCATAGTCTGCACCTTGGGTCTTGTCTTGTGTGGTAGATTCCTGCTTCTATGGATCTCGTACTTAGTGCTTGCACAGAGGCTATTATTAGCGCCTCTGTGCTGTCTCGGAGTCCAGCTTTCTCCAGCCATTGGTAGGATTTCTCCATGTCAGCCACTTCCATTATCTGTCGGTGGTACATCCCATGCAGCTTGTCTTGCCATGGCACTTCATGTTCCCGTTCTTCCTTCCAGATCTGTTGCTGTTGCTGTCTTAGGCTTTCTATCAGCATCTCATCTTTTGGTGCCATTATTCTGATGTATTCCTGGATACTCTGTTTCATCCGTTGTTGTATATATATTAAAGAAATAAAACATTGTTTAACCATAAAACTCTAATCTATGGAAATATTACTTTAATTTTACTGTAGTTAAATGCTAAAAATGCTTTTCAGTTGCCTCAATTCACCAACACAAAATGCAGTAAAAAGTGATCAAAATGTCATATGTACCCCAAAATGGTATCAGTAAAAATGTCAGTTCACCACTCAAAAAAATAAATTGACATCTCCATAATCGGACTGACCTGGCGAATCATGCCCTAATTTGATTTTTGGAAAAATTAAAATTGTTTTGGCTCTTGGGAGAAGGGAAGGAAAAGATGAAAATACAAAAAGTGAAAATCAGTCTGTTGCAAAGGGGTGAAAAAAGGGCATTTTGTATTCAATTTGGACAATCCATTTGTTGTATTAGTTGAATTCAGCTATTTATATTCTTTTCTTTGATTGGTTTATTGTAAAGCAGAAAGTTATCACATTTTGCTAACTATATTAGTTTGCAATGTATTTGGATAATTTTCATTGCAAATATATCTATATTTCCACCCTCCACCATAAGATGGCGATGATGTCTAGCGGTGAAAAATTAGGTAATTCCTAAAAAATGTAAAACCTTTTTTTCCTGTAGAAGTGTAAAAAAATTATTTGCAGATGCCACTTATTCATATATCCACAAGCATAAAATGGTTTGGAATCACTGTAAAGTGAAGTGAAGGCTAGGACCAGCCTTCACTTCATATCATATCATATCAGCGGAGGTAGGCCCTTAGGCCGGCATTGACTTGAGCATGGAAGAAGATGAGCATTTGTTTCTGTCAGCTTGTAGAGCAGCTGGAGCGGGAATTGTAGAGCGTTACCTTGCGGGAGCTGCTCGAACAGAGGAGGACAAAGATCCCAGGCCTTCTGAAACAACTTCATCCCTAAGCCCAGCAAGTATTGGGGCCTTCAGGGCTTTGGGCCAGCTGCCTGATGGGTGGCTTGTCCATAGATGAATGGATTGCTAGACTGGAGGAAGAAAAGAAGTTCATGGAAGAATTTACGAAAACCTGGATGGACCGGCCATGAAGGACCAGCGCTGACCCAAAAATAACCAGGGGACTAGTGTTATTGTTTGACAAGGTACGAGGGGTACGGATTCATCGAGGATGAGCACACCTGTCATACCGGATATATGAATCACAGCTCTGTTAAATGGAAGTATCTGCATTCCCACCTTCACAGCCTAAAGCCAGGGGAGAGGGTACAGGTCTTGAAAATGGATGGCACCAGGGGATAGTACAGCATAGCTTTGGCCTCGTGGGTCTGAAGAAGCTGGATAAGCTGGACTTTTCTTTTTTATTTTTCTGCACCTGTTGCGAGATTTTCTTCTTGATTAAGTGCCCTTAGGCGGCTGCGGGGTCCTATACCATCAGATATCGACTGAGCCATATCCAGAGCTATTGCTGCATTTTTTTGACTGTTGTCGAGTTCAGGGATTGAGTTTGCTCCTGTTACTGTTACAGGGTTCTTACCAAGAAGGGCCAGATCAGTTCCAAGGACTGTTGCACCTTAAGGAAGAAGATGTTCCAAATTCTCCCAAAATCAAAAATGCATTATATTGTGTTTTCCTTTGTGTCTGCTTTTATTGTCTTGCAGTTCCTATGTTTATTCAAAGCATAATGATGTTCTTTGGAGTACTCATAGTGGTGGCAGCCCCCCCGCTGCCATTAAACTACTCATCAAGTCAATCATATTGCAGCAGAGCCCAACTGGGATGACAAAGGGCTTCGCATTACTGTTCTCCACGGCATCTAAAAGATTAATAAAGATCTAAAAGACAAATAAATTTCTTCTGCATATACTTCTTTTGAGTGCTGGAATTTCTTATACTATACATTTTGAGGAGCGGTATCCTTTTACGTGCACCTCGAAGACGGAGTGACGGGTACTCTATTCCTAAAAGATTAAACTGCTGCAATCAGAATTGGCTCCAATTTCTATTGGTGATAGCAGTGCAAAACAGACAACACCAGCCATATCGTTGAAAGGTGCACATGGTGGTAATCTTGGATGAGGAGCTGCTGTGTTCCCATACTCCACAAATTAACGGTGTTCCTATTCTCTTGTGCTATGCGTGTGGTGCATAATACTCATGTTTTGGTAGCAGGCCTTTGCTGTACCTGGTTCTTCAATTTCAGGAACCGCCGCACACACATTAGGGCACATCAAATTTGTTTTTTGCTAAAGAAGTTTACTTAACTGTCCATTTTCATTATATTGAAACACCCAGTATTGGGCACAAACTTTTCAGTTTTCAAAGTTCATAGTACAGCACATTCTCATATCCGATCGCCGTGATCTATCCCTTCCTGGTCTGGCAACTCTGGTCCCCGGTGTAATATCCACACGTTATGAAGAATTCAAGGTATTAAACTTTAGATATGTTTTATTCTTCGTCCTCCAGCACACAGCATAACACTTGCATTCCCATGCTACCAGAAGTGAAACTGAAACTTCCCTTCTCATCCCTCTTGTCTCCACCCTCCAAGTCCCATAAGTCTGGCTTGCTTAAAGAGACAGATCTAATTATTATACATTACATCATCACCTCTTTTTTTTTTTTTTTATAAATAATCTATATTACTGATAAATGCAACAACATGAAAACGTCCAAAGAAATCATATGTCCGTTTTGTCTTATTTGTTCAATTCTAAAACCAGAGAAACAAACAACAAAAAAAAACAAACAAAACTGTAGTTACACTTCAATAAGCCTCGATGGAGCTCTTCTCTCTCGTGTAGGATAACGTCTGGGCTCATTGAGAGAGTTCATTGTTGATGGACCAGCTACCTCTTGTTGGTCCTCTCCACCATCAGATACCAAATCTTCCCCCAAAGAGAGTTCATTGTCATCATTCTGCGGTATGACTTTAAAATATGAAGAATTTCGCGTTATGGAGTGTCCATCTCGTTCAGCTGTGATCATGCTGCCTTTCCTTTTGGTAACATAATATTTTGCAGGACCATATACAGGTGAGGTCTTGTTGGTTGGTCTTTGACGTACCACCACGACATCCCCTCTTTCGATGGCACTTGACTGTGTCCTTCGCCTTCTGTCTGCATAACGTTTCATGGCTTGTTTGTTGGAGAAATCTGTGGATCTCACAGAGGAGTCACTCGGTCGGGGATGGCTGGTCACATCAGGGAGACGTATACGCAGGGTTCTGCTGAACATTAAATGAGCTGGAGCAGCATTAGTAGTGGAGTGTGGCGTATTGCGGTAATTATGCATGAATTTGTATAATGACTGTTTCAGTGGGATGTGCTCCAGACTCGCTGCCTTGATACGTTTCCCCAGAGTGCGCATAAAACGTTCCACAATTCCATTGGTTTGCGGCCAGCAAGGTGTGATTTTCCTGTGATTGAATCCCAAGTATTCAGAAAATTGTGTAAACACATGTCCATTGAATGGAGGTCCATTGTCTGTTTTGACCACTTTTGGAATACCATATGCCGAGAAAATGTCGTCCAGCTCTGGTATGACATTATTAGCAGATGTTGAAGAGATAAATGAAATAACAGGGTATCGAGAATATTCATCAATTGTTACGAGAATGTATTGGCCATTTGGCAATGGTCCATATATATCGACTGCCACTTCCTCCCAGACAGCAGTGGGTAACGGAGACATTTGTAATGGCTCTAAGTTTGATGATGGAGTGATTAATTGACAAGTAGAACAGCGTCTAATCTTTTCTTCCACCAAGTGATCCATATTTGGGAACCACACTTTTTCTCTGAGTAACTTCTTTGTGCCAACAATTCCTAAATGACCTTCATGTGCTATCTGTATGACTAAGTTACGCAAAGTCTTAGGTACAACTAGTTTGGTACCTCGAAGAATGAGGTGTTCTTCAGTGACTGATAATTCCTCACGTACGTTTGAGAATAGTTTTAACTCTTTCAGATTAATCTCAGAATCAGGAAATTTTTCTTTTTGAATTTCATGCCACCTTCGATTTTGGATGATTTGTATTAGGGCACAGAGTGTCTTGTCTTTTGTTGTTTCATTTATAAATTGATCAAGAGAAAGTGCTTTTGGCACGGCATGATCTGTAACAAAACGTAGGTATTCTTCAATGGAGGAATGCACAGGTATATCATCATTAGTAGGATGTCTTGAAAGATAATCAGCCGGATTGCTGTATTTTCCAGGTTTGTGAACAATTTTATAGTTGTAGTCCTGTAGACGTAGGCCCCATCGTTCAATTCGTGCAGGCATTTTAGCTCTGGGATTTCCAAAAATTGTAAGAAGTGCTTGATGATCTGTGACAATGGTGAAGGGAGCTCCATAGAGAAATAAGTGAAAGTGTTCACATCCCCAGAAAACTGCCAAGCTTTCTTTTTCAGGTTGAGAATTTTTTCTTTCAGTGTTTGTTAAGCTCTTACTTGCATAAGAAATGATGTGAGGATTTTGATTGTTATCCTTGTATTGCGCTAGAATAGCACCCAGTCCCACGGGACTGGCGTCCACAATCAGTTCAGTTCGAAGAGCTGGATCAAAATAAGCCATAGTGGTTGTCGAGCAGAGTTCATTTTTAATTGTTTCAAAAGAGGTCTGACAGCCTTGAGACCATTGAAAAATACAACTTTGTTTTGTAAGTTCCCATAGTGGATTGCTGATTGTTGAAAAATTCGGAATATATCTAGCACAGTAACTTGCCATTCCAAGGAAAGAACGCACTTCACTAGCATCCTGTGGAATTGAGGCTGTTCTGATAGCTTCCACTTTCTTGGGGTCGGGTTGTACTCCTTTTGCCGAGAAGATGTGACCATAGAATTCTAATGAACCCTTGTCAAACTCGCACTTCTCTTTGTTTAAAGTGAGTCCAGCAGAAAGCAGGCATTCGAAGATAGCATATAGAGCATGATTATGCTCAGCTTGAGTTTTACCAAAAACCAATATGTCATCACTGTAATTAAAGGCATTTGGGATGTGTTGAATGACACTCCTTATTGCATCCTGAAAAATTTCTGCTGCTGAGCAGACTCCAAAAGTCAATCTTTTGTATCTTCTGAGGCCCACATGGGTGGAAAATGTGGTCAAATATCGGGATTCTGGACTCAGTTCTAATTGATGATATCCCTTATTGAGGTCGAGCTTTGAAAAGACGGTGGCTCCATTTAATAAATGAATAATGTCATCAATCGTAGGTGAGATATGTCTTTCCCTCTGGATAGCGGTGTTGGGCAGGCGCATGTCAACACACAGTCTCACTTGATCAGGAGTCTTTGGTTTTGGAACTACCACAAGTGGAGAGACCCACGGAGTGGGACCAGTAACAGTTTCAATAACGTCCTCATCCATGAGCAATTGGAGTTCCTTTTCTACCTTCTGTCTCAGGTGAAATGGAATACGCCTGTGAGGCTGGGCTACTGGACGAACATTGTCATCCACATGAAGGTGTACTTGAGAGTCCTTTAGTTTTCCCAAACCACTAAATAGGGAGGGAAAGCTGTTCACCATAGTTTGTACATCCATATCCGCAGGGTCAGTTATGGTATGAATAATCTGGATGAGCCCTAGCTCCAAGGCAGTGTGATAGCTGAGAAGACAGCCTCCCGATCCTTGTAATGTGTGGAAAGTGGTTTTCTGCCTGTTTTCTTTATATCTAATTTCAGCATCAAATTGTCCCATTATAGCTAGAGGTGTTTTAGATCCATAAGGAAAGATTTTAGTCTGCACTTGTTGTAAGACTGGCCTTGTTTTCAATTGTTCATATGTAGTGCCATCTATGATATCCACTGAAGCTCCTGTATCTATTGTAAAGGTAATGTCAGTGTTGCAGATTGAGAGTGTAACACAGGGAGACTGTACTGAACCAGTGACAGAGGTAGTGAACACATAGTTCTCAGTCGCAGACATTTCTTCTGTGTCCTGATTTTTCACTTTTACATCTGCAGATTTTGTCATAGGCAGCGGAGGCTTGTAGTGCGCTGATTTGCAAACAGCTGCAAAATGATTCCCTTTTCCACATTTACTGCAGGTTTGTCCCATAGCTGGACATTTGTTCTGGTGGTGAGGGAAATCCTGTCCACATCTATAACATTTCTTCTGTTTCTGGGCTTGTTTGTCTGGTAAATTTTTCTGTTTGAGATTATGCACATGTAATTTATCCCCATTCTCCATTACGGTAGCCTGATGATCTGCTATTTCTATAGCACGGGCCATTTTGAGCAAATCATGTAGAGAGATATCCTGCTGCAGAGCCTTACGCCTTAGGTTATTAGACGAGCAGGTGACAATTATTTGAGTTAGGATTTCATCATCTACATCTGTAAAGGCACATCCATGTGCTAACTCTTTCAGCCGTGTGACATAAGTGTCTATGGACTCTTCTGGAAGCTGCTTGGCAATCCAGAATTTATATCTTTCATATCTGATGTTCTGTTTGGGGTTGAAGTAGCCAGTGAGAGCTTTAGTGCAGTTGCTGTATGTGTCTGTTTCTGCTGCAGGTAAAGTACTGTATATGTCATAGACTCCTGTGCCTGCACAATGCAGGAGCAAAGCTCTCTTTCTTTTCTCCTCCTTTATGTCCATGGCTTCTAGGAAATTCTCAAATCTGTTTAGCCATTTTCTCCAGTTATGGGAGAGATTAATGACATCAGTCATATCAAACTGTGGGAATGTGTGCAAGTAGTCAGCCATGATAGAGTCTCTCAGTGGTGCTGGCGTGTGAAGCGGTAAAATATAGTCCGTACTCACAGCAGTAGGTGATTATATCCCATCCTCGTCGCCAGTTGTAATATCCACACGTTATGAAGAATTCAAGGTATTAAACTTTAGATATGTTTTATTCTTCGTCCTCCAGCACACAGCATAACACTTGCATTCCCATGCTACCAGAAGTGAAACTGAAACTTCCCTTCTCATCCCTCTTGTCTCCACCCTCCAAGTCCCATAAGTCTGGCTTGCTTAAAGAGACAGATCTAATTGTTATACATTACACCCGGGATACTCCATCCGGCCCTGCAGCTTCCAAGAGTCCCCATCCGACTTTCTCTCCTAGGAAGATAATGACTGAATCCAGTGGATATTTCTCATGCACCAGTGGCTGCTCTGTGCAGACTCGGGGTAACCCCCCCAAAAGTCCAAGGCAACACGATTTCAGAAAGATCAGAGGAACCAGAGAATTCTCATAGAGATAAAGCATAACTTTTATTCCACTTTTAAAAACATATAGCAAAAGTACAAATATTTGGTAGATGATATAACGTTTTGGCCACAACAGGCCACGGATCTTTCTGAAATATAGGAAGACATTAACGCACTCTTCTCAGTGTCTCAGTTAGACCGTAGGCCCCGTTAGTTCCAGCAATGTCCGCTCCGAGTTTTTGGCTGTTGTTGCTGTTGAACAGCCTGTGTTCCTCGTGCCCTCAGACCTCCAAATACTGCTCTCTCACCATCTAATCTCTCATTCTAACTGCACTAACCAGGAGATGTCCCCCTTGTTAACTTCTCCCTGCCCTTCCCACACTGGGGCTGTTCCTGAACACATTAACTGTTTCTATCCTAAACCTGTCTACTTGCTGAACTTTTTGTGCACTTCACTGCACAGTTCCCAGTCCTATCTTATAGCTAAATATAAACCTATGTCCTATGTACCAATCTCATCCTTTCCCTATATCTAATACATTTATCAGAACACATCGAGTCATCCACATATCATAGCAATACATTAACCGTGCACCTTGGTGCCTATAAGGGTCAATGCAATATAAAACACATTTTCGTATCCACAGGTTATAACCGCTTTTCTAATCAAGGGAGAAGCACATGACTGCCCCAGTCATCCTCTTACATACACACCATTAATAACCTCATTGCTAGCAGTAATGGTGTGGAAATGCAGAGATTTCTGTATGAGGCGCTCATACTCTATGCTGAATAATGCAATATGTTTTGAACATTTTGTTTCCATTTTTTCACCATTTCCATATCATTAACACGTCTATCCATCCTGCGACTTCCATAATTCCATGGCTTCTCCTTTTTGGTGTTGCAATTAAAATGATGAAGAGTGTACATAAGGCCGATGTCTCCAGAGTTGGATGGGCGTAGGCAGAGTCCAACATTATGGCCTCCAGCTCACAGACTCCATAGCAGTTGTGTGACCTAACATAATTGGAGTTATGTCGCAGGGTGGTGGTATTCTAGGTTATGCTTGTTGTAGGCTTCAAAGGTCTTTTGCAAACTGTCTCCTCTACTTTAGGGGCTGTTGCTATTATTAGGGTCAGGTGACAGACTTCATCAGAGAGAGGAATGTAGTCATACAATATACCCTAACCCTAAAACATTAAGTGTACACCATTTACCAAACATGGAAATATTGATTTATTTCAATAAATTAATGACACCGAGACATTGACATTTAAATAATATTATCAGATAGCTGTAATACAGGAATGAAGCCCTAGATGGGGCTGAAAAACTACACAATGCAATAAGTTACACTGCACAAAATCATTAAATTACCTATTGCTTTGTATATACACATAAGCAACCCATAAGTAAACAGATACCCTGATTTACAGCCATGGTCTTTTATTTCACCATAGGGAAAAGGGTTTTTGTGAATAGCTCACTGCACAATCAAAAATTGCCCTGACATGTTCTATGCCAGGGGTCCACAACCCTTCTTTGAAAGCTACATTCAACTGTGGGAGATGCGTGTAAACCACAAACTACATTAAGAAATATTAGAGGTGTGCGCCCCTTTGAAGGTATTAATACTTTGTGTGCTCCCTTATAAACCTATATTGTCCTGAGTGTCCCTAATAAAAAAAAAATTCCCCCTATAGAGGCAGTGTTGGACTGGGGTGCCAAGAGCCCACCAGGAACCCACTCCAGGTCCCCACTTTTCAGCTACATGTAAATGTGACATTATCCTGAATCACCAGTTTAAATAACAGTGAACTGGGTAGATTAGTAAATGAATAAGATGCCGCCTTTGTCTGTACATGGCCCACTCTTGTCCAGGGGCCCACCGGTGGATTTTCCTGTTCTCTTGTGGGCCTTTCCAAGCCTGTGTGGATGTTATTACATCTGAAATTGGCACTTTCTATAGCAGAAAACCATAAGCTCTACATCAGTGGTTTAATTCACTAGTTGGGTACCCCAGTTCTATGAGATTTGTGTCAGGTGACAATGTGGCACACAGAAGCTTCCGGATGCTTTTTTGGCTGCCAATCTTTAGTGAATGGCTAGTTCGGCAGGCAGGGTCAACATTGGGAGAGGAGGTAGGGCAAACTGGGAAGTTGCCCAGGACCCCATCCTCATAAGGACCCTCAATGTTTATGGGCAGAAGCTGCACTGATAATACTTGTCCAGCATTATCAGTGCACTTTGCAATGATGAAAGTGCAGCAGGACCTTTGGTAATATCATGGTCATGTGACCATAATGTCACTAATGGTCCTGTACCGTGAGGGAGACTAAAAGAACTGAACAGGAGCAGACATGCTAGGAAGTTCTGTATAGTGGGTATGTGCTCTGTGTGTACATACATATACAGTATATGTGTGTGTGTGTGTGCGCGCGCGCTTTCTGTATACATATGGATATATGTTTCTTCTCTGAGTATACATGTGTGTGTATGTGCTCAGTATATACTGCTGTGTGCATGTGTATTATGTATACTAAGGTATGTATACATGTGTATACATGTGTATGTGCTCTGTGTATATATAAACGAGTATGTTTATAAATGAATGTTTGTACTCTGTATATATATACAGTATATGTATATAGTGTGTGATCTGTGTACATACATGTGTGTGCAATGTGCATAGGCATGTGTTTACATGATCTGTGTATATACATGTGTATATTCTCTGTATGCCTTTGTATATCTTGACTTCAGCAAAGCATTTGACAAAGTCTCTCATACAATCCTTATTGAAAAAATGACTAAGTATGGAATGGACAAGGCAACTGTTAGGTGGATTCATAACTGGCTTAGTGATCGGACCCAAAGAGTGGTCGTAAATGGCTGCACATCCAGTTGGAAGAATGTCTCAAGTGGGGTACCACAGGGCTCTGTCCTGGGCCCTGTATTGTTCAACATCTTTATCAACGATTTAGATGAAGGAATTGAGGGTAAACTGATTAAATTTGCTGATGACACAAAGCTAGGAGGGATAGCTAATACTAGAGAGGAGAGAGAGAGGATTCAAAAAGATTTAAATAAACTGGAGAAGTGGGCAGCAACTAACAGAATGGTTTTTAACAGGGAGAAATGCAAAGTACTACATCTGGGCAATAAAAATGAAAAAAGCATATATAGAATGGGAGGAATAGGGCTAAGTGACAGCACATGTGAAAAAGACTTGGGTATACTAATAGATCACAGACTGAATATGAGTCAACAGTGTGATGCAGCAGCAAAAAAGGCAAATGCAATTCTAGGATGTATTAACAGAAGCATACAGTCTAGATCACGTGAAGTCATTATTTCCCTCTACTCCTCTTTGGTCAGACCTCATCTGGAATATTGTGTCCAGTTTTGGGCACCACATTTTAAAAAAGACATCAACAAACTGGAGCAAGTTCAGAAAAGAGCGACCAGAATGGTGACCGGTCTGCAAACCCTGTCTTATGAGGAAAGGTTGCAGGATTTGGGAATGTTTAGTTTGCAAAAGAGAAGACTGAGAGGAGACTTAATAGCTGTCTACAAATATCTAATGGGCTGTCACATTGTAGAAGGATCAACTTTATTCTCATTTGCACAAGGAAAGACTAGAAGCAATGGGATGAAACTGAATGGGAAGAGACACAGATTAGATATTAGAAAAAACTTTTTGACAGTTAGAGTGATCAATGAGTGGAACAGGCTCCCACGAGAAGTGGTGAGTTCTCCTTCAATGGAAGTCTTCAAACAGAGGCTGGACAGACATCTGACTGGGATGATTTAGCGAATCCTGCTTTGAGCAGGGGGTTGGACCAGATGGCCCAGGAGGTCCCTTCCAACTCTATGATTCTATGATTCTATGATTCTATATATGTGCTAAAAGCATAAACATGTGTGGGTTTCCTGTGTAAATGCATATTTGTGTGTAATTTTGTGCATATGTTTGTGTGCTCTGTGTATATACTGTACATATGTGTACATGCTCTGTGTATACATGTATTTGTATGTATGTGGTCTGTATATATAGAGTTAGGTCCATATATATTTGGACAGAGACAACATTTTTCTAACTTTGGTTCTAGACATTACACAGTTTTTTAAACTTGACTATGTTTATCCGACTCCAAAGAGTTATTAGCACATTAGAAGTGATCCATCAGGTCCATTAATCAACTTTTAGTTTCACAATTTACTTTCCTCTTATGAATACTTTCTGCCTTCACTACCTTTTTACCCCTGTAGGATAAATTGCGCTGCCCAGCCCATAATAGCTCAGTGACATTTGGCACAGCATAAAATAAAGGAACAAAAAAAATGCACATTAAAAAGATGTGTTACGAATGATTTTTATCACTCTGCGCTGTACTTACAGTTAGGTCCATATATATTTGGACAGAGACAACATTTTTCTAATTTTGGTTCTAGACATTACCACAATGAATTTTAAACAAAGCAATTCAGATGCAGTTGAAGTTCAGACTTTCAGCTTTCATTTGAGAGTATCCACATTAACATTGGATGAAGGGTTTAGGAGTTTCAGCTCCTTAACATGTGCCACCCTGTTTTTAAAGGGACCAAAAGTATTTGGACAATTGACTCCAAGGCTATTTCATGGACAGGTGTGGGCAATCCCTTCGTTATGTCATTCTCAATTACGCAGATAAAAGGCCTGGAGTTGATTTGAGGTGTGGTGCTTGCATTTGGAAGGGTATGCTGTGAAGGAAACATTCAGTCAAAGGAGCTCTCCATGCAGGTGAAACAAGCCATCCTTAAGCTGCAAAAACAGAAAAAACCCATCCGAGAAATTGCTACAACATTAGGAGTGGCAAAATCTACAGTTTGTTACATCCTGAGAAAGAAAGCACTGGTGAACTCATCAATGCAAAAAGACCTGGGCGCCCACGGAAGACAACAGTGGTGGATGACCGCAGAATAATCTCCATGGTGAAGAGAAACCCCTTCACAACAGCCAACCAAGTGAACAACACTCTCCAGGAGGTAGGCGTATCAATATCCAAATCTACCATGAAGAGAAGACTGCATGAAAGTAAATACAGAGGGTTCACTGCACGGTGCAAGCCACTCATAAGCATCAAGAATCAAAAGGCTAGACTGGACTTTGCTAAAAAACATCTAAATAAGCCTGCACAGTTCTGGAAGAATATTCTTTGGACAGATGAAACCAAGATCAACCTCAACCAGAATGATGGAAAGAGAAAAGTATGGTGAAGGCGTGGTACAGCTCATGATCCAAAGCATACCACATCATCTGTGAAACACGGCGGAGGCAGTGTGATGGCTTGGGCATGCATGGCTGCCAGTGGCGCTGGGTCACTAGTGTTTATTGATGATGTGACACAGGACAGAAGCAGCCGAATGAATTCTGAGGTATTCAGAGCCATACTGTGTGCTCAGATCCAGCCAAATGCAGCCAAACTGATTGGTCGTCATTTCATACTACAGATGGACAATGACCCAAAACATAAAGCCAAAGCAACCCAGGAGTTTATTAAAGCAAAGAAGTGGAATATTCTTGAATGGCCAAGTCAGTCACCTGATCTGAACCCAATTGAGCATGCATTTCACTTGTTAAAGACTAAACTTCAGACAGAAAGGCCCACAAACAAACAGAAACTGAAAACCACCGCAATGAAGGCCTGGCAGAGCATCAAAAAGGAAGAAACACAGCGTCTGGTGATGTCCATGAGTTCAAGACTTCAGGCAGTCATTGCCAACAAAGGGTTTTCAACCAAGTACTAGAAATGAACATTTTATTTACAATTATTTAGTCTGTCCAATTACTTTTGGTCCCTTTAAAACAGGGTGGCACATGTTAAGGAGCTGAAACTCCTAAACCCTTCATCCAATTTTAATGTGGATACCCTCAAATGAAAGCTGAAAGTCTGAACTTCAACTGCATCTGAATTGTTTTGTTTAAAATTCATTGTGGTAATGTCTAGAACCAAAATTAGAAAAACGTCTCTGTCCAAATATATATGGACCTAACTGTATATTCTGCTTCTGTAGAGAATATTGCTACTGACACTTGTTTTCTGCTGGACCAAGAAATTGAATTTTCTCCTAACTTGAACAAACAACCACTTGTTGATTTCCGATCACTTGAATCTCCAGCCCAATCTGCATCCACATAGCCTCTGGGAGTGAGATCTCTTGATGCAGATATCTTAAGATTTAACCTTTGAGTTTCTTTAAGATATTAAAGAATTCTCTTAATTACATTGACTGGCTCTTTGGCGTGGCTCTTTGGCGTGGCTTGCATACACATCGGCAGAGAATTCCAACTGTGGCTGTGATATCTGGACAAGTTGTGGTTGCTATGTACAGAAGTGCCCCCCACTGCTTGTCTGTAACTCTTATTGCTGGGTAGCAGATCTTCTACTGCCAACTTTAAGTAGGACGGATCCATTGGTGTGGACACACCTTTGGCTTCTGCTATTCCAAACTGGTTTAGTATTGTGGAAATTTTAGAATTTTGGTTGAGAAGAAAACTCCCATCTTCCTCTCTCTGGATTTGGATTCCCAAATAATATGTCACATTTCCAAGGTCCTTAGTTGCAAAGTGATGGTTGAGAATTTCACCTAGCTTTGCAATTTAATTTTCATCTTCATGACACATGATTACATTGTCTACATATAGGAGAACATACATCAACTCCTTCACTACATTTTTCTTATACAAACATGGATCAGCTTGAGATCTTTTAAATCCTTCATCCATCAAACCTTTGTTCATTTTCGAGTTCCAAGCTCTTGCCGAATGTTTAAGACAATAGAGAGATTTTTGCATTTTACAAACAAGGTGCTCTTCACCCTTTTTAATATATCCTTCGGGTTGGCTCATGTACAACTCTTCTTCAATGTCACCATGTAGGAAGGCTGTTTTGGTGTCAAAATGTCTCACTGTCATCTGTTCATCTGCAGCTATGGACATTAAAGTTCTGAATGTGGTTTGCTTCATATCTGGAGAAAATGTAGCATCATAATCTTCACCATACTTTTGCGAGTACTCTTTTGCTGCTAATATTGCCTTAAACTGGTGAACTTTACCTTCTGAGTCATATTTGTTTTTAAAGACCCATTTACATCCTATAGCTCTTTTTCCTTTGTGGCAGCTCAGTAACCTCCAATTTCTGGAGCTGTTGAAGGGACTCCATCTCTTAATTAGCAGCATTTATCCACTTCTGCTTCTTGTGAACAGGCAGTTTTTACATCTCTTGCCATGACTGTGGCTCTGGTTCAGGAAGTGTTCTGGCCATTTGGCCTTTCTGATCTCCTGACTGGAGGTTGACTTGATTCTTCTGTGTCTTCCTTGGTGGCTTCAGAGCTTATCCACACTTCAGTGTTTTCCTTTTCGGCATCTAGGTTTGGTGATTGAGAGTCTTGTTCTTGCTTCTTAGGTTGAATAACTGGTGTAAGGCTAGTTTCACACTAGCGTTTCTGCCGACTGCGCACGGCCGCCGATAAGCCCTGCCCCCTGCCGCGCCCCCTCCTGACATCACCGCCTATTATCGCACATGGCTGCATGCGATCTGCCCACCCTATCTTTAATATAGGGTGCGCAGACTGCAGTGGCGTATCCGGGGGGGGCAGCCGGGGCAGTTGCCCCGGGCGCAGGCAGCAGGGGGGCGCAGTCGGGCCGCCCGGCCGCCTAATGCAGCGGTCCGCAGTGTCTCCCCCCGGCGGGTGTGTTCTGCCGCTACCAGTCCTGGGAGTTGGCGGTTCTCTATGTCCGCTGTCAAGCTGACAGCGGACACAGAGAAGGAGGCCGCGCCGACTCCCAGGCAGCAATTGTACTTGGCGTCTATACAGACGCCAGTACAATTGAAGCTCTGACCGCCGGGTCAGAGCGACGTCAGCAGCGTGATCAGGTCATGTGATCACGCTGCTGATGTCACTCCCAGCGCCCAGAGCAAACGCTGGTGGTAAGTGTGCTCCATTGTGGAGCTGAAGAACCACCGAAGATGGGAGATGGGGGGGTGTTCATGAGTGGAGATGGGGGTTAATGAGCGGAGATGGGGCTTAATGTGGGGATGGGGGTTAATGTGGGGATGGAGGTTAATGAGTGGAGATGGGGGTTAATGTGTGGGGGTTAATGAGTGGAGATGGGGGTTAATGAGTGGAGATGGGATTAATGAGGGGATGGGGGTTAATGAGTGGGGGGTTAATGTGTGGAGATGGGGGTTAATGTGTGGGGGTTAATGAGTGGAGATGGGATTAATGTGGGGATGGGGGTTAATGAGTGGGGGGTTAATGTGTGGATGGGGGTTAATGAGTGGAGATGGGGGTTAATGAGTGGAGATGGGGGTTAATGAGTGGAGATGGGGGTTAATGTGGGGATGGGGGTTAATGAGTGGGGGGTTAATGTGTGGAGATGGGGGTTAATGTGTGGGGGTTAATGAGTGGAGATGGGGGTTAATGAGTGGAGATGGGATTAATGTGGGGATGGGGGTTAATGAGTGTGGGGGTTAATGAGTGGAGATGGGGGTTAATGAGTGGAGATGGGGGTTAATGAGTGGAGATGGGGGATAATGAGTGGAGATGGGGGTTAATGTGGGGATGGGGGTTAATGTGTGGGGGGATTTGGAGTGGGGGTACATAATGTGTGGGGGGATTTGGGAGTAGGGACGAGGGGTTATTGAGTGGGGATGGGTGTACTTAATGTGTGTGGGGGATTGGGGATGGGGGGATTTGGAGTGGGGGGTACATAATGTGTGGGGGGATTTGGAGTGGGGGTACATAATGTGTGGGGGGATTTGGGAGTAGGAACGAGGGGTTATTGAGTGGGGATGGGGTACTTAATGTGTGTGGGGGATTGGGGATGGGGGATTTGGAGTGGGGGTACATAATGTGTGGGGGGATTTGGAGTGGGGGTACATAATGTGTGGGGGGATTTGGGAGTAGGGACGAGGGGTTATTGAGTGGGGATGGGGGGTACTTAATGTGTGTGGGGGATTGGGGATGGGGGGAATTTGGAGTGGGGATGGTATTTAATGTGTGTGGGGAGATTTGAGGACACAAAATGAAGAGTATGTATGAGGAACCAGTATGGGGGATAGGTGCAGACAGTAAGGGGTGCGAACGGGTGAATGCATGTGGACACAGTATGGGGAGTCGGGGATATGTGTGAGCAGACAGTATAGAGAGTGAGGGGGTAAATATATGAGGAGACAGTATGAGGAGGGAGGGGAATAGTGTGAGGCGACAGTATATTGCAGATATTTTTATTTGGGAGCATTATAATGACACTTCTATCTTTAAGGGCATCGTGTGGGGATTTGCTGCAGAAGACCGGAGAAGATGGAAGTCTGCAGAGATGGCTGTGGATGAGAAAACTCATCATGGGGTCTGGACAAGAAGAAGAAAAGGAGACCGACTGCAGAGACGACGTCATCTATAAGGTACCTGGATGTAAATGTTTGTGATACTGACTAATTCTCATGTTTTTATTTGTTAGGAGCATTAAAGGGGTTGTCCAGGTCTGTGCTGAGTCTGCAGACATTCTATGTGACTGCAGACTTCTGAATTCTCACAGTGCTCACTGAACGCTGTCAGGATTCTCTCGTGCCGGTGATTTACATACATGCGGTCACCTGCTGACTAGACATGTGTGGCCTCACTCAACGAAAGTGAACGGAGTGAGACCGGGCACGTCTAGTCGGAATGTGGCCAGAAGTATACAAATCACATACTTGTGCTGACATGACTGTATATCGGCAAGGGAGAATCCTAAAAGTGTGCAGTGCATTCGTTGTGAGAATTCAGAAGCTGCAATGTCAGGATTCAGCTCTGCAGGTTCCAGTGCCATCACATAGACACTTCACTCATATGCGATTTTCATAGTTATGGTCCTGTGACAACGAGCTTCTCTTCCTGCTTTCAGTTTTTTACTGAACATTGAGAGCATTAGGGAGAGCAGCTCGTGGGTACATGACTAAGTGTGCAAGTCGCATATGTACTTGGGGGGGGGCAAAATATTCAGGATAATTGACTAACCTTGAATCTAAAACCTGGCCAAGGCAGAATCACAAGTACAGTATATCATCTCTTTGTACCCAACACCAATGGCACTTTCCATTCCATACCTATTATACACCAGGTAAACCTTTTTGCACCCATACAAAATCATTCCGCCTCTCAAATACTCATGTTCTACATGAATATATATTTTGGAAGAGACATCATAAGACTTTTCAGGGCAGACCTCCTAAAGATGACATTAGGTTTGACACTAACCCATTTTGTCTTAGTTTTTTTAATGTTACTTTTGCATTTTTAAGAAATCAGAAAAATAGATCCCAGACAGAATTTACCTTTCCCACCTTGATAACAAAAAATGTGAATAATTAGGGATGAGCGAGTAGTGAAATACTCAGATTCGCTGTACTCGTTACGAGTAGCTCCTAATACTCGGGTACTCATAACGAGTAGCGACTCCAATGTAAGTCTATGGGAAATGCGAGTAATGGGCAAAGAATGTGTGTGGGCGGAGACTGTGTGTGTGTGGAGAATGTGTGCGGGGGTCTGTGGGGCTATGTGTGTGTGTGTAGGGCTGTGCTGGGCTTTGCGGGCTCTGCCGGACCTGTGCGAGTCTGTGCCGGGCTGTGTGGGGCCTGTGCCAGGCTGTGCAGGGCCTGTGTGAGCTGTACTGGTGCTGTGCGGGCATCGTCTGATGTGACTACTTGTCCCATTCGGCTATGCCCGCTACAGTGACAGCATTAGCAGATGATGGAAAAGTAGTATTCCCATCATCCGGCTAGTGTGGTGAATGTAAAAAAAAAGTATTACGAGTAGCTCCTAATACTCGGGTACTTGTAACGAGTAGCGAGTCCAATGTAAGTCTCTGGGAAATGCGAGTAATGGGCAGATAATGTGTGTGGGCGGAGACTGTGTGCGTGGTGAATGTGTGCGATGGTCTGTGGGGCTATGTGTGTGTGTGCGGGGCTGTGCCAGGCTCTCCGGGCTCTGCTGGACCTGTGCGGGGCTGTGCCAGGCCGTGCCGGGCTGTGTGGGGCCTGTGTGGGGCTGTGCCGGCCAGTGTGCGGGCTTTGCGGAGCCTGTGTGGGCTGTACTGGTGCTGTGCGGGCATCGTCCAATGTGACTACTTGTCCCCTCCGGCTATGCCCGCTACAGTGACAGCATTAGCAGATGATGGGAAAGTAGTATTCCCATCATCCGGCTAATGTGGTGAATGTAAAAAAACAAACAAACACATATAGAACATACAAAATATAACATGCAGTACATACGCATAACATACAAAACATAACATAGAGTACGTACTCACCGCACACACCTAATTCACCGAAGCCATCGATCACCTGTAAAAAAAATTAAAATAATAAAGCAACCTATACTCACCTTTCCACCGTAATCCCATTAATAACGAGGGTCCCACGTCAATCTCCCGTGGACAGCTGCCACATCAGCTGATGTGACCGCTCTCCAGGGGCTCCAGCGATACAGTGATGCTGCGCAGACAGCCAATCACAGTAATGCCACAACAAAGAAGGCAGCGGCTTTACTGTGATTGGCTAACACATGCCGGGCGGGAGATCCGAATATTGCGAGGCGAGTAGTGAAATTTACTCGCTAGGATTTGAGTACCACGAGTACCGCATTACTCGCCGAGTACCGAATCCTAACGAGTATACTCGCTCATCCCTATGAATAATACTTTACTGCAATTTCTTTTTTTTGGCTATAAATACTTGAATCCTTCAACATTTTCATAGTATAAATCTGCTGTGCTGACGATAAAAGATTATGATGAGCAGCGGGAGGCATAAAATACAAATGTCAGCGCTTCAAGTAAGGTAACTGACTATGTATTGTGAAAATGTTAATTTTTTTTCTCCTGTAGGGATCAGAAACAATATAGCAAATAGGTTACCCTACAAAATAATCTAACTGCGCATGTATATATTGTCTCAATTGTAGTATACTTCTCTACGTTGTTAACATAGTACAACAATACATGAATATATTCTCAGTTAAAATACAATGACACATATATACTACAAATATATTTTTACAATATTTGCTCTTTTTCTTGCCACATATTTAACACAGGACATATTCTGTTCTGGGTTATCACCAGGCATGACATTAATTATCATTAAGCCAAACCAGCATCGGACTGGAGTACCTTGGGCCCACCAGACAATAGTCACTCTTGGGGCCCTACTTGCAGTTATATAGAAATAATACCAGTTCTGTTGCAAAATGAGGAAATATCAAACAAAGTTTTTATTAGCCTACCACAGTAATCTTCAAAAGGAACCTGAAGACCCACCTCTTCCGACAAGCCTACAACCTGCAGTGGTCCTCAGGCTACTGAACCACCGCCCGACCTGCTCTACCCTCTCCTACTGTATCCTCACCCATCCCCTGTAGACTGTGAGCCCTCGCCGGCAGGGTCCCCTCTCCTTATGTACTTGTGTGTCCCTTGTCTTACACATATTTATTATACTTGTCTATGTATGAACCATTTTCACATGTAAAGTGCCATGGAATAAATGGCACTATAATAGTGAATAATAATAATTAGCCAATAAATAACTAATTTAACTTAATGTATAAATAGCAAACTAAAGAAACACTCCAGGCAAAAAAAAGAAACACTGTATGTGCCTGTTGGAAAGTTGCATAAGGCCGGGGTCACACTGGCGAGGAATACGGGAGAGTGAGAGGCGCAAAAAGCACGCATTAGACACGGACAAATGATTTTCTATGGGGTCACTTGCACCAGGCGTATATTTCTCATCCGTATTCTATGCTCCGTGCCAATCGCAGCATGCTGCGATTGTCAGCGTACTACGGCCGTACTACGCCAATGCAAGTCTATGGGTGCGCAAAAAATACGGATTACACACGGACCACACGTGTGACTTGCGAGAAATACGCACCAGGTGTCTTTTAGCAAAGCCGGCAATTCAGTGCGCGATACAGTAAACTCACACTGACAGTTTTAATAAAGAAATGAAAGAATAGATATATACACATAGAATACATACATATATATATATATATATGCATTCTATGTGTCTATATCTATTCTTTCATTTCTTTATTAAAACTGTCATAGGGCTCCATTATATGTCCATTTTGCAAGCCTGCGAGAAAATCTCACCATACGGATGCCATACGGATTACATACGGATGCTGACATGCGCAAAATACGCGACCACACCTTGATTACGGATGACATACGGAGCACTGTTTAGGGGTCTGTCATCCGTATTACGCATGTAAAATACTGACAGTATTTTGCGCAGGTTAGTGTGACTCCAGCCTAACACAATAAATACTTTCACAAATGGAACTTGCATGTATTTTGAGCACGGGGCCCCATCACACAGTGACGTAAGTGGTGAGGCAGACAAAATTCTGGCCATCTCTCCACTAAGGCTATGTGCACACGTTGCAGAATTGCCGTGGAAATTTCCACAGGAATTCCTGAATTCCATTCCGCGGGAAATATGCGAGCAAATTGCATTTTAATTTCCGCCTATTTCCCGCGGAAAAATTAGCGATTTGCAAGCGTAATTAGCTTGTAGAATGCTAGCGTTTTCCAAGTGATCTGGAGCATCGCTTGGAGAACTGACTGACAGGTTGGTCACACTCGTCAAACATAGTGTTTGACTAGTGTGACCAACTTTTTACTATGAGGCTGCCTATGTGGCATCAGTTGTAAAGCGATCTAATGTTAAAAATAATAAAAAAAATTTAAAAATCGTGTTTTTATCACCTTCCGGCGTCTCGCGCAACATTCCCGATCATCACGATGCTCCCGGCAGGTCCCGTTCCCAGTGATGCATTGCGGCAATGACCTTTGATGATGTCGCGGTCTCCTGAGACCGCTGCGGTATCGCAAGACCGCGACGTCATCAAAGGTCATTATCGCAATGCATCACTGGGAACGGGACCTGCCGGGAGCATCGCTGAAGCCTGGTGACGCTGCACAGGACATGGGAAGGTGAGTATATGACGATTTTTTTATTTTAATTCTATTTTTTACAGGGATATGGTACCCACAGCCCGGAGGACAGTCTCCTCTCCTCCGGACTGTGGGTTCCATCCGCAATTGTTCTGCTTACTTTTCGCATGGTGGTCACAGCCACTTGCGGAAAGTAAGCAGAACAATGCATTTCTATGTGGGCGGAATCGCCGTGATTCCGTAAAATCAATGAGCATGCTACGTATTTTTCCGCGATGCGATTCCGCCACGGAAAAATCTGCAGCATTAGCACAGCATGTGCGGAATCCCATAAGATTGCATGGGATGCTGTTTTTTTTGCGCTTTCGCGGCAAAATCGCGCGTTTAAAAATGCCGGAAAAATGCAAAAAAAGCTACGTGCGAACACAGCCTAACAGCGAAACAGACGCCTGTTCCATTTGTGAGACCCACATCTACTATTGCGGCACATATGGAAATATGGGAGTACCCATTAAAGTGCAATAACAAAAAATTAGTATTATTTACTAGATAAATATTATATACAACTGACTTTACTGAGCAAAATGTATAATTCCCAAAAAAATAGGAATTTCACATTTCCCAATTTTAAAAATTGGAAATCAAATTTGCCTACAAGTCATCTCAACATATTCTTAGCAAATACACAAAATTAGCTCGAAGTATGCTGAGAATATGCTGGGATCACCCAGCAGCACCATTGAAGCAGCACATCAAACTTGCCCCACCAACAACACTGTTAGGGTATGTGCACACGCTGCGGATTCCGCTGCGTTTCCGCAGCGTTTTTGCCCGCTGCGGACCCGCAGCAGTTTTAGCTGCGGTGTACAGTACCATTCAAATGAATGGTACAAAAAAAACGCTGTGTAGACGTTGCGGAAAAATCAGCGCGGATTTGCTGCTGTTTTGAAACCGCAGAAAGAAGTGACATGTCAATTCTTTCTGCGGAATCCGCAGCGGGTTCCTATCTCCACCATTGTGGAGATGGTGAATCCGCAGGACCAAACCACAGGCAAAACCGCAGATAATCCGCAGGTCTTTTGACCTGGGGTTTATCTGCGGTTTTTGCAAAATCCGTGCGGATTAATCCGCAGCGGATTCCGCAGCGTCTGCGCACACCCTTAGGCCTCCTTCACTTGTCCATATAAAACACGCACGTGTTACACCGATATAGGTGTCACCAGTGTTTTCAATCAGTGTGCCGTCCATGAAAAAATTGGCTGGGTCCTTCCCTGGAGGAAGATCTGGCTCGTGTTTGAGACTCTTAAATGAGGCTCCACGGACTTTATTTGCATGTCCATGAAAAAATATCACTTCTAAGAAAAGTTACAGAATTGCATGGGGTGCAGAGTGTACATTATTGAGAAAAAAATGAACTTCTTTGAATTTACCAAATGGCTGCAATGAAACAAAGAGTGAAAAATTTAAAGGGGTCTGAATACTTTCCAAACCACCGTAGATGATGTCACAGCTCACCTCCTCCTCCTCCTCCTGTACAGTGACTTAACACAGAATGTCACAGTTCCCCTCCAGCTCCCCTCCTCACAGTAATCTTTGCACAGATCAGTGCATGCCCAGAAAATACTTCTATACAAGTCAATGAGTCAGAGTCATGCTATTGCTGCCTGTGTCCATATCGCTGTTGAAAAGAACACAAAGTATGAGTTTAGTCTGAGTCTAGCATTAGGCTTAGTGACCAGTGTCAAAAATGCAAAATTTGGGATTTTTTGGGCGATGTTAAATGTTTTAAAAAGTTATCAACATTTAAAAGAATATATATTTAACACAAAAAGGTGATTTAATCAATAGGTGGTTTTTTGATGACACATCAGAAGAAAACTTTAGATGATCATCAGTCGTTCATATCTTCAGCATAGTATATAATCTATAACAAACACTGTGTTTAACTCCCGAAATCCAGCTAGCACTTAGCACTGAGCCTGAGCTATGGAAAAAGTTTACCAATGAAGGGTTTCATTGAATTCTGCAATGTAACACTACCAAATGTAAGCGCCATTTAGTTACCTAGTCACATTTTTGCACCATGAGAGTCCTAGACTCAATTAGTAATGCATGCAAATGAATTCAGGTATACCTCCCCTCCTGAATCACAGCTCATTATACCATTAGCATATGCATATGTTTTCTAAATATACATTAGCATCTTAGTAAAGAGAACTGGTGGTAAGCAACTGGTTCTTAACCCCTTCCTGATATCTGCTGTAAATGGAGGGCACAGCAGGCTTTCAGTCATAGAGGTGGGGCCGGTGGGGATTCAGTCACCGCTCAGGGGGTGGCCTATGTATAATAGGCACTTCCAAAAAAGTATATGAAAACCAAAAAAGCAATGGAAAGAGATACAGCCAAATGAAATGACAGTCTTTGTTAGAAATTATTCCAATATAATAAAAAAGTAAAAGAAAGGGGGGAGAAATGTGACACAGAGACCCTACTTTTGCTGGACACAGAGAATCAGGCAAAAATGAAATAAGACACAGTCCTAATAGAATATGCAGGACTGAAAACTTCATGTCATACTGAGAGCATAAGGGAGAATGCTCTTGGGATATACTGTACGATGCATTATCTGTTATGGGATAGTAGTGATGGTCTTTTTGTGCCCTTGTTTGCTCCCTTATGGCCTCAGTATGACATTGTATATTGTATAAGAACTGTGTCTTATTTCATTTTTGCCTAGTTACATTTGTCCTCGATGTCTTACTTTTCTACCCACGTCCTTATTATATTGGAATAATTTCTAATATCGATTGTTATTACCTATTTGGCTGTATCTGTTTCTATTGTTTTTTGTTTCTTTTCAACGCATAGTGAGCGACAGATTAGACCTATATATACTATATATATATATATATATATATATATGTTAATAGTGTTTTTGGACATAACAGGTTCCCTTTACTGTGGACATGTAAGACATTGCTGCCGAGGGGAGAATGCATTAAGTGTGCCGTCAGACGGCCGAGATCGGAGTTGGACCAAGATCAGAACGCAGTGCTTGAACTGGCTGGCGGCTCTCCCAAACCGAACATCACAGCTGCATAGAAATACAATACACTCGGGTCTGGAGAGTTGCAAACCAGTCCGTGCACCGAGTCCAATTTTGGTCCAATTTATCCCGCCATCTGACTGCACCCTAAAGGGCTTCTTCAGGACTTGATGACTGATGAGATCTACATGAGATTGGCGATGACCCACTGATCAGCTGAAAACTGCTCTACCAGCGCCATAACAAATCAATGTACGGGCAGAGCACAGCAGCCTGTACATTGCTTAGTGACTGGTGCTGAGTATTGTACTTTATCTTCTATTGAAGTGAATGTACTGCAGTACTTGGCAGCAGTCACCAAGCAATGTACGGAGCTGCTGTTTTACGCCCATGCATCTTTTAATTTGGAACACTGAAATTTTCAGCTAATCGGTGGGAGTGTCAGAACGCCAACATTCTCATATTGAAATAAGTAATCAATTATTAAGTCCTGGACAACCTGTTTCTCAATTTATGGCTTAATCAAAGAACGAGAAGAACAGCATACAGTTGAAAGCAGGAGTTTCCATACACTATATAAAAAGACACATCGGCATGTTTTCCTCAATATCTGACATGAAATCAGAATAAACCTTACTCGTTTCATGTCAATTAGGATTACATTACCATAATTCTTAAAATTTGCCAAATGCCAGAATAATGAGAGAGAATGTTGTAAGGCTTTTTATTACTTACTGCAAAATCAATAGTTTACATACACTAAGATTACTATGCCTTTAAACAATTCTGGACTGCCCATATGATGATGTCATGTGTTTCGAAGCTCCTTTTTTTTGGCAACATCTGAGTTAGTTAGATACACACTTGTGGATGTATTTTAATACACACCTGAAACACACTGCTTCTTGGTGTAGCATCATGGGAAAGTCTCAAGAAATCAGCCAAAATATCAGGGAGAGAATTGTGGACTTGTACAAGTCTGGCTCATCCTTGGGTACAATTTCAAGATACCTGAAGGTGCCTCATTCATCTGTACAAACAATTATGCGCAAGTACAAACAAGATGGGAATGTCCAGCCATCATACTGCTCAGGAAGGAGATGGGTTCTGTGTCCCAGAGATGAACGTGCTTTGGCCAGACATGTGCATATCAACCCAAGGACAAAAGCAAAAGACCGTGTGAAGATGATGGCCGAAGCTGGTAAGATTTGTGTCAATATCCACAGTTAAACGAGTACTGCATCAAGATGGTCTGAAAGGCCACTCTGCCAGGAAGACACCATTACTCCAAAAGAAACATAAATTAGCCAAAATAATGTTTGCAAATGCTCACAGGAACAAAGACCTTAATTTTTGGAGTCTTGTCCTGTGGTCTGATGAAACAAAAAATTGAACTTTTTGGGCATAATGACCATCGTTACGTTTGGAGTAAAAAGGAAGAAGCTTAAGAACACCATCCCAACTGTGAAACATGGGGGTGGCAGCATCATTTTGTGGGGTCATTTTGCTGCAGGAGGGACTGGTGCACTTCACAAAATAGATTGCATCTTAAGAAAAGAAGATTTTGTGGCAATACTGAAGCAGCATCTCAAGACATTAGCTAGGAAGTTAAAGTTAAATGGGTCTTCCAAATCATGCTGCCAAAATGGTAACAAAGTGACTTAAGGATGACAAAGTCAAAGTTTTGGAGTGGCCATCAAAAGTTCTGATCTCAATCCTATTGGAAATTTATTGGCAAAGCTGAAAAGACCGGTGCGAGCAAGGCGACCTACACCTGAATCAGTTACACCAGGTTTGTCAGGAGGAATGGGCCCAAATTCCGACCAACTATTATGAGAAGCTTGTGGAAGGATATCCCAAACGTTTGATCCAAGTTATTCAGTATAAGGTCAATGATACCAATTACTAATGAAATGTGTGTAAACTTGTGACTTTGCAGTAAGTAATAAAAATGTTTTAAAACATTCTCTTTCTCATTTTTCTGGCATTTGGCAAATATTAATAATTATGGCAATCCTAATTGACTTAAAACGGGAAAGGTTTAATTTTACTTCATGTCAGATAATGAGAAAAACATGCAGATGTGTCTGTTTATATAGTGGAGGGAAACTTCCGGGTCAACTGTATATATTACCAAAGTGTGCAACCCTCAAAAAACCCACATTTATAATATAATGGGGTAAGTAAGCAATAAATATAGCATCAAGATAACACAGCAGAAGGCTGTCTGTGATGTCACGGGTGACTGGATACTCCGCCTCCAGCAGGGAGAATTTCTATGACACCCGTGACCCTGGATACACCGCCTCCACCAGGGTGAATTTAAACAATGAAACGTGCAGCCGGATACACCGCCTCCAGCAGGCGAATTTCAATAGTTACACGTGTATCAGGATACACTGCCTCCAGCAGGGCAAATTTACAGAGATATGGGAAACACCAGGGAAACCGATACAATGGAGGGCCCTGCAATAGGGAACGGGGACGTGGAGACCTCCTGCACTCCCCTGAGTCAGTGAGTCAGTGTCTCTACACTCCTGACGTTCCCTAGGCAGGTTCCGCACCTGGCGACGAGCAGGATACCTAAAAACCCTAGCTCGCCCTGCACCTATCCCTTTCTAATGAATTGGACGGTGCAGAAACTAATCCCACCACTCCACTAAAACACACATAAGGAAAGTTACAAACAGGGAAAAACCACTTAGCTTTGCTCTGTTGCTATTGCTCCCAGCAACAGAGTCCAGCACCTGAGTGCAGCTTTCCTCCTGAATAGCTGCTACTTCACCAAAGCTTTGTCAGAGCTGCAAAGAACTCTTCACTATTGCTCCTTCCACACCAGGACTATGACTGAGCTGCAAGGAACTCTTCTCTAGCTCCTTCCTCCACCAAGGATGGTTGGAAATGACCAATATCACCAACAGTGAATGAGACCACCTGACTCTCCTTTATAGGCAAGAGCCAGAGCAATCACACCTGCTAGTGATTCCCGTGTAATAATACTAGCCACCACCGGTGACAAAACTAGAACTAAAGACACCACTGTGTAATGACCCTAATGGCCACTGGGGCAAAACTAACTTTAAGCAAACAGCTTAAAGGAAAAAAAAGGTTACATGTGCTTTTATCTGTCACAATCCATCATGGATCGTGACACTGTCAAAACATAACGCAAATAGCAATATTATGGCTGCACAGTATAGAAATATAAGGCGCAGCAAAACATCCATTAAAAAATAAAAAAAGTACTGTATGTGTACATAATATGAAAGTAAACCTCAAAGAGGAATAAAGCGTGATCAAAGAGGAGGGTATACAATACCACTAATGAAGGAAATCCTTATGTCCCGGATACAATATGCCAAGCGGTATGATGTCCATGGAGATAGAGCCCAAGCGTATCGCTGCTGTGGAGAGGCTTTGTAGAAGGGAGGACTGGGCTGCTAAGGCTGCTGAAGTGTCGGGTCCTGTTGGCAGTGGATTTTTCAGCATACTCTCCAAGCGTATGACAGCAGACCGTCTTTATTCAGGAACAAACAGTAACAATGCATGATAAGCTTAACAGATCAGGAATATATAATTTGTAAGTCTCTATCTGTGCAGTATCTGCAGCAGACTGCTTCTCTCATACACAGCAATGGCATAAAGTGAGACTAGGGACTTCTTTTTTTTTTAAGTGGCGGAGGAATACAGTGCGGAAGGATACCTACCTTCCGTCATTGGATTCCTGCAGCCCGTAGAGAACGGCAGCATCAGCTGATGCTGCAGTTCTCTACCCAAGATCGTCGTGGGACACACTCGTGGACTGCTTCGGATCGTGGGTGAGTATTTTTGTGGTTTGTTATGTTAATATTTATTCCGTAAAAGACAATGGCTTCGGGGAACAATGTGACAAGTATTGGTAAGTATGTTACTCTATGTTATATGTACTGTATGTCTATGTATGTATTGTATGAATGTATTGTATGTAGCATGTATGTAGTATGTATGTAGTATATATGTGGTATGTATGTAGCATGTAGTATGTATGTAGCATGCATGTAGTATGTATGTAGTATATATGTGGTATGTATGTAGCATGTAGTATGTATGTAGTATGTATGTAGCATGCATGTAGCATGCAGTATGTATGTAGCATGCATGTAGTATATATGTAGTATGTATGTAGCATGTAGTATGTAGTATGTATGTAGTATGTATGTGGTATGTATGTAGCATGTAGTATGTATGTAGCATGCATGTAGTATATATATAGGATGGGACTTGTAGTCCCATCGGACGATGCCTGCACAGACCCCCGAAGCCTGCACAGACCACCGGCAGGCCGGCACAGCCCCCCGGAGCCTGCACAGACCACCGGCAGGCCGGCACAGCCCCCCGGCAGGCCGGCACAGCCCCCCGGAGCCTGCATAGCCCCCCGGCAGGCCGTCACAGCCCCCCGGCAGGCCGGCACAGCCCACCGGAGCCTGCACAGACCACCGGCAGGCCGGCACAGCCCCCCGAAAGGCCCGTACAGACCCCAGAGAGGCTGTACAAGGCAAAAACAGGGTTTTTCTTATTCCGATACCGGAAGTCCCATAGACTTGAATGGGACTTCCGGTATCGGAATCGGCGATACCGATACTTTTTTTTAAGATCGGCCGATCCATTCCGATCCGATACTTTGAAGTATCGGACGGTATCGCTCAACTCTAGTAACCACTTGTTGATTTCCGATCACTTGAATCTCCAGCCCAATCTGCATCCACATAACCTCTGAGAGTGAGATCTCCTGATGCAGATATCTTAAGATTTAGCCTTTCAGTTTCTTTAAGATATTGAAGAATTCTCTAAATTGCATTCCAGTCTCTTTGGCGTGGCTTGCTTACATGTCGGCAGAGAATTCCAACTGTGGCTGTGATATCTAGATGAGTTGTGGTTGCTATGTACAGAAGCGCACCCACTGCTTGTCTGTACCTCTCATTGCTGGGTAATAGATCTTCTTCTTCTAGCAACTTTAAGTAGGACGGATCCATTGGTGTTGACACACCTTTGGCTTCTGACATTCCAAACTGGTTTAGGATTGTGGAAATTTTAGAACTTTGGTTGAGAAGAAAACTCCCATCTTCCGCTCTCTGGATTTGGATTACCAAATAATATGTCACATTTCCAAGGTCCTTAAGGGCCTGTCACACTAAGCGATATCGCTAGCAATATCGCTATAAGGTCACTGGTTTTTGTGACATTATAGCGATATCGCTGTGTCTGATACTTACCTACAACCCGCTCCCCCGCTGGTTATCACTGATCGCGTGAGAACGTCCTGGGCCGCTTCTCGTCGCCTGCTTCCTGCTGTGCTTCCTGCTGTGACGACGAGCGACGCGTGGACGCGGGTGGGAGGACGTCAGGATCGCCTCATCTGACAGGTAAGTAGCGACCCCCGACCGCTGCGATGTCGCTGGTGAGATCTGCCTGTGTGGCAGCTCACTAGCGACCACTTAGCGATGCACCAGCGATCCTGACCGCGTCATATCGCTCGTCGGGATCGCTGGTACATCGCTAAGTGTGACAGTACCTTTTGTCTCAAAGTGCTGGTTGAGAATTTCACCTAGCTTTGCAATTTCTTTTTCATTGTGATAGCTTAATAAGCTCCCATGTCTGGAGTTGGTGAAGGGACGCCATCTCCTCAGCAGCAATTATCCACTTCACACCAATCATCCTGCTATACAAAGGAGGATTATTACTTAAGAGTGGGTACATTTATATACACAGTGCTCCATCAGAGTGCCTTTATTAATCCATTGGACCGTGACCTCTTTAATCTGCATATATGCCGCAACCAGTAAGTGCCAGCTAGCAGAAATCTAGTGCTCCACACATACCCATGCACTTTATTTATCAATTATCATGCCATCCTCATTAGCAATTTTTCCTAAAAAGACCATCTGTATACATGTCCCATCGGCGCTAACCTCACGCAGCATCTATCTAAATGAGATCATAAGCCGTCCAGTGTGACAAGTACAGTGACTCTAAATTACGTACTCTCATAGTGTGCAATATGCACACATTGTATCATTCTACTATTAATAATATCATTTCACCAGCATTACCCATCTGCTGATGAACATATTCCGCACTTTATTGGTCTCCTGCACACGATCCAACACCAACTTTAGCATCAAGTGAGTATCTAGTAATCTTTGATACCATTATATTAGTTATTACCACATTTTTCTCAGTTTAGCGTGGTGATCCTTATAATTATAAATTTTAGTTTAGCACATCAACAGGAGTTGGCACAGAGCCTGTTATTTCACCAGCTACATCTGAGATTCACCTATCTTCCTTTCCTGAGTGGTTAGCGCCAGTGTAACTTTATCCCTTCTTATTCACTTCTGCCTCTCGTGGACAGGCAGTTTTTTCATCTCTTGCCATGACTGTGGCTCTGGTTCAGGAAGTGTTCTGGCCATTTGGCCTTTCTGATCTCCTGACTGGAGGTTGACTTGGTTCTTCTGTGTCTTCCTTGGTGGCTTCAGAACTTATCCACACTTCAGTGTTTTCCTTTTTGGCATCTGGGTTTGGTGATTGAGATTCTTGTTCTTGCTTCTTAGGTTGAATAACTGGTGTAACTTCATGGAATTTGAGCGATACAGAGTTTTCATCAATCACTACATCTCTGCTGATTGTTACTATGTTGGTCTCTGGCGTGCAGGATTCTGTATCCCTTTTGAGTTTCGCTATAGCCCACCAGGACTCCTTGCTTTGCATGTGATTCCCACTTGGAACATTTTTCTTTGGGAACATACACAAATGTTTTGCTTCCAAATATCCTGAGGTGTTTCAGGTTAGTTTTCTCGCAGTTCTATAGCTCATATGGAGTTTTTTTGTGGCTTTACCTGGCACTCTGTTTTGAAGATAGCAAGCTGTCATGATGGCTTCTCCCCAATACTTTGTAGGTAGATTTGCATCAAACAACATACTTCTCCCACTTTCACACAGAGTACGGTTCTTTCTCTCTGCAATGCCATTTTGTTCTGGGTTGTATAGAATGGTAGTCTGGAACATGATTCCGTCCTTTCTCAAAATGGTTTGCACCTTACCACTTGTATATTCGGTTCCATTATCTGCACCCAGGGCTTTTAGCATTGTTCCAAATTTGTTAAACACTACAGCAAGATATTCTTCAAGTTTCTGTGGAACTTCATCCTTACTGTGAAGTAGGTAGGCGATTGTATATCTGGAGTAGTCATCAATAAATGTGAGAAAATATCTCTTCTTGCTAGGAATTTGAACACTCATTAGACCACATACATCTGTATGTATCAGATCCAGTGGCTGTGCAAATCTAATGGTGCTTATTTTAGGAAAGGATTTTTTGGATATTTTCCCTTCAAAACAGCTAATACACTTCATCATTTGACTACACTGGTTGATTTCAATACCATTTACAAGTTGAGATAGCTTCCTTACTGCTTCTGGGTCTCTGTGCCCAAGACGTCTGCGGCATACATGGATACAGTTCTTATGAAGATCTTGCCTAGCACTGTACACTCTTTCTTTGCATTTTAGCTGATAAAGTTCATCTTGGATTTTTCATTCTGCAAGAGTGTGACCCTTCTTTGAGATGATGCAGCTGTTATCTTTAAAAGTAACTACCTTCCCCTTTTGCGTGAGCTTCTTTACGGACAGAAGATTGCTTTCAAGGCTGGGAACATAGAGAACATCCCTTATTGGGATCTTTATGCTTTGTGCTGAGGAAACTGGACAGTGAAGGTAGCTGTCTCCTACTCCTTTCCTTCTGAAGTCATATAATGACCATTAGCTAAGATGACATTTTCTGACTTGGCTTCATTAAGGTCAGTGAAAAAATCCTTGTTATTTGTCATATGACTGCTTGCACCAGAATCTATACACCATATATGCTTTGCAAATGGGCCTGTACTGGCATTAAATGCAGCTTCAACACATGCAGAATCTTCCTTTACAGCTGTTTTAACCCTTTGATGACTGTTCTGCTTTTTAAGCTTACTCATTCTTGCTTTCCAAATTCTGCAGTCTGCTTTAAGGTGGCCGGGTTTTTTTTACAAACAAAACATTCAAGAGGGAAATCCTGTGTCTTTAATGCTGTTTCTGCTCTGGATTTTGGATTATGCCTGCTTACATGCTACATTTTTCTCTTGAAGTCATCCACAAGTTTGCCTTTTACATACTCTAGTGTCAGCTTATCATCTGGCCGTGCATCTAGTGCAGTCACAAGTGTGTCATAACTAGTGATGTGTCCTTCACGAATGATCTTACTCAAAGAGCCGGCTCCCTGCTGTGAATGATGGGAGCCAGCACCCCAGTGTGAGCCACTAAAATCCCTTAATAGCTCTCACTGGGTGTAAAATCCCGGTGTTCGGCAGACGTAACTCCACCCACCCGAACAAAACTCCGTCCACTCAGCAATTCATTGCTTCCTAGAAAGTGGGCGTGGTTAATGTGGTAGGTGGGCAGGGTTTCAGATGCCTGAACTCGTATGCAATAGGGATCCATTTAGAATCCAAAAAGAGCCGGTTCTTTTTGGTGAGCAGAGTCGTGAGAGCCAGATCACCAAAAAGAGCCTGACTGCCCATCACTAGTCATAACTCTCTGGAAGACCACTTAATAGAAGTGCAGCAACATGAAAATCTTTAATTTCTTCTCCAATACCCCTGAGACACTCCACAATCTCTAGGGTGTTTCTTATATAGTCCTGCATATTCTGTGCATCACTTAGCTTAGACTTATACAGCTTTCTCATGAGGTAAAGCTTATTGCTGAGATTTGATCTTTCATGCACTTTCTGTAACTCATCCCACATCTCCTTTCCAGTTGCACACTTGCATATATAATTATCATCTACACTGAGGGAGATCGTTCTTTGTGCTTTCTGATCCTTCTCTAGTCAATCATCTGGTAATGGATGAGGCACTTGTTCCTGAGTATATTTCCATGTACCTTTTCTTATGAGCAGCATCTTCACCTTGAATTTCCAGGACTGGTAGTTCTGGTTAGTGAGGCTTGGCACTGAGAACTTGACAGGATTGCTGCTAGTGGACATCTTCTCTGTTGGTGTGTGCTGCTTTTGCTTTGGGCTTCTGTTGCTGTGTTACTCTGGGATTCTGGGTCACTCTGGGCCCATAACCTGTTGGCAGTGGATTATTCAGGTCTATCTCCAAGCGTGTGACAACAGAGCTTCTTTATTCAGGAACAAACAGGAACACTATATGATAAGCTTAATAGATCAGGAATAAATCATTTGTGTGTCTCTGTGCATCATCTACAGCAGGCTTCTTCTCTCATACACCGACACAGTAAAAACAGGAAATCCAGTCATATGCTCTCCCTGTGTGAGCCTCTGGGAGTTTTTTTTTGTTCTAACTTTAAGAACAGCATTCAAATCTAACAACTAAACTCTCATAGACAGGAATATAATTGTTGTACCAAACATATTTCAACACCTTTAACTTACAGCTGGAAAGCCCCTTTAAAGACAACTGTAACAATTATATGGGTACTACGGAATCTGATTGCGTGGGATAATACGAAACTGAGACCAAAGTTGATGCAAATGAGTATATTACAAGAGAAACAAAACTGACAGAGCACTTCCTTGCAACAGTAATGAATGCACAGCACAATATGGAAGTGTCCAGTGTAACAGAAAAGCGGGGCACGACCGCTAATATGAACCAGTCCAACAGTAATATGACGCAGGTGTGCACAAGGCACTAAACATGGGATTCCAGCAGTAAGTATAAGAGTAAGCACACCGTGTTTAATAAGGAAGTCCAGCTATATTATGAATGAGCACGTACACAGCACTAAAGTGTAGAAGTCCAGCAATCATATGGGTGGAAATGCACACGCCACTTAAACATAGAAGACCAGCATTATATGGGAGTGGCATTAATAGGAGAAGGTCACTATATGTACCTTTTTGGGATGAAAGTCCCGCACAAGTCCAGCACCGCAGCCCAACAAACACAGGATTAGAGGAGATGGTGATGTCAGAGGCGAATAGTTCCACACTAGTAGTCCAGACAGTGGTTAAGCAGAGACAGCATCAGGGAGACGCACAGAGGACTGTAGGTAGCAGAACGTAGAGAGGCAGAGCACCGAGTAACGAGCAGCAGCAGGGAGTCCACCAGTAGACAGGCAGGAGCTCAGAAACCAACAGCAACAAAATACTCAGGCAAAGCGGTATACATGGCCTGGAGTTAAATGAACAGAACAGACAGGAAGTTCCATGACAAGGCGAGATACAAGTCTCCATCTTGGATAAGGGCAAACAGGCACAAAGGAAAATCTGGAATCCTTTCAACAACCTGTCCCTTTTCGTAAATCCATATTTCTTTTTAACTGGTATAAATGTTGTTGGCCTCCTGAATCCGGCACCATTTTTCATTTGTTCCTGCTCCTCTCCTGAGATACAGTATGTCCCTCTCATTCTTGCATGTAAAACAAGTCTTTTTATCCAAGTGGTTGTGGTCTTCAAGTTTTCTCTGTCGACACTTTCTTGAAGCCTACACCTGATTGGCTAAAAAGACTAGATTTCTATACAAGGAAAAGAAGGCCATATCTCAGGAACGGAGAGGTGCAGGAGGAAAAGAAAAACAGCGCCGGATTCAGGCGAACAGTTGCATTTACACCCGATAAGAATATACGTATTCATGACACATGACAGGTTACAGTTTGAGAAGTGGGAGTGTAAAAATAAATATATACCTAGTGAAGGAAAGCCTCATTCACCTTCTAGTAAAGTTGTCCATGTATTTTACAAGGTATTTGAGCCATCTGACAGTTCCTCGCTCTATAACATACAGCATGTGGATCCATCCGTTATATAAACATTTGTCACTGAGCACAATCAATACTGAATATAATGTTTACTCCCATTGAACAAAATGTGTGTTTTAGAAGAAAATCCTCGATTAGTTCACCATATAGGAGACATATCATCGTTAGGAAGAATCATGAGCGCAGCTTTTTGTGTTAATCCAAGATTAATATAATATCACATAATGAGATTTAAATGCTAAAATCCTAATCACTTCCATAGAAGTCATAGCAGGGGACCACTAGCAGATGAGACCACATTTAATCAGCACTTGGCGCACAAGACGTTTATCACCCTGGGCTTTGAGACATTGTGTAACTGCACTCACTAATTAAAAAAAGTCGATAAATCAGACTGTGGTTATAAATATGTAGCGGACAACATTACAAGCAAAGAGAAATCCAACATGTAGAAGGCGAGCGGATAGCAGCATTGCACGTACCGCTCAGCATTTGCATGTTTCCCATTCAATGAGCATCTCATGCAACGATGAAGCTGCTAAACCGCCAATTAAATCATCCAGCAATTTGCTATCCATTTGTAAGAATAAAAAGCTCTCACCAAGCGCAGTGTATTAAATTGTGGTTTGCAACAGATACTGAATACATAACTTCTTCTGGGCAAACAATTGCTCATAAACACAGACATAGAGTCTATATGGGAGCACAGAGAGTCGGTATGACGCCTCCGCACGGTGACACTGCCATGCAATGTTGGAAGGGACCTCCAGGGTCATCGTGTCCAACCCCCTGCTCAATGAAGGAGTCACTAAACCAACTCAGACAGATGTCTGTCCAGCCTCTGTTTGAAGACTTCCATTGAAGGGGAACTCACTACCTCTCGTGGCAGCCTGTTCCACTCATTGATCATCCTCACTGTCAAAAAGTTTAATCTGTATCTTCTCCCTTTCAGTTTCATTCCATTGCTTCTCGTTTAAAAGGATTGGAGTAGATTGGCTGAACAACGTCATTTGCACGCAAGCGATTTACAAACCAACCGAACATTTGTGGCGGACTGATCATTTCTTTTACCTACTTACAAAGGAATTTTTTTTCAATACTGTTCATTTTGGAGAATATCAGTTTCTTCAAGAGGGGATTCTGACTTAGAGGCGTTCAGTCATAATCCCACAGATGGTTGCTTCACCCCCTTGGCTCCTCAGCCAAGCACACGCACCAAATGTCTTCAAGATATGGTAAGAGTCCTACATATACAGTAGCAGAGGTGCATGTAGACTACTTGTGTATGGTGTACTTTGTGCATAGCACAGCATCCCCACTTTCTGACCATTAGCCTCCTTCTATCTTGGATATAGAGGCTCACTATTTGAGTAAAGTACCTGGATAGTTCATAAATTAGCTAACTGCATATGGTACCAGGTTCAAGCCTAGACCAGAGTTATGGTAACAGAGCCAAACCAAGCAGCAAACTCGCAGCTGCTACCCCATGGCCACCACAGTTTATAAGGAATAGGCAAGGAGTGTAGGTCAGGGACTGGAGTAAGTGGCTATAGACATGTGAGTAGAGGTGATGGTGGAATACCAGTTGGGTTATTCTTTATGCTTACATGCTTGCCAGAAGAGGCTTGGAGAGAGGGAGGTGCAGCACAAGAGAATTCTTGTGAAGTATCTGTGAATTAGAGATGAAACAAAGGATCTAGCAGAATCCTATAGGACAAGGATCTTCAACCTGTTTGGCATGGTATGCCAATTTAAAAAAATAAAATAAAAGTTGAAGTACTCAGCTTGCTACGTAATCTAAAAATAATATAATACAAACTGTGAGAATGCGTTTCCATGGGTCAGATACACAGAGGAGTTCCCAGACAGAAAATCTGCTATATACTATTGAACTAGCAATTAGACTTGGTGCAAATCGATTTGCGCGTCCCATTCCATCGGCCAAGACAGTGGTCTGTGGATGCTGAGGGGAGAGTGAATATTGCCTCTTATTGCCTCAGCTAGTTATAAACAGCACGGGAACTGAGTGAATGAGAACCAGGGTTGTCAACTTGACTTTTTTTTTTTTTTCTGGACAGCTTATCTAAAAATTACGGACAGACAATATTTTTACGGACGCTATGAAAAACCATACTAACTTATTAAGACTATAAGTGATTGCAGAGGCGTAACTATGGGTTCAGCTTAGGGGAGAGTGAAACACCAAGTGGGCCCCTAACAGTTAACCCTGATTACAACTATGGTGGCACACTGATATGACTGCCATGTGGTGACATACATAGGTAGATTCCAGTCCTGCAGAACATGCTAATAATTACAGTACAGTTATAGATGGTGACTTACAGCTGACGTTCTTTCTAATGGAATTTTTCCGGTCTGTTCCATCTTGTCCAGACCGACATAACAACTTATTCTCGTCTGAAGAGATTATTCCCAAGCTGCACAAACTCCTTATCCTGCTGATACCCCCAATGCTGATGTCAAGATTCATTATGGGATATCTGGTTCTGCAGTCATTTATATGTTGTTTTTCCCCTTTGGTCGAGCAATATTTAATGTCAGTCTCTTGCTGGCAGCTTTTTTAAGGATGGTCAGCTGATGTTTGTTGGTAACCACTCCCATCTTCCTTTAATCCCTTTCCGATATTGGGCGTAATAGTACGCTGATGTCGGACACCGTCTCTTTGATATGGGCTCTGGCGGTGAGCCCACATCTTTCCCAGCACATGTCTCTGTTTTGAACAGCTGACAAGTGCCCGGAACAGCCGCGGGTGGAATCACAATTCATTCATGGCTATAAACCTGGTAATTGCCGCTGTCAAATGCTGACAGCGGCATTTAACATGCGCTTCCGGCAATCACATTGGAAATCTGCCCACCGGTGAGCCCCGTTATGTGATAGTGGATCACCGATGGGTTGGCATGACCTATAGAGGTCTCCTGGAGACCTCTATGGTTGTCACTGCCATCTTGCTGTGAGCACCGCCGGGTGGTCAGCACTCACTGCACATGACTAATTCTGCTACATACATACGATTTGATCATCACCTGTATGTAGCAGAGCCAATCAGGTTATGGCAGCTTCTAGTCTCCTATGGAGACTATTGAAGCATGCCAAAAGTAATAAAAAAATGTTTTTAAAAATATAAAAACAATAAAAAAATATAAAAGTTCAAATCACCCCCCTTTCACCCAATTCAAAATAAAACAGTAAAAAAAATCAAACATCCACATATTTGGTATCGCCACATTCAGAATCTCCCCAATTTATCAATATAAAAAAGATTCACCTGATGTCTAAACGGCGTAGCGAAAAAAAGTCAAAACGCCAGAATTATGTTTTTTTGGTCGCCACAACATTACATTAAAATGCAATAACTGGCGATCAAAAGATTGTATCAGCAGCAAAATGGTATCATTAAAAACGTCAGCTTAGCACACAAAAAATAACTACTCACCCAACCCAGATCCTGAAAAATGGAGACGCTACGGGTATCGGAAAATGGCACAATTTTTTTTTTTTTTAACAAAGTTTGGAATTTTTTTCACCACTTAGATAAAAAAGAACCTAGACATGTTTGGTGTCAATGAACTCATAATGACCTGGAAAATCATAATGGTAGGTCAGTTTTAGCATTTAGTGAACATAGTAAAAAAGCAAAATAAAAAACAACTGTGGGATTGCACTTTTTTCAACTCACTTTGATTTTTTTCCCATTTTCCAGTACATGTTAGGTTAAAACCAATTACGTTGTTCAAAAGTACAACTTGTCCTGCAAAAAACAAGCATTCACATGGACATTTTGGCCAAAAAGCAAAAAGGTTATGGCTCTGGAAAGAAGGGAAGCAAAAATTGAAAATGCAAAACCATAATACCTTTGGTCGTTCAGGGGTTACATGACCCTTCAGCTGATCGTTGGTAGTAGAGTTATTCTATGCATACCAAACTGAAGTGAGGAGGTCTCTTGGGGCGGTAATAATTTCATGCACGTTTGTCACTTCTTCTGTGTTGTTAAGATCTGCAGTGATGAGACTAGCATCCTTGCTGACTAGTGCACTAGCCAGGGTACATTCATGAGACAATCAGGGACTAGGCACGTGACGGCGGCGGACTGAAGGACCCGCATAGGGTGTTAGAGGAGTTTAGGAAAAGGCACAGATTGGTGTCAGGAGGTGTCCCATCCATCGTACCCTACTGTTAGGGTCTTCCCTTCCCTGAACTGCTGTTGCAATATGTGTCCCTATTACTGCACCTGCTGTGCAGTACAATAAAGGCTACTCTTAGGGTCCCGTTTCACATAGCGACGCACCAGCGATCCCAACAGCAATTCGACCTGGTAAGGATCGCTGGAACGTCGCAACATAGTCGCTAGTAAGCTGCCAAACAGGCAGATCTCTTCAACGATGCAGCAATCCATATAACGACCTCGGCAGTCGTTGGTACCTTGTCACACAGCAGCTTTTCTGATGACTCACTCCTGTGTCCCTGAGTTCTGTTTCGCCAACGAGGCCGCTCATCAGTGTCAAACACAGCGATGCATGCTAGTCAGCGAAACGCTAACAATCAAAAAGTGGCCCAGGACATTCGAGCATGATCAACAATATCCAGCGGGAGGGCTGTTCGCCACTATGTGTCACATACAGCGAGATCGCTGACGAGGTCGCTGTTGCGTCACAAAATCGGTGACGTTTCAGCCATCTCGCTAACGATCTCGTTATGTGAGATGGGGCCTTTAGTGCCCCACATAATAAAGCCATCTCTGTGCCCCTTACATAATAATATTGCCTCTTTTGTGCTCTCTACATAGTAAAAATTTCCCCTAGAAAATATTAATACCGTGAGCAAATGCCCTAGAAAACAGTGTCCACATTTTGCCCCTTTGACGGACACAGTGCTCTGAGTGCCACTATAATAATGATGCTTCTTAAGTGCCCACTTAACATTCAATAATGTCCAGTGAGTCCCCCAATGAACAACTCCTCTATACACAGTATGATACCCAACTAATCTGCCTCTACCCAATGGCTGCAAATCCCAAGCGTTCTAATTATCAGCTTCTTAGATAATTGTATAACTCGTACTCACACCGCCAGACGTCCGCAGATAGGTTAACTCCACCAGCAATGCAACTGTAGAAAGACCAGGAGAAACATTGCTGTTTTCTTCCAAAATCTTGTATTAGTTTACAATGAACAGTAGGTAAAAAGGAGTAATCTGTACAGGGAAGTGCACATGAGTCTTGAGTAATGGCTGCTGTAGACTAAACTGAAGAAGAAGGGAGGAGCAACCTAATACAGAGCTCAACTACGGGAGGGACATAGGGACAATTTTCACACAGTCTAATTCTATCTAGCAACAACAGGGAACTGGCTGATTGGAGGAAAAACTAAACACAGAGAAATATACAGTACAGGTTGTTTCCATTTGTGTGACACAACACTCCCCATCTAAAATCGTCAGATTTCATAAGTCCTTGTGTGAGATAAGGAGACGACTCTGTCTCTCAACGTCTTGAAACCTGCAATGAGAGGAGAGAAGAAAAAACAATGCAACAATAATGCAGTAATCAAGTCCATACTTGCAGTAAAATGTATTCCTTGAATTAAAACATTAAAAATAGAAAATGAGTCCAATAGAAAAAATCCCTCTTCGGATTGGAGAAGCCACAACATGCCAACTCTTCCACCAACCCAAAGTAGAAGTTCCAATCCACGAGGGGAAGCTCAAAGTTCAGTTGGATGCTGATAGACCTGAGTCCTAGCTCAGCAGTAGTATGCAAAGGTATGCTTCCCGCCATGGCAGAGTTTAGTGACAAAGTTACGTTTATGGGACTCCTGTTCGAAGGAGCCAGCAAACTAAAGCACTTGGAGAGGTTCTTGCAGCTGTATTCTTCGTAGATGCGTCATAAGAAACATAGACTTGTCTCTTCCTGAGAGTTGAAAGAATCTTTAAAGAACTACAGTGAAGAACTTGGAGTTGCTGTAAGGCCTTTAGGGACTTCTTCCCCATCTCCCACCATTTCTGTCTCTGAGATGGTAATATAGTGTTCCTGTTGATGCCCTGAGTAGCAAGCTGCCTCAGTGGTACCCTATCTTGAACTGTGATGGGTGTTTTGAATCCAAGAGGACCATGGATGCTGTTTCCAATAGGCGAGGTTCCTTGTTTGATAGCAAGTTCATCACAGGGTGATGCTTGGGAAGTGAACGTGTCCTGTTCGACATCCGGCAGTATGATGAGGCTGCATTGCGTGGGGAGAACTCTAGCACCATCAGTAAGAGCTAGGCTGATGAGAGAGAGGCTCTCACTCTGAGCACTGAAATCTAGCAAGGCTCCAGCTTGACCAGGCTTGTGATAGAGATAGGCTTCAAAGGTTGGTAATTTAGCAGTTACTTGTTGCGAATCGCTTGGCAACTCAGTCTTTGCGGGAAGAAAAGGTGAGGGAGCTACTCTGCTGTTATAGTTGTCATTGGTGGGTTTGATGCTCACGACCCTGATGATCACCTTGTCTTCCTCTGTAGGTGGTGAATTGTTGTCCTTGGTTGAAGGATCTAGTGCTGTTGTCGAGGTTGTAGTCTCGAGGATAAAGCAGACTTGAATTGTCAGATGGTTGTTGTTGACACTTAATGTCGTTTGAATTCTCCTTCATCCAGTAGTGACGTGGTTCTGGCAGGGGGAACAAGTCATAGTGATCTGACACGATAAGGGTTTTGTAAGAGGAGATGTTGCTTGGATCCTTTGTCTGGTCACTACAGACGTTGCGATGACAACCCAGCCTAGCTCGAGGCACTGGGCTTACTGTTGTGAGTTCATTCTCTGGTTCACCAGTTGTGAGTTCCCCTTCTGGAATCCCTGTGGCGGTGGCGGTGACGGGAGGTGGTGCGGCTGGTTTGATCGGTGGAGATCTGCCACCTGAGAATGAGGATGACGATTGGATCTCAGGAATCTCAGATTGGATTTAAGACAGCCGACGCCCTATTCAGTTGCTGGTGATTTCTTCTGGCTTGTCAGCTCTTGGTTTTCAGCTCTGTTCCAGTCATCTAAAGCTAAGTTTTTCTGCTAATGTTCACACTTGATTTTGTTGGTCTATTCAGTTTTATGAGTGGTCTGCCAGCCCCGGCTGGGGGCTGAGCTGAATTTCCACTCTTATTTATCAGTATTTTGCCAATTGGCTTTTTGTCCCTTACTAGTTCGGTCTCTTTTTGCTCTGTCTCAGAATATTTCAGAGTGCTGATATAGTGGGAGAAGTCTAGTGACTTCAGGGTTAATTTTGCTATCAGAAGTGTTGGACATTATTTTTGTAGGGTTTTTTGCAGGTTGCAGACAGTGTCTTCCCTTTCTTTTCCTGTCTAGTTAGTTTGGGCCCCATCATTTGCTCAGCCTATTTTCCTGTCTGTGTTTGTGCCTTCATCTTGTTTCACCGTCAATACATGTGTGGGGGCTATCTATTCCTTTGGGGTCTGCTCTGGGGCAGTTTTCCTTTTTCTTGGTTTAGGCTTATGTAGTCCTCCGGCCGTGATGAGGGGTCTTGGTTCATCGTAGGCACGCTCCACGGCTACTGCTTGTTGTGTGGTAAGATCAGGGATCTGCAATCTGCATAGTTACCAACGACTCTGGTTTTCTGTGGCTTAGCTTGTTTTGCTTTTTTCTCCTTGGTGACCCATTCATAACAGAATCACCAGCCATATCGCAGATTCTAGGGTACTCAAAAGCAGGAAAGAAAAAAAAAGTGTCAGAATTTTTTTTTTAATATATATATTTTTTCCTCTTTTTATCTGGGGCCGTAGGAGGATTTTTTTTTTTAATGGAGATTAAGCAATTGTCTGATCGTGTGGAGCAGCTCACTGCTGAAGTGCGGGGAATTTCCACCTATCTCGCTCATTCACATACTGCTGAACCAAGGATCCCTACTTCTGATGTGTTTTTTGGGGATCGGTCTAAATTTTTTAATTTTAAGAATAATTGTAAATTATTTCTTGCCTTGAAGCCTAATTAATCGGGGAGCTCTGCGCAGCAGGTTAAAATTGTCATCTCTTTGCTGCGCAGCGATCCCCAGGATTGGGCGTTTTCTTTGACACCTGAAGATCCTATTCTGACTAATGTGGATGAATTTTTTCAAGCCTTGGGGTTGTTGTATGATGAACCTAATGCTATTGATCAAGCTGAGAAAGCCCTATTGGCATTGAACCAGGGTCAGGATTCTGCATAGTCATACTGTCAAAAATTCCGAAAGTGGGCGGTCCTTACTACCTGGAATGATGGTGCCTTGGCAGCTCTCTTTCGGAAGGGTTTGTCAGAAACCGTAAAAGATACTATGGTGGGATTTCCTGTTCCCTCTGGTCTTGACGATTCTATGTCATTAGCCATTCAAATTGATCGGCGTTTATGTGAACGCAAAACTACACGAGAGGAGTTACCACCTTTTGGACAAATGTCTGAACCTATGCAATGTGATAGAGTTTTGTCTAGGGCGCAACGTCAGGAGTTTAGAAGGCGTAATAAGCTGTGTTTTTTCTGTGGAGACGTCTCTCATACTATTTCTGTCTGCCCAAAACGAGAGAAACGTTTTGCACACACATTTGCTGTGGGCAGTATACAACCTAAGTTTCTTTTGGCAATTACTCTGATCTGCTCCTTATCCACATTTTCCACGAAGGCTTTTGTGGATTCAGGAGCAGCGTTGAATCTGATGGATTTGGACTTTGCTAAACGTTGTGGTTTTTCCATGACGCCTCTGCGGACGCCTATTCCTTTGAGGGGTATTGATGCTACTCTTTTGGCGGAGAATAAACCTCAGTTTTGGACCCAGGTGACGATGCGGGTTGCCCCAGACCACCAAGAAAATTGTACATTTTTTGTGCTGCATAATTTGCATGATACTATTGTTCTGGGTTTTCCTTGGTTGCAAACTCACAATCCAGTTTTGGATTGGAAATCTGGGTCTGTGGTGAGTTGGGGTTGTCAGTGTGTTCTTAGGGACACTCCTGTTTTCTCCACCTCTCCTCTGTCTCATGATATTCCTGATTATCTAGCCGATTTTTCTGATGTATTTAGTGAGAGCAAGTCTGCGTCTTTGCTCCTCATAGGTGTTATGACTGTGCAATTGAGTTGATGCCTGGGTGTAAATTTCCCAAGGGTCGGCTTTTCAACTTATCAGTACCCGAACATGATGCTATGCGATCCTATATTTAGGAGTCATTGGAGAAGGGTCATATTAGACCATCCTCATCATATTTAGGTGCTGGGTTTTTAATTTGTGGCCAAGAAAGATGGTTCATTAAGACCGTGTATTGATTATCGTTCCCTTAACAAGATGACGGTTAAATATCAGTACCCGTTACCTTTGATGTCTAATTTATTCTCCAGAGTTAAGAGTGCCTGCTTGTTTACTAAGCTTGACCTCAGTGGGGCGTATAATCTTATTCGCATCAAGCATGGGGATGAATGGAAGACGGCGTTTAATACTCCGGAGGGACATTTTGAGTACCTGGTGATGCCTTTTGGGCTCACTAATGCCCCTTCTGTCTTCCAGTCCTTTAAGAATGATATTTTCCGTGACTTTGTGGATAAGTTTTTGATCATCTATCTGGATGATATTTTGATCTTTTCTAGTGATTGGGATTCTCATGTGGAACACGTCCGGACTGTGTTCCGGATTTTGAGGGAGAATTCCCTGTTTGTTAAGGGATCGAAATGCCTCTTTGGTGTACAGAGAATTTCATTTTTGGGATTTATCTTATCTCCATCGACTATTGAAATGGACCCGGCCAAGGTGCAGGCCATTTATGATTGGGTTCAGCCTACTTCTTTGAAGGCCCTCCAGAAGTTTTTGGGTTTTGCTAATTTCTATCGTAAATTTATAGGTAATTTTTCTGGTATTGTCAAACCACTGACTGATCTGACCAAGAAGGGCGCTGATGTGCTGAATTGGTCCCCTGAGTCTATCTCAGCATTTCAGGAGCTTAAGCATAGATTTACTTCAGCTCCAGTTTTACGGCAACCTGATGTCTCACTTCCATTTCAGGTGGAGATAGATGCTTCTGAGATTGGTGCAGGAGCTGTTTTGTCCCAAAAAGACCCTGTGACTTCTAAGATGAATCCCTGTGCCTTCTTTTCTCAAAAGTTCTCCCCATCTGAACGCAACTATGACGTGGGGAATCGGGAATTGTTGGCCATGAAGTGGGCATTTGAGGAGTGGAGACATTGGTTGGAGGGAGCTAGACATCAAGTTGTGGTCCTTACCGATCACAAGAATTTGATTTATCTGGAGTCAGCCAAACGCTTGAATCCTAGACAGGCTAGATGGGCCTTGTTTTTCACGTGTTTTAATTTCGTGGTCTCTTTTCTTCTGGGCACTGAGAATGTTAAGGCAGATGCCCTTTCTAGGAGTTTCTTTGCCGATTCTTTTAGTGTGACCGAGCCTACTAGCATCCTAGGTGAGGGGGTAGTTCTTTCTGCCATTTCGCCCGATTTGAGATGCGCCCTGTAGGAACTTCAGGAGGATAAACCTGAGCGTTGCCCTATGGGACAATTGTATGTTCCTGACCAGTGGAGAAAGAGAGTGATGTCTGAAAATCATTGCTCCGCATTGGCTGGTCATCCAGGTATTTTTGGTACCAGAGATTTTGTAAGTCGGTCCTTTTGGTGGCCTGCCTTATCTCATGACGTCAGGAATTTTGTACAGTCCTGTGGGACTTGTTCTCGGTCTAAACCCTGTCTCGTTCTAGTGGGTTGCAGATGCCCTTGCCGGTGCCCAAGAGGCCATGGATCCATATCTCAATGGATTTTATTTCTGATCTTCCTGTCTCTCAGAGAATGACTGTTATCTGGGTGATTTGTGATAGATTTTCGAAGATGGTCCATCTTGTACCACTCCCAAAGTTGCCATCTTCTGCTGAGTTGGTGCCCTTGTTTTTACAACAGGTGGTTCAGTTACATGGGATTCCTGAGAACATTGTGTCCGACAGAGGAGTCCAGTTTGTTTCCAGATTCTGGAAAGCCTTTTGTTCCAATCTGGGAATTCTTTTATCCTTCTTCTCCGTGTTTCATCCACAGACCAATGGACAGACTGAGAGAACAAACCAGACCTTGGAGTCTTATTTGAGATGTTTTATATCTGCTGATCAGGATGATTGGGTCTCATTTTTGCCCTTGGCCGAATTCGCAATGAACAATAGAGCTAGTTCTGCCACTTTGATGTCACCCTTTTTCTGTAATTTTGGGTTTCATCCTCGATTCTCTTCAGGTCAGGTGGAATCTTTGTCCTGCCCAGTTGTGGACACTGTGGTTAAGAGAATGCAGCAGATATGGGACCAAGTGGTGGATAAGTTTTCACTCTCTCAGGAAAAGGCCCAGCGATTTTCCAACCGGCATAGGACCATTGGTCCCCGGTTTAAAGTGGGTGATATGGTTTGGTTGTCGTCTAAGAATATTCCTATGAAGGTTGCATCTCCTAAATTTAAGCCAAGATTTATTGGTCCTTATAAGATTTTGTTAATTCATAATCCTGTTTCGTTTCGATTGGCTCTTCCAGTTACGTTCAAGATCCATAACGTATTTCACAAATCTCTGTTGAAGAGGTTTGTTGAGCCAGTGGTTCCTATGGCAGCACCTCCTGACCATGTGTTGGTCGAAGGCAATGTGGAATATGAGGTAGAGAAAATATTGGATTCTCATTTGGTTAGACGGAGACTCCAGTATTTGGTCAAATGGAAGGGTTTTGGTCAGGAGAATAATTCTTGGGTCTCTGCCTCCGATATTCATGCCAATAGATTGGTTCGTGCTTTTCACCGGGCCCATCGTGATTGGCCTGGTGGCGTGGATGAGGGTTCGGTGACCCCTCCTCAAGGGGGGTACTGTTGTGAGTTCATTCTCTGGTTCACCAGTTGTGAGTTCCCCTTCTGGACTCCCTCTGGTGGTGATGGGAGGTCGTGCGGCTTGTTTGATTGGTGGAGATCTGCCACCTGAGAATGAGGTTGACGATTGGATCTCAGGAATCTCAGATTGTATTTAAGACAGCCGACGCCCTTTTCAGTTGCTGGTGATTCCTTCTGGCTTGTCAGCTCTTGGTTTTCAGCTCTGTTCCAGTTATCTAAAGCTAAGTTTTTCTGCTAATGTTCACACTTGATTTTGTTGGTCTATTCAGTTTTTTGTGTGGTCTGCCAGCCCCGGCTGGGGGCTGAACTGAATTTCCACTCTTAGTTATCAGTATTTTGCCAATTGGCTTTTTGTCCCTTACTATTTCGGTCTCTTTTTGCTCTGTCTCAGAATATTTCAGAGTGCTGATATAGTGGGAGAAGTCTAGTGACTTCAGGGTTAATTTTGCTATCAGAAGTGTTGGACATTATTTTTGTAGGGTTTTTTGCAGGTTGCAGACAGTGTCTTTCCTTTCCTTTCCTGTCTAGATTTTTGGGCCCCATCATTTGCTCAGCCTATTTTCCTGCCTGTGTTTGTGCCTTCATCTTGTTTCACTGTCAATACATGTGTGGGGGCTATCTATTCCTTTGTGGTCTGCTCTGGGGCAGTTAGTTTTCCCTTTTCTTGCTTTAGGCTTATGTAGTCCTCCGGCCGTGACGAGGCGTCTAGGTTCATCGTAGGCACGCTCCACAGCTACTGCTAGTTGTGTGGTAAGATCAGGGATCTGCAATCTGCATAGTTACCAACCACTCTGGTTGTCTGTGGCTTAGCTTGTTTTGCTTTTTTCTCCTCGGTGACCCATTCATAACAGCGTATGGTTCATTGAGTAGTCTGTGGATTTGTTGACGCAATCGTATAATATCTCTGCCAAGAAGAATTAGGATGTCTGCCTTGTCGTCTAGGGTTGGCATCTCTTTGGCTATCATTCTGAGATGAGGATGCTGAAAAGCGACTTCTGGCGTTGGAATTTCTTCCTTGCTGAATGGTATTTGGCTACATTCAACAAGTGTGGGTAGTGGTATCGCCATGGTATCCTTCTCAAGAGAAATTATTAAGCCACTGGCCCTTCTTCCAGAGGTTTTTATAACGCCGCTGCAGGTGCCCAAGGTGTAGGGATAGACGTCTCATTTGAAGTTGAAAAAGTCAAAGAGTTCTGACCTGGCCAGTGAATTATTGCTCTGGTCATCCAGACTAATGTACACCTTGACTGCCTTCTCTGGATGACCCTTGGGATACACCCTTGCCAGGCAGGACTTGACTTGAAGACCTTGTCTGCAGACTTTGGTGCATGAGGAAGATACCGCAACATGGCTTGTCGCTTGGTCTGGCTTGTGGTGGCAGAAGGTGTAGATGTAGAGTCAGGCTGTGAAGGATGGAGTGCTTGTACGTGGTCTTTGCTGTCGCACTCTAGACACTTAATGGCAATGACACAGTCCTTAGCAAGATGTTTGGTAGAGGCGCAGCGCCTGAAGCATACTCCAAACTTCTTCAAGAGCTACTTTAGTTCTTAAAGGGGTTTTTTCCTGAAGCCGATGCACTTCTTCAGGGGTTGTGGCATAGAATCATAGAATCATAGAATCGTAGAATCGTAGAGTTGGAAAGGACCTCCTGGGCCATCTGGTCCAACCCCCTGCTCAAAGCAGGATTCGCTAAATCATCCCAGTCAGATGTCTGTCCAGCCTCTGTTTGAAGACTTCCATTGTAGGAGAACTCACCACTTCTCGTGGCAGCTTGTTCCACTCATTGATCACTCTAACTGTCAAAAAGTTTTTTCTAATATCTAATCTGTGTCTCCTCCCATTCAGTTTCATCCCATTGCTTCTAGTCTTTCCTTGTGCAAATGAGAATAAAGTTGATCCTTCTACAATGTGACAGCCCTTTAGATATTTGTAGACAGCTATTAAGTCTCCTCTCAGTCTTCTCTTTTGCAAACTAAACATTCCCAAATCCTGCAACCTTTCCTCATAAGACAGGGTTTGCAGACCGGTCACCATTCTGGTCGCTCTTTTCTGAACTTGCTCCAGTTTGTTGATGTCTTTTTTAAAATGTGGTGCCCAAAACTGGACACAATATTCCAGATGAGGTCTGACCAAAGAGGAGTAGAGGGCAATAATGACTTCACGTGATCTAGACTGTATGCTTCTGTTAATACATCCTAGAATTGCATTTGCCTTTTTTGCTGCTGCATCACACTGTTGACTCATATTCAGTCTGTGATCTATTAGTATACCCAAGTCTTTTTCACATGTGCTGTTGCTTAGCCCTATTCCTCCCATTCTGCATATGCTTTTTTCATTTTTATTGCCCAGATGTAGTACTTTGCATTTTTCCCTGTTAAAAACCATTCTGTTAGTTGCTGCCCACTTCTCCAGTTTATTTATATCTTTTTGAATCCTCTCTCTCTCTTCTCTAGTATTAGCTATCCCTCCTAGCTTTGTGTCATCAGCAAATTTAATCAGTTTACCCTCAATTCCTTAATCTAAATCATTGATAAAGATGTTGAACAATACAGGGCCCAGGACAGAGCCCTGTGGTACCCCACTTGAGACATTCTTCCAACTGGATGTGCAGCCATTTACGACCACTCTTTGGGTCCGATCACTAAGCCAGTTATGAATCAACCTAACAGTTGCCTTGTCCATTCCATTGCCACTACCATCAGATCCACCACCAACACCATCATTACCAGCTGCCAACCCCCACCCAATTCCACGGCCTCTTCCACCAGCCTTCCTCATTTTTGGTAGAAATGTAGACAAAATCCAACAAACTATATAGTAATGTAAAACAAGGTACAAGGTGTCTATAGGACAGGGGAGTTTTAGAATTTCTGCACACACTTGTGGACAGTGGACACTTGTGGATTGTGTGCAGTCCACTGATATCTGAGCACTATGTGACACGCTCGATGGCACAGCTGCCTGTGACCAAAGTGACGAGAGGATAATGGAGATTTTGAATCTCTGCGTACACTTGTGGACAGTGGACACTTGTGGATTGGGTGCGGCCCACTGATATCTGAGCGCTATGTGACACGCTCGATGGCACAGCTGCCTGTGACCCAAGTGACGAGAGGATAATGGAGATTTTGAATCTCTGCGTACACTTTTGGACACTGGACACTTGTGGATTGTGTGCGGCCCACTGATATCTGAGCGCTATGTGACACGCTCGATGGCACAGCTGCCTGTGACCAAAGTGACGAGAGGATAATGGAGATTTTGAATCTCTGCGTACACTTTTGGACACTGGACACTTGTGGATTGTGTGCGGCCCACTGACATCTGAGCGCTATGTGACACGCTCGATGGCACAGCTGCCTGTGACCAAAGTGACGAGAGGATAATGGAGATTTTGAATCTCTGCGTACACTTGTGGACAGTGGACACTTGTGGATTGTGTGCGGCCCACTGATATCTGAGCGCTATGTGACACGCTCGATGGCACAGCTGCCTGTGACCAAAGTGACGAGAGGATAATGGAGATTTTGAATCTCTGCGTACACTTGTGGACAGTGGACACTTGTGGATTGTGTGCGGCCCACTGATATCTGAGCGCTATGTGACACGCTCGATGGCACAGCTGCCTGTGACCAAAGTGACGAGAGGATAATGGAGATTTTGAATCTCTGCGTACACTTTTGGACACTGGACACTTGTGGATTGTGTGCGGCCCACTGATATCTGAGCGCTATGTGACACGCTCGATGGCACAGCTGCCTGTGACCAAAGTGACGAGAGGATAATGGAGATTTTGAATCTCTGCGTACACTTTTGGACACTGGACACTTGTGGATTGTGTGCGGCCCACTGATATCTGAGCGCTATGTGACACGCTCGATGGCACAGCTGCCTGTGACCAAAGTGACGAGAGGATAATGGAGATTTTGAATCTCTGCGTACACTTGTGGACAGTGGACACTTGTGGATTGTGTGCGGCCCACTGATATCTGAGCGCTATGTGACACGCTCGATGGCACAGCTGCCTGTGACCAAAGTGACGAGAGGATAATGGAGATTTTGAATCTCTGCGTACACTTGTGGACAGTGGACACTTGTGGATTGTGTGCGGCCCACTGATATCTGAGCGCTATGTGACACGCTCGATGGCACAGCTGCCTGTGACCAAAGTGACGAGAGGATAATGGAGATTTTGAATCTCTGCGTACACTTTTGGGCACTGGACACTTGTGGATTGTGTGCGGCCCACTGATATCTGAGCGCTATGTGACACGCTCGATGGCACAGCTGCCTGTGACCAAAGTGACGAGAGGATAATGGAGATTTTGAATCTCTGCGTACACTTTTTGACACTGGACACTTGTGGATTGTGTGAGGCCCACTGATATCTGAGCGCTATGTGACACGCTCGATGGCACAGCTGCCTGTGACCAAAGTGACGAGAGGATAATGGAGATTTTGAATCTCTGCGTACACTTTTGGACACTGGACACTTGTGGATTGTGTGCGGCCCACTGATATCTGAGCGCTATGTGACACGCTCGATGGCACAGCTGCCTGTGACCAAAGTGACGAGAGGATAATGGAGATTTTGAATCTCTGCGTACACTTGTGGACAGTGGACACTTGTGGATTGTGTGCGGCCCACTGATATCTGAGCGCTATGTGACACGCTCGATGGCACAGCTGCCTGTGACCAAAGTGACGAGAGGATAATGGAGATTTTGAATCTCTGCGCACACTTTTGGACACTGGACACTTGTGGATTGTGTGCGGCCCACTGATATCTGAGCGCTATGTGACACGCTCGATGGCACAGCTGCCTGTGACCAAAGTGACGAGAGGATAATGGAGATTTTGAATCTCTGCGTACACTTGTGGACAGTGGACACTTGTGGATTGTGTGCGGCCCACTGATATCTGAGCGCTATGTGACACGCTCGATGGCACAGCTGCCTGTGACCAAAGTGGCGAGAGGATAATGGAGATTTTGAATCTCTGCGTACACTTTTGGACACTGGACACTTGTGGATTGTGTGCGGCCCACTGATATCTGAGCGCTATGTGACACGCTCGATGGCACAGCTGCCTGTGACCAAAGTGACGAGAGGATAATGGAGATTTTGAATCTCTGCGTACACTTTTGGACAGTGGACACTTGTGGATTGTGTGCGGCCCACTGATATCTGAGCGCTATGTGACACGCTCGATGGCACAGCTGCCTGTGACCAAAGTGACGAGAGGATAAGGGAGATTGGATTGCTTTTAAAAAAGCAGTTTGCGGAGCAGTGGGTAAACAGCAATGCCAGCGTGTCAGGAAGCCTTAAAAGGCAGCCCAACAACCAACACCACTGATACACCACAATATAGCCTCCCCTTGCACTGCACACACAGTGACTTGTGTGTTGTGCAGGCCAAATCGCTAGCAGCAGAAGCAGTTTTTTTGTCTTCTTCCCTGCCTAACGCTCTCCCTACAGAATCAGCAGCAAGCTCTCCCTATACTAAGATCGGCAGAAGTAAGATGGCGGTCGGCGTGCACGCCCTTTTATACCCCCTGTGACGCCCACCAAAGCAAGCCAATCACTTGCATGCCCTTCTGAAAGATGGTGGTGACCCGTGCCTATGTCATCACGTTGCCCACAGTATCCGTGGATCCTGATTGGCTGAAAAAGAGGGCAAAACAAACTTTTGAAACGCGACTTTGGCGCGTAAGTCGCCGACCTCGTGGCCGACCTCATCCTAGGGTCGGGTTTCGTTTCATGAAACCCGACTTTGCCAAAAGTCGGCGACTTTTGAATTTTTTCGACCCGTTTCGCTCAACTCTATTCAACTCCCTTTTTTACATTGGGCGCCCAGGGCCATGGACCGGGTCACCGCTGCTGTGACACCTTCCCCTCTGAGTTACCGGCCAGATACCGAGTACCCCACAGCCCTGGGAGGGTGACCAACCGTAAATCTCGTAGTCACACCACCAGGCGTCCGCAGATAGGTTAACTCCACCGGCAATGCAACTGTAGAAAGACCAGGAGAAACGATGCTGTTTTCTCCCAAAATCTTGTATTAGTTTACAATGAACAGTAGGAAAAAAGGAGTAATCTGTACAGGGAAGTACACATGAGTCTTGAGTAATGGCTGCTGTAGAATAAAACTGAGGAAGAGGGGAGGAGCAACCTAATACAGAGGGACAATCTTCACACAGTCTAAATCTACCTAGAAACAACAGGGAATTTGTTGATTGGAGGAAAACCTAAACACTAAAACTGAAAACTAAACACAGAAATATACATTACAGGTTGTTCCCATTCATAAGACACAACACCAACAGCTCTACACAGTATGATGGTCCACACAGCTCCTCTCTACACAGTATTGTAATGGGGGCCAAGTTGATAATCATGGTGAGGGGCTGCTGTTCCGACACGCCCTGACATCCCGCAACATAAACAGAATATCCATTCTGATGTGTGCTGTATGTGCAGTGCATTTCACTCACTTGTGGAATAGAGTCCTCCTCAGATGGCAGCGTTCGGATCTTCTTCACTGACACACAATGATCATCAGAGTCCAAGTTCATTTTCAACATAACAACTTTACTTAGCTCGTCCAGTTTAGTTATAGACACCGCACAGCAATCTTCAAACTGAACTGTCCCTGGTCCTCCTTGACACCACGTTTTCCCGTACCGTATCCTCCGGTACGCAGCTTCCTGAATAGCCGAGCTAGCTTTTTCCTGGTGTTCCCCGACCATTACCAAAGGAAGCCATTGCCAATCCAATCCTTCCCAGACCGTAAGTCTTTGACATCATGGGAATTTCCATAAAGCCTAGTCGCTATTTCCATCATGCTGCTCTGATTCACTCGTGCTTGTGTGTCTTTCCACCCATAGGGCCTGGACTGATGAGCTTCTGTCATAACACAGTTTCTATCCACAACCTAACAGTTCTCCATCCTACTCACTGCTAACTACCTGAGGAACACATTCTCCTCAACCTTCTCTAGCTCCTCCCACCAGAGATCTCCTATTCTATTAACTAGTTCTTGTTTTAACTCAATCTAATCTCCTAACCTACAGTGCCCCCCACTGTTTTAAGTCCTATACTACCCCTTACTAATGCTAAACCTTACTTTATTACTATATCTTCCTATCTATATCTCTAGCCCAAGAATGTATATACTGTATAGTATGATGGGCCTACAACTCCACTTTACACAGTATGATAACCCCACAGCACTGCTATACACAGTATAATACCCCCACAGCTCGGCTAGACACAGTATGATACCGACCACAACTCCGCTATACACAGTATAATACCCCCACAGCTCGGCTAGACACAGTATGATACCCACCACAGCTCCGCTAGACACAGTATAATACCCCCACAGCTCTGCTAGACACAGTATAATGCCCCAACAGCCCCGCTAGACACAGTATGATACCCCCACAGCTCTGATTTACACAGTATGATACCCCCACAGCTCTGCTATACACAGTATAATACCCCCACAGCTCGGCTAGATGATACCCACACAGCTCTGATTTACACAGTATGATACCCCCACAGCTCTGCTATACACAGTATAATACCCCCACAGCTCGGCTAGACAGTATGATACCCACCACAGCTCCGCTATACACAGTATAATACCCCCACAGCTCTGCTAGACACAGTATTATACCCCCACAGCTCCCCTAAACACGGTATGAAGGGCCCACAGCTTTACTACATACAGTATGATGTGTCTCCCTGCTCAATTGCAGGGCTTAATTGTATCGGCGAGCTGAGCGGGACCATCTGCCCCCTAGTAGCTATGCTACTGGATCCATATATAAATCCCATAATTATGATATGTAGAAATCAGCTTCATTCTCTGTGAACTATAAAATGATGATAATTACAGACAAAATAATCTGTATAAATTACTTCAGCTTCAAAAAAATCACGGACGTGCCTCATTTTACAGACTGTCCAGGAATTTCTAGATGGTTGGCAAACCTGAAGGGAACTGAGCAGCAGTATCTGAGAACAGGTAACAGAGTCGTACTTTTCTGGCTTTGTACACTGTGTACATTCAGCCACCGAGGAAGCTGTGAGAAACTGATAGTGGACGTACTGGGTGTCGGATCCCCTCATCAATATGATATTGTCTAAGTCTTTGAAAAGCCATTTAAAGGAAATTTCCAGTTATAATTGCTAACCTGACCTTGTCCTTAAAAGGAATTTTTGTAATTATAGTTTTTTTATATTAGATATAAGTCTATAGAAGCAAAAGAGGAAGGATATATACCAGTCTGGAATAAATCCCTGTTCTTTTATTTCTCTATCCTTCTCATGCTTTGAGACACACTACCTTGATGTTCTCTGACCTGTAGGTTTATTATAAGTCTATAGAAGACAAATAATGTTTGCTCTGCTTGCGCAATGTTTTTTTGTTTTATTATTTTTTTAAATGAACCTGAGCGACCATATTAGAAAATGCACATCCTTCCCATACGAAAGCTAAAATGCAGAGATGTGTTTTAAAACATATCATAGATTGTTACAGTCAGTGGTAATATCTCTTTGGCCTACTTGATAATGCTAATAGCTTCTCTGTAGTAAACAGAAGGACAGGCTGTGAGGAGAGTGATTGAGTGTGACAAACCCCTATCTCGCTACCCTGCCTGACATCGGTATTACGTCAGAGGGATCAAGTGGAACGGCTCACAGGGTCGCAAGTGCACTCAACCCCTTGGTCAGTCACTTACTTCACTGCGCCCTGGGATGGTCCTAGTCTCCCTCTCACTTGCTCTGACATCTAAAACTTGCAAATTATAGCCCTACTATTCTTCACACTGAGCATGTGACCACTAGAGTAGAGCGAAACGGGTCGGTCAAATTCAAAAATAGCCGACTTTAGCTAAAGTCGGGTTTCGCTGATCGAAACCCGATCATACCGTGAGGTCGGCCATGAGGTCGCCGATCAGAGCGCCAAAGTCGCGTTTCAAATAATGCTTCCAGCGCCTTTTCTCAGCCAATGATGGAGGACGCACACTGTGGGTAACGCGATGAAATGGGCAGTGGCCGCCACCATCTTAGAGAAGGGCATTGAAGTGATTGGCTGGCTTTGTGTGGTGTCAAAGTGGGTATAAAAGGCAGTGACCGCCGACCGCCATCTTAATTCTGCCGATCTTAGAATAGGGAGAGGTGCTGCTGCTGATTCTGAACAGGGAGAGTGTTAGGCAGGGAAGAAGAAAAAAAAAACTGCTTCTGCTGATAGCGCTTTTCACTGTACAGTTAGTGTGCAGTGAAAGGGGAGGGTTTTTGCTGTGTGCAGCAGCGCTGGTGGTGTTTAGGCTGCCTTTTAAGGCTACCTGCTAGCCGCATTGCTGTGTGCACACTGCTGTTCAAACTGCTTTTTTCAAAACATTCCAACTTTTATTATTTTGTCCTGGTGAGTTACTGAGCGTTCATTTTTTCTCACACAGTATAGCGGTGTACGCTCCTCACACACTACCGTGTACCAGGACAAATAGAAGCTATCTGGGTGTGCCTCTGGAAGAATAAGCCGAGGAGTTTTTCCATTTTTCCAGACCTACACCTAAGAGAGCTGTCCATTTTTCAAACAGTTTCGTATATCTGCTTTTTGATGACGGTCAAGACTAGACAGAGACAGCGTGTGTCAGTCCCTATACAAATAGACAGAGATTGACAATTTTCCATACAGACACCGTATAGCGATGTACACTCCTCACACACTACCGTGTACCGCCTTGTATCCCGGACAAATAGAAGCTGTGTGTGACTCTGGAAAAAAAAGCTGAGGAGTTTTTCCATTTTTCCAGAACTACACCTTAGATTGCTGTCCGCTTTTCAAACAGTTTCGTATATCTGCTTTTTGATGACGGTCAAGACTAGACAGAGACATCGTGTGTCAGTCCCTATACAAATAGACAGATATTGACAATTTTCCATACAGACACCGTATAGCGATGTACACTCCTCACACACTACCGTGTACTGCCTTGTATCACGGACAAATAGAAGCTGTGTGCGACTCTGGAAAAAAAAAGCCGAGGAGTTTTTCCGTTTTTCCAGACCTACACCTTAGAGTGCTGTCCGTTTTTCAAACAGTTTCGTATATCTGCTTTTTGATTACGGTCAAAACTAGGCAGAGACAGCGTGTGTTAGTCCCTATATAAATAGATGGAGATTGATAATTTTCCATACAGACACCGTATAGCGGTTTACGCTCCTCACACACTACCGTGTACCGCCTTGTATCACAGACAAATAGAAGCTATCTGTGTGTGACTCTGGAAAAAAAAGCTGAGGAGTTTTTCCAGAACTACACTATCTGCTGTTTGATCATGGTCAAAACTAGACAGAGATAGCGTGTGTCAGTCCCTATACAAATAGACGGAGATTGACAATTTTCCATACACACCATATAGAGCTGTCCGATTCTCAAACAGTATTGTATATCTGCCATTCGCATTACAGTTGTGACAGCCATCTGTGAATCTGGGCTGCAGTAGGAACAGCACCCCGAGTAACCCCGAGACCCTTAACCCCTATACAGGGATCTGGAATTGTAGCAAGGCCCAGGGGGTAGCTGTTTAGAGGACAGCCGCCAAGGAGTCAAAACTAAAACCCGTAATCAAAGTCAGGAGGCAGGAGTCGGAGGCCGGAGGGCAGCAGAGGTACGAAATCAGTAGACAGAAGGAGAGTCAAAAGTCCAGGCCAGGGTCAGTAAAACCAGGAGGGCAGCAAGGTACAAAATCAGCAGGCAGAAGGAGAGTCGGGAATCCAAGCAAAGGTCAGCGTCAAAATATCAGAATAGAGGCAGAGGTACAAAAATGGCAGGCAATAGAATGGTCAGAAATCCAGGCTGAGGTCAGAGTTTAACTATAGCAAATTACACAGTAGCACGCAGGGGAACCAAGAATATATCCGGCGGCTTGCAAGACCAGTCCCAAGGTATTTGAGGGATTAGGTCATCCCGCACAGGTTCCCGGACTGATGATGCAACCAGGACCTCCCCCAGGACCAGGCCAGACGGACATGCAGTAAGCCCTACATGATTGACAGAGGGGCGGAGCCTGCAGCCACCAGATGCCTGCGCAGGGGCCTCTTCTCTGTCACCACCCTCACCCTGAGACGAACCATGGTCAAGGCAGGAACAGTCATCCCCGAGTCGGACGGCGACGTGACGGGCCGGCGCCTCCTAGTGACCGAGACTGGAACAGCAGGCCCCGAGTCTGGCAGCGAAGTGTCAGTCTGGCGCCTCCTAGTGGCCGGAGCCGAAAAAAGCAGGCCCTGAGTCTGGCGGCGACGTGCCAGTCCGGCGCCTCCTAGTGGCCGAAGCCGGAACAGCAGGCCCTGAGTCTGACAACGACGTGACAACAGTCACATCTATACAGAGTCAGCGTGTGTGTGTGACACTCCGTAAATACATATACGGAGATTGTTAGTTACACAAAAAACGTATACAGCTGTACACTTCTGATACAGTTCGGTATATCTGCTTGTTGGATTATGGTCCAATACATACTGTGAGGGCGTCTGTGACTAACAAAATATATACGTAGATTTAATTTTTTTTAATACACCTTACACAGCTGGACACTCCTCATACAGTACCATCTCTCTGCTGGTATTTTTGGTACATTTTACCAAACATGAGGAAGTATGGTGGAAGAGGCCGCGGACATGGGCAGTGGGGCGCAGCTGGTACTGATGGTGGTGGTGCATCGGCTGGTTCTGGCAAAAGCACAATAGCAGCTAAGACAGGAGTTGTTCTGCCTGCGTCATCGTCTGGCCCAAGACGGCCTGTAAGGTTGCCTTTTCTTGGAGTAGGAAAACCGCTTTTAAAGCCGGAGCATCAGGAACAGGTTTTGGCGTACATTGCCGAAACAGCCACCAGCTCTATTGCCTCCTCTTCTGAACGTTCGAAACCTGCAAGCACGGAATCGTCAGTGCAGGGTTCTGGTCAGGAAAAACACCTTTCCTTGTGTCCTTCACCCCCACCAAAAGTTAAGGATGTGGTAGCCCACACTTCAGATTACTCTATGGAGCTCTTTTCACATACCATGCCAGGGTTATCCAGTCAAATCCAGAATTCCCCAGTCCAAGATGAATCTGACATGGAGTGCACTGATGCACAGCCACTGCTAGATGATTCTGCTGGTACATCGACCCAGAGCACTACATTGCCCTCGCAGTCTATTGAGCCAGAATCTGACCCTGATGAAACTCAGGTGCCCCTTCCCGCATACTATACCACCTTACACGGTGACACAGAGGAAGGTAAAGAGGAAGGTGCAGATGACTTTGAAGAGGAGGTGATGGATGACCCAGTTCTTGACCCGGATTGGCATCCATTGGGGGAGGAGGGTGGCGTTGGCAATAGTTCAGATAAGGAGAAGGATCCGCAGCAGGCATTGACATCGCAGCAGCGGTTATCTGCCAGGCCCGTAGCTGTCCAAAAACGTGGACCAAAAACTAAAAGAGTTGCAGGACAGCTTGGCCAAACGGTCAGCTTAGCACAGCGTTCAAGGCCAGAAAATGTATAGCATAGTAGGAAGAGTGCAGTGTGGCACTTCTTTGTCCAAAATCCTACTGATGAGGCAAAGGTTACCTGTAAGAAGTGCGGAAGGACCTTTAGCCGAGGTAAACAACTCAGAAATTTGAATACCAGTTGCATGCTTAGACATTTAATCAACATGCACTTGCAAACGTGGACGGACTACAAAACCTCAGGTAGCACATGTGCACCTGCTCCGACTGAAGGTAGCCAGCAACGCTCCATCGCTTCCCCCACTGTAAGACCACCGCCACCATTAAGCACACCACCAGCACTAAATGTGGAGGTGTCGTCGCAAGGCCAAAGCATTCAGGGAATCACAATGGTTTTGCAACACAACACTGAAACTAGGCCATCACCACCAATACCATCACCAACCCCCTCTCACTCCATCTGGTCCACCGCTACTTCCCCCATAAGCAACTCTCCAGTCCAGCTCACCCTACCAGACACTCTGAGTAGGACAAGAAAGTACTCATCCTCTCATCCGCGTACACTTTGTTTGAACGCCTACTTGCCAAACTAATCTCATTAGAAATGATGCCCTACCGTTTGGTTGAAAGTGAAGCTTTCCACGACCTCATGGCCTACGCTGTCCCACGCTATGACCTACCCAGTCGGCACTTCTTTTCTCGAAAAGCCCTGCCCCCCACCGGCATGTGAAAGACCGCATTGTCCATGTACTAAAACAGTCAGTGAGTGGAAAGGTGCACCTCACAACAGAGGCATGGACCAGTAGGCATGGCCATGACCGTTACGTGTCCATCACTGGGTACTGGGTTAATGTGGTGGATGCAGGCTCCACTGGGGACAGCAGCGGTGGAACAGTGCTGCCTAGCCCACGGTATAGGAAACCGTTGGCTGTAGGCTTTCGATCCTCCTCTATCAGCGAAAGCTCATCCACAGAGCGCAGTCGCACGAGCTCTCCATCCGCAGCTGGCAGTGTTGCACACGAGGTGTCCCACTATCAAACAGCTAGTGGTAAGCGTCAGCAGGCTGTGTTAAAGATGATGTCTTTGGGTGACAACAGACACACCACGGAGGTACTGGCCGACTACTTGCAGCGACAAACTGAGTCATGGCTGGGCAGTCTACATCTTGAGGCAGGCAAGGTAGTCAGTGATAACGGCCGTGATTTTGTGGCAGCCATAACCGGTGCAAAACTCACACACATACCTTGCCTGGCTCACACTTTGAACCTGGTGGTGCAGTGCTTTCTTAATAATTATCCGGAGTTAACATCCCTGCTCTATACGCTGTGAAGACTGTGCTCACACATCCGTCGCTCAAACGTCCACTCCACTCATATGCAGAAGCTGCAGCGATTGCACCACCACCCCAAGCACCGCCAAATCATAGACGTTGCAACAAGGTGGAACTCCACCCTGCGCATGGTTGAGAGGCTGTGCGAACAGAGGCAGGCTGTAATGCATTTGTGGGAGGATACACGGGGAGGCAGTTTGAGGGAGGACAAGGAATTGTCGGGTGTGCAGTGGTCAAAGCTGAAAGACCTCTGTAAAGTCCTTCAGTGTTTTGAGGAATGCACATGGCTGGTAAGCGCAGACGACGCCATCATAAGCATGAGCATCCCACTTATGTGTCTGCTCATGCAAAGTTTGACCCACATTAAGGATCAGGCGTCTGCAGCGGAGGAGGAGGAGGGAAGCCTTGATGACAGTCAGCAATTGTCTGGTCAGGGAACTGTCCTGGACGAGGTGGAGGAAGAAGAGGAAGAGGAGGAGGAGGAGGATGAGGGGGATGATTATTTTGGGCAGGAGGAAGCTTCTCAGGGGGAAAGAGAAAATGTTGGCGCTCCTAGGTCAGGTACAGTATTTGTGCGTGACTGTAGGGATGTGGATTTGCCAGAAAGTGCTCCTCCACCCACCACTGGCAGTGCATCATTGACACCTGGAACATTGGCCCACATGTGCGATTATGCCTTGCGGATCCTAAAAAGGGACCCCCGCATTGCCAAAATGATGAGGGATGACGACTACTCGCTGGCCAGCATCCTCGATCCATGCTACAAAGGCAAATTACAAAACATCATGCCACAGGAGAACCTAGAGATAATATTGGCTAACAAGCAACTCTGGTAAACCATTTGTTTGAGGCTTTCCCAGCACACAGCAGCGGTGCTGGTTCTCCCACGAGCCGTAGTGGGCACAATGGAAGAGGTGTTCGTGGTGCACACAGCAGAAGTGGCGTTGGAGACAGGGGTTTAATGACCATGTTGTGGAATGATTTCTCAAGTACCGCTCACACGACTGCTAATACTGCATCGATTAAAGTGACAGGAGACAGCAGTTGTCAACTATGGTTACAAACTACTTCTCCTCCCATATCGATGTTCTCCCTCACAGGTCATTCCCCTTTGACTATTGGGCCTCTAAACTGGACGCCTGGCCTGAATTGGCACAATATGCCTTACAGGAGCTCGCTTTCCCTGCTGCTAATGTGTTATCTGAAAGAGTCTTCAGTGCTGCTGGATCAATCCTGACAGAAAAAAGGACCCGTCTGTCTACCCAAAATGTTGATGATCTAACCTTCATTAAAATGAACCATGCATGGGATTCAAAGGATTTTGTCCCACCTTCCCCTGATGATACATAGGTTGCCAGAAAACTGCCTCGCTTTTTTCCTCCTCTTCCTCAAACTTGCCCAATTCTGCCCTTTGCAGCAGCTGAATGTCCAGCCAACACGTCAACATATGCCATTTTTTAAACCTCCCTAAGTGGGCTGCCCACCCCCCCCATTGGCTGGTGTCAACACCTGGCGCACCTGGGCAAGTGCTGTTGCTCTGAACAGGTGGATGGGCCCACAGATGGCCGACGGCACTGGCACAGGGCCCCTCATAGTACAATACAGTGTCTCTGATGGTGGGGGGACCCACTCGCCGTCAGATTGACCAGCGTACTATGAGGGGCCCTGTGCCAGTACCGTCGACCACGAGTGTGCCCCCCCTGCTTGGTCATGGCCACAGCACTTGCAAGTTGCAATACTTACCTTTCCCTGCTCCACTGCTGTGTAGTCTGGGCAGTTAAATCCTTCTCAGGGACGGCCACTAGAAATTTGGTGTATTGATCGATGTTGGTTAAGATGTAGCTATGCACTGTCCTGCTGGCCTCTACCTTCAGATGATCAATGGCTACCATTTGAAATGGATGTCAACTTACAAGCAGATGCAGTGGTGCTTTATGATCAACTTTCACAGTTGTGATAGTTACAGATGTGTGACATTCCTGCCACTATTTTTCAATGTCTCCTCTCATGCCAATCCAATAGAATCGCCTACGGTCTGTGGCTTCTGTCTTTTGCACTCCAAAATGACCAGACACATCATGATAGGCAATGAGGACCATGTCTACATCTCTCCCTGTGATCACAATTTGACGGAGACGAGTAACAGTGGGTGATGTGATCCACGCTACTGAGATAAAGCAATCCTTTCTTCACAAAGAACCGTTTTCGCTGTCTCCACAGACACAGTAGTTGAGGGTCTACATCGCCTCTGCAACATCTACCGGGAGGTTTTCCCGCGCATCATGATGACATCATTTCGGCAGCCAATCAGAGCCACAACAGTGGCTCATTGCATTATGGGAACTTCCGATTCCGATATTGAAAAAATATCGGTACTCAGTATCGGAATTCCCGATATTTGCAGTATCGGAATGCTCAACACTACCCATCACACATCCCCCATCCAATAGTCCCGTGCCCATATACCCATCATACATATCCTCCATCCCATAGTCGAGTGCCCATATACCCATCATACATATCCTACATCCCATAGTCCAGTGCCCATATACCCATCACACATCCTCCATCCCATAGACCCATGCCCATATACCCGTCATACATATCCTCCATCCCGTAGTCCAGTGCCCATATACTCATCACACATCCTCCATCCCATAGTCAACCATTATGACATCATAATGAGCGGCGGGGCTTGATCTGCACACACTGTTTCCCCATTATGTAGATAGGGGCATTATGACATCATAATGAGGGGCGGGGCTTGACGCGCACACATTTTTTCCCCAGTATGTAGATAGGGGCAAAAATTTTTGGTGAATTGGAACGCGCGGGGTTAAATTTTCGCCTCACAACATAGCTTAGGACGCTCTCGGGGTCCAGACGTGTGACTGTGCCAAATTTTATGGCTGTAGCTGCGACGGTGCGGATGCCTATCCCGGACATACACACACACACACACACACATACACACATACATACATACATACATACACACTTTGAGCTTTATATATTAGATTTACTGCTATCCCTAGACTGTATAGAGCTGTACGCTTCTGATACAGTACCATATATCTGCTGGTATTTTGGGTCAGTTTTCTAAAACATGAGGAAGTATGGTGGAAGAGGATGCAGACGTGGGCATGGGGGGCCACCTGGTACTGATGGTGGTGGTGGTGGTGGTGCATCTGCTGGTAGTGCCAAAAACACAATAGCAGCTAAGGCCTGAGGTGTTGAGCTTGCATCATGGTGCAGCTTTGGAAGGTCTGTAAGGCTCCGTTTTCTGGGAGTAGATAGACTGCTTTTAAAGCTGGAGCATCAGGAACTGTTTTTGGCTTACATTGCTGACACAGCCTCCAGCTCTATCGCCTCCTCTTCTGAAGTTTAAAAAAATGCAAGCACTGAGTCGTAAGTGCAGGCTTCTGGTGAGGAGCAACCACTTTCCTTGTGTCCTTCACTCACACCAAAAGTGAAGGATGCGGCAGCACACACTTCAGATTACTCCATGGATCTCTTTTCACATACCATGCCTGGGTTAATTAAAAATGGGGCCCATCATATAATGGAGCATTCAAAATGGGGGACATCTGACACTGAAGCATCATCCATGAGGCCCATCATATAGTGGAGCATTCTAAATGGGGCAGATCAGACACTGGAGCAGCATCTATGGGGCACATGATACACTGGAGCATTAGAAATGGGGCCCATTATGTATGGAGCATTATTAGGGCCCATAAGACACTGGAGCATCATCCATGAGGCCCATCATATACTGGAGCATTCCAAATGGGGACATCAGACACTGGAGAAGCATTTACGGGGCCCTTTATACACTGGAGCATTAGAAATGGAGCCCATTATATGTGGAGCATTATTTGGGCCCATAATACACTGGAGCATCATCCATGGGGACCATCATATACTGTAGCATTATGAGGAGCTCATCATATACTGTATGGAACATTATATGTGGCCAATTATTCTGTATGGAAAAATATATGGGGCTCATTTTTCTGTATGGCGCACAATGTAGTGGCCATAATACTGTATGGAGTAATATACTGTCCTTTTTTGAGCTATTCTACAATTTAAAATAGATCAGTCATGTCATGTAAGCAGTGAAGTATTTGTCATTGTACGATACCTATATTTCTGTGCCGTATCGGGGCATCATGAGTTGTGGTATGTGTTAAAGGGGCGCACTGACACTCTTTGGCCCAGGGCACACGAAAACCTGGAGCCAGCCCTACCCCCCCCAAAACTTTAGCCAAATAACCCCCTGTTTTCAATGCGTAACTATTATTATGAAGTAAGTTAAGGTTGACAAGCTTCAGTAATAAGAAGTGATGCTTTTGGCATTGAAATGGGCACTGTAGGTGTGTTTACTGTCTTCCACTCCCTGCCGACTTTGCTTCCCCATTGACTTGCATTGGGTTTCGTGTTTCAGTTGGCCTCCGACTTTTCCCTATAGTCGACCGATTTCGTTCGACCCAACATTTGAGAAAGTCGGGTTTCATGAAACCCGACTCGACCCTAAAAAAGGCAAAGTCGCTCATCTCTAGTGACCACTGATCACTCAAATTTAGCTCATTAGGTGGTCAGAACGGTGGCTCAATGGTTAGTACTGTTCCTTTGCATTTCCCCCAAGGGCCACATCTGCAAGCAGTTTGCATGTTCTCGCTTTGTTTGCATGGGTTTCCTCCGGGTTCACCGGTTTCCTCCCACGCTTCAAAGACATGTTGATAAGGAATGTAGATTGTGAGTTCCAATGATGACAGTGATGATCATCAGTACGGCATGATGCAAATGTGACATTGCACTAGGCTGGCTAATCAAAATAAGAGCACCGAATGCCAACAAGTAAGAGGCAATACTCTCACTTCTACCGCTTGTCTGACATTCATCCAAGGGAAGTGAGAACACAGCAGCCTACTGATTGGCTGTGTGGCTCAAATGGTATAACCAAGTCACATGCAACTCAACAAACCCAGAGACGTTGCAGCGATATTGGTGTCACGTCTGCCAGAAGGTGAGTATAGTATATGTATTGTTTTTTTTTAACGAGGGTGACCACATGTAAAAAGAGGTTTGTCCACTACTTAGATGTTAATGATCTATGCTTAGAAGAGGTCAACATCAGATTGGTGGGGCTCTGACACCTGCCACTCCTACTGTTCAATTTCACCGGGAAGACCTAGAGCAGACATCTCTGGAATGGCACCAGTGTGGGAGGTATTTGTTATTTTTTATTTTACTAGAGGACACCAGGTATTGGGCAGGACCTTTAAGGCCTGTTTCACACATCAGTTTTTTCTGTCAGTCTAAACCCACCAAAATAGTGGAAAACGAATGCGCAGGAGGACTGACAGAAACGGGGGTCAGCGGATCGGCGGATGTACGGATCCGCCGATGGTAAAAATTTAAAGGAACCGCGCCTGGGAAAAAGCAAAAAAATAAAAAATTAATACTGCCGGATGTAGTGGTATCCGGAAGAGCATCTGCGGTGAGCGATCATCTCGCGGGATGTGGGTGAGCGTGTGATGAGAGACCATGAGGGAGGAGATCGCGCGATGATAGACGTGGCTGGAGATCGGGCGAGGAGAGAGAGAGCAAGAGATTTTCATCCAGCAGCCAGACAGAATTGCGGGTTAAAACAGAAAATAGCGGATCCGGTGACAGAAAAAACGTTGCAGGGTCCATCCGGTCAGGTCAGCGGACGGCAAAATATTGCCGGATCCTCAAAAATGCGGATGCTATGGTCGGCCATCAGTCAAAATCCACCGATAATGAAAGTCAATGGGAGAAAAAACGGATCCGCAAAGAAAAATGGTGGATCCGTTTTTTTTCCAAAACGGCGGATTTTGACTGATGGTGACAAACGGATGTGTGAAACTGGCCTAAGTCTACCTTTGACGGTTCATGGACAGAATTTCTTATGACGGTTCATGGATAGAATTACAGGACACATAATATGGAGTGTGAGGGTAGATAACAAATGATGCTAGAATGATAGTGCTGGATTGCTTAGGTTCTAGCTATGTCATTTATCATCCCCAAGAAGAATTTTAATGAGATTTCATACCTGGCATTCTAGACACCTTTTTTAATGGGAACCTTTTGTCAGTTCATTATCGATTAACCATGTCTGAACAGCTGAGTAAAAGCTGAAGAGAAGGCACAATGCATTATCAATGGGAAGAAAATGTACTCGGGAATATTTACTCTGAGTCAGTATAAATATATTATGCGGCATAGAATCACAGCCACTTGGGTCTGATATATCTTTGAAGTTCAAGAAAAGAATAAGTTCAGCACTCTGGTCTGGTTACATCATATGTGAACTTTTACAAGTTGTACTTTTTTAATTTATTTTTTTTAATAGTTTACTAAGATTCACCAAGGATCATTTGTTAGCAACAGCTAAAGCAAGGAAAGAAATCCAATAGCCAAACTGACATAGATGAATCTTCTAAATGCAGGTTTGTCCTTTTAAAGGGGTTGTATACCTCAATATGTTATCCTACAAATGACTTTATGGTGATCTTAAAAAATACTCAGGCTCACCTACTGTACCAGACCACCACTTTTCCTCTGAACCAATCTCCCCCGTTGGTCTCTTTGCTTCCTTTTCCAATGAAGGAAATCACTCATTGACTGGAATTGTGACGTTACGCCTGAACCAGTGGAGAAGGCTGGAAAACAGTGTCCACCACCTCCGACACAACATCACTGTGACAGGCAATGAGTGGTAACTAATTGGCTATAGTAGTCAAGCGATGGGGACCCTTTAGGTTCCACCTCCCACAAGACTAAGAAAGCTGCAGTGATTGCAACGTGTTTCACAGTCTATACTACTTTGTCAGCCTTGTAAAAGAGGTAGACTAAAGGCCCAACACGTGAAATAGCTGCTGGCTGAATGCTAATTTGGTAACCAGCCATTGCTACCGGCATCATTATAAACATACATGCTCAGAGACGTATGCCTGCTTATTTTGATAGGGAGATGGAAATAATATAAAGGTGGAGAATTCGCCTAAACACTCTCTCTGAAGACTTCTCGTGTATTATTGTAGTGACCTGCTGTTTTATGTTTTATTTCATGTGATTTTACATATACTATGTTTTGCAGTAGTGAGTTAGCCATGATAAGGATAACTACAGAGCCAGCCCAGGTTAAGGAGGAGTTACATGGGCACACGGGAAGCTAGTTCCTGCTTGTTGGGCACTTGATGAATAGCTATTGAAGAGATAAGAAGTGTTATTGATAGTAGGCCACAAGTTGAAGAGTGTGTGTAGTGAGAGAAGAACTAAAAGGTTAATTCATTCAAGAGCAAGTTCTACAGCAACTAATTACCTAGACGGCCAGAGTGCAGACATTGAAGGAGGAGTATCCAGAAAGTTTCTCTCACCATCAGTGAGTACTTACCATAGCAATAAACAGAGCTGACGGAAGCAGAAGCTAGAAGAAGTGGGTTATGGAACAAGGTGTAAGCCACTCCCGGAGGTTTACAAAGTGTTATTCTGACCAGAAAGGAACCCAGGATTATCATACTAGTGGGGGATAAGGGATGTGAAGGTTAGAGCCAAGAATCTCAAAGAAGTACTCTATCACTCTCTAAATATAACTATCCCACTGATATGCCGTATGTTACTCAATTAAATATGAGCCTTTGCCCAGGGCCGGCCCGAGAGATTACGGCGCCCTAGGCGAAACTATTTTGTTGCGCCCCTACTATTCTTGGCAGTAGATGAAAACTTGGGATATAAATTTAGGAGCAAAATAAACCACAACAACAATGATTAATTAACTCTCTCCTAACTCTTTAATCTTCTGAGAAGTTGTATGGGACAAATATATACAAAGTAATCAATAACACAAAACAAAAACGACCATAGGTAATTAAAATTTTTGTTTCCTTGCCTTTTTTTTTGAAAAGGATGACACTAAGTCACCGAGATTAATTTGTTTAGCAACTTCAGATTCTATCGAAATTGTTGCCAACCCAACCAACCTCTCTTGCATCATATTTGCCCTTAAATATGTACACTTTTCTTTCCAACCCTAAAACTTTTTGCCTTTTGAAAAGATTTTTTATAATTTTTTCTGTTTTTTCTCTGGCGCCCCCTTTGGGTCGGCGCCCTAGGCGGCCGCCTAGTTTGCCTATACGTTCGGGCCGGCCCTGCCTTTGCCTAAAGCAGAAGAAATGTTTAAGAAGTATCGTGCATGTTATCAAGTTTTGAAGAATTTAATTGTTTTAAAATGGATCCTGTACCATTATACCGCTTATGGCCTGAAAAGGGGTAAGCAGGAAACGCCCAAATTGCACACACAATCAGGAGAACTGTAACAGGTTGTTTAGGGATTGAGAAGCAAACCTTGGCCAGAATGGTTCCTTACAATAACAAGAGGTAGCAAAAGTAGACAATGACATTTTCAGTATGCTTTAAACCTGGGTTAGCTGTTGACTGTCAATAACTTTGGCTGAGTTCATCATAAACATGCACTCAACTGAGCTTGAATGTTTATCTTAATAGAGATATGGAAATGAGATGTGGCCAGATCTCTATGATCTCTCCTTTGTGTCCTGTTAGAACAAAGGATATGACATGTTACAATTCAGCAGGGAGTGGTGAGACCCTCATGCACTTCATGTGTGTAGTGTTTTACTAATACTATGTATACTATTAGATTTTAATAAGGCTTTAGCCACACAGATTATTTAAGGGAATTTTTTGATCACTGCCTGTCTGACACATTGGTTTCCATTGCCTAGCAACGGAAGTGCTATAGAAAGCCATTTAACAAGTTAAATTTATGTGAAAAATGATGGCTTACAGATTATTATTCTTAAGTACGAGGATGTGTTATTATTTTCTAAAACACTCACATAGCAGATTAATATCAAAGGAAACTTTTACGTTTTTTTTCCCTTGTCGTTAAACTTGCTGCACTTTTTATTTTTTTAATAATTAACTTCCCTTCAACTAAACTTTTGCAAAAATCGCTGTATGCAAACATGGAAACACAAAGGAAGGAACACAAGTAGGAGTGGAAAGTGGCACCGAGATTGAATAATAATGGCTTCACACAGAGAGCCGAAGCAGAAAGGAATGATCAGTGCGAACACTCTAAATGACAGGGAAAACAAACACAAAGAGACGCAAGTATGTAAGATATGGATGTGTGGTGAGATGTACAAATCAATGCACATGGTGGGATCTCTGTCTGTCACAGAGAACTGGTCCTTATACAGAGGTCTAAAATGTGCCTGTCCTTTTTGGTAACTTTTCTGAGTAAGACGTGGCCACATTTTTTAGGGCACATGCTCCTGCGACATCAGCTTCTGTCACCTGGCGCCACTGTATTCATTCCACAAGCGGTGGTGGAGTTGGAGGAGATGTCGGAACCAGATGCTCTGGGCGTGCAGGCTCTGTCTAGCCACTAAGACTAGGGTGGCTGGAACCTTAAATGCCATCCAGTCTTGCAGTATGGGTGTGCATGTACTGACCAGCTCCATGTCTCATCCAGCCAACTGGACAGCACCACTCCCGCCTAAACAGTCAACTTCATGATGAAAGTTGCCAGATGAAACCTTGTTATTCCTCTGGTTGAGTCCTGTGCTCTCAGCTTTGGTCTTGTATATTCGTTTCCTGTTTTTTCTTCTGATTTTGTACCTACTCTGCACTCCTGGTTCTGATCTGGCTACCTGACCACCACTGTCAGCCTGCACCATCGGCCAGCAACTAACTCTATGGCCATAGGCCAGTTGTCCCTATAAAAGTCCAGATCCCTGTAGAGGGGTTAAAGAGTGAGGGTAGGGAATTCCTTAGGCTGTGTGCACACGCTGCGGATTTTGCTGCGGTTCCGCAGCGGTTTTGGCCGCTGCGGACCCGCAGCAGTTTTTGCTGCGGTGTACAGTAGCATGATTCCCTATGGGAATCAAAAACCGCAGTGCAGACGGTGCGGAATTTTCCGCGCGGATTATCTGCGGTTTTCAATCCGCAGAATGAATTGACATGTCAATTCTTTCTGCGGATTCCCCTGCGGTTTGCCATCTCCTCCATTGAGGAGATGAAAAACCGCAGGGCAAAACCGCAGAGCAATCCGCAGGTAAAACCGCAGGTATTTTGACCTGCGGTTTCACCTGCGGATTTTACAAAATCCGCACCTTTTCCGCAGCGTGTGCACACAGCCTTAGGATCCGGAAAATGCAGTGGCTTATACAAAGTCTGCCATGGCAGTCATTTTTAGAGCTGTCAGGCAACCACCTGCAGAGACACAAAACAAGCGTCATGTGTGTAGAAGAAGAATAACACTATTTTTTGCCATTAATATTGTAGCCTCCATTTTTTGCCAATTACTGGCCCTGTAGCCTTGATTTCTAATTTTCAATTCTCTCTGAACTACTGGGTGGAAACTAGCTGTTATGATGTCTCCCATACACAGCACACAGAAACATGAGGGATTCACCATAATCCTTTCTTTATATTGCACATTTAGATGCAGCGAAATAGAGGGCATTATACAGAAGTACTGAGCCATGTAGCTGTGAATTCAGCACTGTCTAAAAACCAGCAGCCCCATATGTATCCCTCTCAGGTTGCTCCATCTTTCTCCTATCTCCTACCACCTCCTTAGACTTCAATAGGCAGTTATAATCTGACACTTCAGAAAGCTGGCCGTCCCTCCTAAGCGAATACAGTGTTTTATTGTTTTTCAGAGTGAATAGTGAGTTTCAGAAAGAAGTAAAATGGAATAAGAAGCATAATTCTTTGATAAGATATATCACAACTTTTTTATATTGGCCTGTTACTCTTGATTTATGCAAATTTTGTTGAAATATCAGTAACCATTTGTTTTCTTAAATTGAATTCAGTAAAATAATCCAATATGATGTTTTGCCAACCAGTAGAAACACTTTTTCTTTGTGATATGAAAGATCTATGGCATTTGTCAATGACATACTATACAGCCATTATAGAAAAATTATACATTGGTGGATGGTTTTTTTTTTTTTACATGAGACCGTGTAAGTAATGAATGTCCGTATGTGTGTAGTCAAGACACTGAGTTGTCACTCAAGAAGGTGGCTGGGAAAAGTTTGGGGCATGCAGAGGAGAAGTTGAAGTGCTTTAGCACTTGCAGAGCACTTCAGACTCATTTGTGTGTGAATTAAAACAGCATTCTTCCTGTTAGGGAGCAATGGATTGTAAAATTAAAAATATGAGGATGAAATTATCTTTCAGAGAACAACATGACCATATAAACAGTTTAGGAGGAAGGGGTGGATTGTTCTGACAGTTCCCCTTCAAATTAAAAAAGAAAAATAGTTTTTCTTAATCAATGCTATGGATGACAAGAAGAGCAAAGATATCAATTTTGGAACAAATCATGCCAGACTGGAAGCAATGATCATCAAGCTATGACTTTCCTACTACAGCACCACAGTAGACGCATCATACGAAAGACATCATGGTCGGAAGAATAGAAGGAACAAGGGAAGAGGAAGACCAGCAACCTGATGGCTTCATACTATGAAGATAATGGCAGAGAAGACCTTGGTAGACCTGTCTAGGCTTTCACCAGGTTTGATCAATTTTCATAAAGATCGTTCATCCATCAAATTGCCATTGCTCAAAACCAAGCAGAACGCCGTTAATTTTTTTAAAAAAAATCTATGCTAATCTGCAACATTGTACATAGACTTTTGTTCTTCAGGTAAAATCCTGGGAACCAGACACGTCACAGCAGGGCCAGTCAGTCTATACAAGTGCTGTGGCTATCTGCCCCTGAGGGGCACTCTCTGCCCTGATTGCCTTTGACGACATCCAGTGTAGATGTACAGCAGATGTGTCCACTGCATGACTGGAGTGTTCTCTGGAGCGGAGCCCATTACACCCAAATTTAACTGCTGCACTGATTGCAGAAGATTAACCATTAGCTATCATTTGTCAATAATGATAATGATGACCATTTAAGTGATTGGAAATGGAGGGGAGGTGTCCCTTGCGCCAAGATTGTCATGGCCATATTTGTACACGTCTTCGTAGATCTATAATTGTATAAAACATTGCAAGATTGCAGTATTGCACTGTATTATGCAAGAGATGACATGATCACAGGATAACAAAATGAAAAATGATTTTAAAACAACAAAAAATAAACATTATAATCACTTCTGTGGAGAAACGGGGTTAGTGGGTGCTCTCATCCACTGGCCCAGCTGTCTTTAGCAAGACTGCATGGACCAGGGCTCATACCACTGAATGCCCGCTCTATCTTTTTGTGGGCAGGACACTACACAGACAACACAGGGTTAGGGTAAAACAGTGTGGCCAAGCTTTATTGAACCACAACACCCCCTAGCAAACAGAACAATTCCAGCAATTACCCAAAATGGTGCACACCACAGGGTCTCACCCCTCCGCTGACTCACTGAGATTCTAGTGGATGCTATATCAGAGCTCCCAGGGTGGCTATTCCACCTGTGATAACACACAGCGAGGAGGTCACGACAAGCGTAGGGAGATAACCAAGGGCAGTCCAGTGTTCTTTCAGTCGGGTCTGACATACCCTCAGCTGGGATCCTGAAGAGTTTCTTGTCCGTTGGGTGTTTAGCAGAAGGTCCGGCTAGTAGCTCTTTGTAATGAGATGAGACCCCGTCTCTCTGCCTCAGGGTCTTTTTATACCCAAGGCAGGTAAGCTATTTTTAGAATTAATTATTTTTAGAATTTTTAGCTATTTTTAGAATTTTAGTACACTCTCACAGCCGTTCCCTATCTACATTCAAAGTCAACAAACTGATTCCAGAATATAAACAAGTATCAGCTAAGCACACACTATGTTACATGGAATATCATTGTGCAAGTCAGTCTTCTTGACCCACCAGAATCCGCACAAGCCAAATATGCCTTCAAAAAGTCAATTCCTCCAGGCCTGCAAAAACATAGTCATCTGGGCAATTAATATATACTCTGGTTTCTTCACAACTTCCTTTTTAAGGAACATAAATAATATCTAAAAAAAATATAAAAAATAACATATTTTGCTATCACGACATGCGTCACTGTCTGAACCAATAAAATATGGTTTCTAAGTAGTAACACACAGAAATGCACCTAAATTTGTTATCACCATGATGGTACAGACCAGTAGAACAATGTTAACATGTCATGTTTTTTTCACTGTATACTTTGTGAAAGCAAAATTCAAAGAAATCAAGGGTAGAAATTTTACCCATTATTTAGTACATTATGCAGTAAAATAAATGGTGTTCTTCAAAGCTATGACTCATACTACAAAAAGCAAGCCCTCATAATGGCTATGGTGGGGAAAAAAAGAAGTTTGAGCTTTTGGAAGAGGAGGAAGAAAATTGCGAGTGAAGAAGGTCGCACTGAGACCTCATGTACCTGGGCTGACCCTGTGCTAGAGGATTGGCACAGCGTTGACAGCAGTGATGGAGCGGTCTGTTCATGACATTTCTATGAATGAGAATACTGCAAATCTTGGTTCTTGTAAGTAGAAACTACGCTGATCCCCAGTATCTAACTTTAGTACTGCATGAAACCGATAACAGGATTGAAGTTTTATTCCTTTCATTCTGGTGACAGGTCATTTACTCTGTTCTTCAGATGAGTCATTTTTAATCCTATTTTTTTTGCCCGACTCCTTTTGCACCTGTGCGCTGCAAGGAACATCTAGGAGACAATTGGAATGCAGATGACTTATGTGGAATTGTAATGTGCAACCTATGGCTGGAGTAAAGTGCCCCTGTGAGACATGATCTGTACATACTGCTTGACTCCTGTTGTCTGGAAGAACACTGACTCACTTTCCTTCATGAAGAATGGACCTTGTAGAGTCGTGATTACAGCGGAGGGAGTCAGGACGCTCGGCGACGCTCAGCAGAATCCATTTAAAATGGCCGATGAAGTCGAGGAGCTTTACATTTCCCTCTTTGTTCAGAAAGAGAAAACAATTACAAGGCTTCAGATATTTTAGAAGCAGAGAGATTTACTCCATCTGCTTCATCCTACATCCTGTTATATACGGTTATATATTCCATTCATTGTGGCTATAATCCTTGTAGTCTGCGGATCTGTAAATGTTGAGTCGGTTGCCCAGCTAGTAACTTTTCTTAAAAAAAAAAACTTCAAGTGCATTTTTTGGACTGTAATAGCCCGTCTTTAGGGCAGGTGCAGATGACTGTAGTTTTGGCCTAGTGCAACACGACAAAATATCGGAACGCACTCAGACCAATGTTATTATATTCAAAGTGTGATTTACATAATCTATCCAATTCTCTCAAATGAGAGAATATACTCATGTGACATTAGATAGGGTTAGACGAGCGTATATTCTCTCATTTGAGAGAATCGGGTTGATTAGTGCCATCTAATTCTCTCAGATGAGGAGAAGATGGAGAAAAACATTTCTCCACCTTCTCCATTCTGTCAATCCATGGAGATTGAATGGCACTCAGATGTCATCTGAGTGCAGTCAATGGTTTCCATATATTCATTGACTTGCATGATATATTCCACCAACAAGCACACATAATGCCAGTTATTATAGCGATTAGTGTGCAGGATTAAGGTAAGGGATGCACCAAAACATTATCAAAGAGATAAGGTTGCAGAAAGCAACAAAAGTGCACTAGTCCGAGAAATAGTATATTCAAATAGATGAAATTTCTTGCTAAGGAAATCTGCATGCCCATAACTTTGCCCATTGTTAATATGATAGATCACTAAGTGCTGCCTGATGGGCGCATGCGCCATGACCTTCCCCTGCCTGCTGTTACATGACGCGGCTGTGCGCTGATATACGGTTTGCGTGGGGCCCCACGTACTTCCGATTCTCGGCTGCTCCAATATCGCACGGCTCAGCGGACGTGATGGAAGTCATGGCAACGCGACGTTATTTCAATTTCCGGGACGCCGCCTTTTTAAAGCGGGACACTTGCTATCCATCTCATGCCCCTTGAGATAGGCACCACCGAAACGCGCGTCTGGGTTAACCGACACACCCCCTGGACCACCTTTGGAGCCTGAGCCTGTCACCTGCAACCGGGTAATATATTCATGACATCTAACTTATGTTGCTATTGTGGTTTTATTCATACGGTGAGGACATTTCCTCCAGTTATTTTTGTTTGGTGAACTGGCTCTGTAAGAATATTACTAATCTAATTTGAACGGATTTATATAATTAATACACTCAATTTTTGTATCCACTCTCTTGCTCCTTCAGGGGTCTGAGGGATCTGTGCGGGCTATCTAATACAGCAGCATTCCTTGCACAATTCTTCCATCTGCTCCCCACACCAAAGCTATGTGTAGATCTGTGTATATTGTTGTTGTATGAGTTTTAATCAATAAATTTATCGTCTATTTTAATATACTATTTCTCGGACTAGTGCACTTTTGTTGCTTTCTGCAATCTTCTCTCATTGACTTGCATGGCCGATTGCTACAATTTTTTTCCTATACTAGCTCTGTCTGAGGAGAAAAATTGGACATGCGTATGTCCTCATAGAATAGCATTGGTCTGAGTGAGATTTGAAGTTTTGTCGAATCGCACTTGGACCAAAAATACGCCCTTAATTTGAACACAGAATGCATCTCCAGCAGTCCCAATTAGAATAGATGGATTGGCAGCGCACAAGTTCAACAGCTGTTCCTGTCCTTGGTTCTTGAGTTTGGTCCTGTGTTGGTCCTAAAATTAAGAAAAAAAACAAACTCCTCTGTCTACCTCGTACCGCTACTACCAGTGTCTCTGTTGGTCTCCTGGGTTTCTCTTCCTGAGATTGGTATCAGATAACCACTTTTTGTCAGGATTCCAACCCTGCAGCTCGTGTGCACCAGGTGGCAGCTCTTCCCCTAAAGCTATTCAGCTTGCTGTACAGATCCTTGCTAGCCTAGATACTAGTACCTGTGTTGTTCCTGATTACCTCGACCCTGAGTTCCTGATTGCCTCCACCCTGAGTACTTGATTGGCTCCACCCAGGAACCTTTTGATTGAAGTCCCTGTTAGGGCTGGCGGAACGCACCAAATTATAAATAACAGTAAGTGCGTTCGCAGCCCGAGATCCACCGTGCAGAGGTGGTACACTGCTGCTAGGTAATGGCGGAAGAATAGGGCGGCGTGAAAACAGACACACGTGGGTTACGTCCACCAATGTGAACAGGAGTAAACTCTGTTTACTCTCAGAGCCGCACCGCCGCTGAACGCAAATACCGGAGCCTGTTTAGGTCACAGAGCCCGGCCAAAAGGCGCACAGAAAGTGGCCACAGAACTCTACCCCAAGGACACGGGGTTAGAGTTCCTCTAGGCCCTCTGAGCGCACGGCATCGCTGCCGCGAACGCCGCTATAGACGCTGGCTACGGAGTGTGGAGCACGTGCACTGTGGCGTGCCGAGTCACTGATGGGGACTAATGCCTGACTCCGACTCTGCCCTACCTACACCTAAGCCTGGGCGCTAGCAGGCTAGGCTGCACAACACATGCGTACCAAGGGTAGGGGTTTCATAATGAGTCAGTCACCAGAGACATTCATACATGCATATATCACTCACTCCTTATAGTCTGAAAATACAGTGTATCCTAGCGCATGGCCGAACCTTTTATAGCAGCGAGCGTCCGGGACCTTCCTGGCTTCTTGGATGGGCCAATCCGAACAGGAGCAGGACCTGAGCACGTGACCTTCGATCTCCAATGGGAGATCACTCCATGGGCATGCTCAGTGGCCCGACATGAGGACTTAGTCCCTGGAGAATCTCGCTGCTGAGCAGCCTGCATTGCCATAGATGTGCCAGAGGTGGCAGCAACAAGCAAACCCACGGAGGTGGTCTGGGCAGAGCGCCGGGACCGACGAGTTTGCTGAGCAACCTCCTCTGGGGAGGAATGGGAGACCGCCGGGAGCAGGGCTCGGGTTTCCCGCTGTGCAGCAACAGGAACCCGACGCCTAACAGTCCCTACTTAAATCTGGTATTGCACTTCCTTCCTTTCATCATTATTAAGCTCCTACCCTTTAGTCAAGCTCTATTTTCATATGTTGCCTTGTCCAAACTATACTGCTGCTCCCGAGTACCAATTTCTGGCTGATTCCTGACTACACAACCTGCTTATCCTCCAAACTGCTGCTCCCATGTATCAACGTCTGGCTGATTACTGAATATCAACGAAACATACTGATCTCTGTAGACAATACGCTACATCTAGAAAAAAAAAGTGTGATAGAAACACTCGTTAAATAAAATTCAAATTTTTATTTCAACATGTAAATATAAAGTAAAGTGCCTCATACCATAAAAAGATCAGAATTTAGCGTATACATAAGTTCAAGGAACATGAAGAAGAGACATATATTGTTAAATGCATATCAAAATTGTGCATAAATATTTTCTATAATGTCTGTAAAAATATTTTAGAGAAATAAATATAAGGCCAAAAACATCACTGTGATCTCATATTATTGAAAGCACGCCATATAATTGTTATGCAGAGATAAATTATCCTCTTTCAATTTATTTTTTGTATTTCCCAATAAAATCTTCCTTTTTTGGCATCTATGTAGCAAGAGCTGGGAACAGGTAATATGTATTTATGAGACATGTATAGTGTGACAGTGTGACTTGCATGTCTGGTCGTGAGCCGTGATATAGCGTAGCTTTATGTGCAATGTAGCGGCAGCATTTGCAGCCGTTGCTATATGCTTCGGTCTACACTCATAATGAGACTTTGCATTGTGCAAAGCACATGGCAGTATTGGGAACTGCCTAAGGCTATGTGCCCACGTAGCGTTTTATTCCGGACACTAAAAACCGGACTCCTTCCCAGAAATCGCGTGTTTTTTTCCGCACGATATCACCGCGATTTTACCGCGATTTTGCCGCGATTTTCTCAAGCACTTTCCAAGCGATTTGAAGCATCGCTTGGAAAAGTGATTGACAGGTTGGTCACACTCGTCAAACATAGTGTTTGACAAGTGTGACCAGGTTTTTACTATTGAGGCCGCCTATGCGGCATCAATAGTAAAAGATAAAATGTTAAAAATGATAAAAAAATAAAAAATCGGGGTATATTTACCTTCCGACGTCCCGCGCTGCATTCCCGGGCCTCAGCGTTCCCAGCGATGCCTTGCGAGACCTGTGATGACGTTGGTCTCGCGTTGCTATAGCGATCTCGCGAGACCGCTGGAGTCACGCGAGACTACGTCATCACAGGACCGTGCCGCAAGGCATTACTGGGAACGCTGAGGCCTGGAATGCAGCGCGTGACGCCGGAAGGTAAATATACCCCGATTTTTTTTATTTTTTAATCTTTTTTTACAGGGGTATGGTACCCAGGGCCTGGAGGACAGTCTCCTCTCCTCCACACCGTGGGTACCAACCGCACATGAGACGCTTAACTTCCCGCATGGTGGGCATAGCCACATGCGGGAAGTAAGAGATTCTCATGCATTCCTATGGGTGCGGAATCGCGGCAATTCTTTGCGATTCCGCACAAAAGAATGAGCATGCTGCGATTTTTTCCGAGATGCGTTTCCGCCGCGGAAAAAAGCGCAGCATTAGCACAGCATGTGCGGAATGCCATAGGAATGCATGGGGGGCGTTCTGTACATGATTTTTAAACGTTTTCGCGCCAAAAATCGCGGCAAAAACGCTTAAAAATCGCATCGTGGGCACACAGCCTTAGTGTGCTTTTTGTCAATATGGAATTCATTAAATAGTGTGGCCTTCTCACCATATTATGCGTCTATACTGAGGCACCTTTCTAAGTAGGCTAAGTATGGTAAAGTACAGTTTAAATTATTAACAAGGAGTACGCTATAAGGAATCTGCTACATTATGTGTCTATACTGAGGCACTTTTCCTGTAAGCAGACTATGTGGTAAAGTATAGTTTAAAATATTAGTAAGGAGCACGCTATAAGGAATTTTTTCTAATGAACATATAAACAAAATAGAAGGTGGATAAATTTTGGTGCCACTTTCTCTGTATTATAAACAGGAGTATTTCTATATGTTTCTAATGTGCAAAGCATGCAATTTACAGATTGATGCGGTTTTTCCACTATTTTATTTTGTTGACACTGTAGCGTTAATCTGAAGCAATATTATGTGAATTACAACCAATTAGGCCATGCGGTTTGTTGCAATATTTATGAAAAAACGAAGATTTTATTGGGAAATACAAAAAATAAATTGAAAGAGGATAATTTATCTCTGCATAACAATTATATGGCGTGCTTTCAATAATATGAGATCACAGTGATGTTTTTGGTCTTATATTTATTTCTCTAAAACATTTTTATAGACATTATAGAAAATATTCATGCACAATTTTGATATGCATTTAACAATATATGTCTCTTCTTCACGTTCCTTGAACTTATGTATACGCTAAATTCTGATCTTTTTATGGTATGAGGCACTTTATTTTATATTTACATGTTGAAATAAAAATGTGAATTTTATTTAACGAGTGTTTCTATCACACTTTTTTAATCTAGATGTAGCGTATTGTCTACAGAGATCAGTATGTTTCATTGATATTCAAAGAGTGGCCAATCCCTTGGCAAGGGAAATGGGTTTGGGTAGTGTGCTTATCAATTGATTACTGAATATGCAGCATGCTTATCCTTCAAACTATACTGCTGCTCCCATGTACCGATCTCTGTTTGATTCCTGACTAGGCTATTTGCCGATGCTGCATCTAGTGGTTGCAATACTACTACTCCAATCCAGGTAAGTTCTATTACTACTCCAATCCAGGTAAGTTCTATTACTACTCCAATCCAGGTAAGTTCTATTACTACTCCAATCCAGGTAAGTTCTATTACTACTCCAATCCAGAACAGTTCTTAATGCTTTGGCTGAAGCTCTAAATATTGCATCAGGGCAGATCTCCGGAACTAGTAAAGGCTGCAGCTCAGGAGTAACCTCTCATTGGCTGCAGCTGTCACATTGCACAACAAGTCAAGTGACTCTCTGAAAACAGCGACGCTGACATCAGTGGAACATCCCCACTGCAGGAGGTGAGGAGGTTAATTTAATATTTACTTTATTATAGAAGCCCAATCCATCAAAGCTTTTACCCTCATAATAAATTGCAGTCATCATATTATACAGCCATACTTACAATTGCTCATTTTGCCTTTCTACCAGCAAATTCTTCTCTTTTCTCTGCTCTATGTAGAAACAGGAAGTCTCTTTTTTTTTGCATGAATCAGGGTAGAAGGGCAAAATGAGCAATTGTAAGTACACAGTGCTATATAATATGATGAATGCAATATATTAAGATGATAACAACATTAATGGGAGAAGGAGGGCTTCTTTAAGCTTAGGTTGTCCAGCAGTTTACAACCCCTTTAATGTATATGGAGAAGCCAGGAGTCATAGTTTTCCGCCTTTTGTTTGTCTGACAACTATGGTATCTCATGTATAAGGCAAGCTTCAATTGGGTCGCTAGTTAATCTTCTACATTCACTTTGGCTAAATTTATACTCTTAAATGTACAACTGTACCCTGGATTTGAGGTACCGTAGTTAAAGCAATTTCATTTTTCAATGTGATATATCAACACACGAGTGAAGAGACATGAAGAGACATAAGTGTGTTCTCCGTGTGGCTTGATGGATGGGGATCTCTTTAATTACAACTTTCCTTGTCATATTAGACATTTCGTCTACAGTAAATCAATACAGATCAATCCATAATGTCGGATGTGAAATTAACTTAATTACAATGTAACTGTTCAGGATAAATTCTCATCAAATACTCTTTTTATTAAATGACATTGTATTTTACATTTCATTTCAATATAACCGTGTTAATTAGTCTAAATGTGTCACATCTGATCTGTCAGCATTGCTGCCATTATTCTAACATCTCATCTGTGCTATCAAATATTCATGTGCATGGGAGGCATGAGGGGTGTTTAATACTGGGAAATCTATAGTGAGTCTTCCACCCCCAAAATGCATTTAAAATAAGCTTTACGATGATATAGGGTATTTAACCCTATGTAAGTCACACTAGCAATGTACCTAGCCCTCTGGGCTCAGACAGTGTCAGTGTACATTCAGCACAGACACTTCTAGCGCTAGGAAGTGAGGTCTGTCAATCAGAACCACGGGAGTCCCCCACATGCAAAATATAGGTGCACTGACCTCATGGTCATGCCAAGGGTGCCCGGAGCCTCCTAATTTGTATTCAAATTAAAAGTTTTTTTCTTAGGCACTGTACCACTAACAGGTACAGTGCTAGTATGATTTCTGTAGATATTATTAGTTATTTAAAAAGCATTTTCTAAGTGACAAACTGCCTTCAATACAAACTGTTGAACAAAATGAAGCACACAGCCATGTATTCTACATAGATTGCTAGTCTCCTTGAGATAGTGGTATTTGTCACATGAAACGAGCGTCGTGGTCCTGCCATCTGGTATCTTCTGTCTGCCTCAGCTTTCTCTACTTGTGGTAAGTGATGCCGTCCTCAACCCTATGATTATTGCCGCTTGGTTAGATTTATTACTTGATCTATGGGCTGGTATTTGGCTATCCTTACCTGGAGCACAATTTTCACACATGGTATCCTGTTTCTCATAGATTGCTAGTTGTATGGGTTGTACTGAAAAACTCAGTGACTTTAAATGTGGCTCTGTCATAGGATGCCACCTTTACATTAAAAAAGTATATGAAACATAAGTGACATGGAGAATAAAGACATATAGCAAAATGGGGGTCCTTGTTATGAATGGGTCACTGAGGAGGAGAGCGCAATAGGCTATGCCACCAGAACACCAGAGAGGTTGGTCAATCAGCGGATTGCAGACCCCTGATCTTAACAACACAACTAGCAGTAGCCGTGGAGCGTTCCTCCGTTGCCCTAGACGCTTCGTCACAGCCAGAGGACTAACTAAGTCTAAAGACAGAAAGGTGAAATCTAAACTGCCCCGGAGCAGATCCCCAAAGGAACAGATAGCCCCCAAACATATATTGTCGGTGAGACAAGATGAAGCACAAACACAGGCAGAAAATAGACTGAGCAAATGATGGGGCCCACACTGACCAGATAGGACAGGACAGAAAAGGCACTGTCTGCAATCACGCAAAAACAATTCCAACACGACTGATGTACAAAAATACTGAGGCTTGCACAAACCTCGCCCCCACTATATCAGTACTCAGGTGTGAACTGGCAGCTAGCAACAGGCATACAGCCGGGGTCTGAGCAAACAAACACAAGATACAAAAATACAGGGCAGGAGCCAGCAGGCCCTGGGGGAGCCAGCTGACCCCTGACAGCAGTGCAAAATCAGATGCATAGGGTTCAGCAAATGACAGTTAGCTGAAAAATGCAGGATCAGGTAGGAGACAGAAATCCTCAATAAGCAAAGAAAAGAGTATCACCGGCAGCCACTGAGAGAAGTCTGCTAGCTTATGTAGTCCCAGTCACTACCCCCACTCCTCCAATTATCTTCTGCAGCTGTTGGGTTAACATCATGTTGACCAGTTCCACTACCAGCAGTATCCACCAGAGGGATCCTTGCCTCAAAAGTCAGATTAAGAGAGTTCACAACAGGTCCTAATCTATATTAAAGGCCATGGTTTTTGGGATGGCATGTCCACCCAGCTTGTATACTGTAGGTGTTGACGGTCAAGTGTTCACATACTTTAGAAACATGATATTTTTGGTTAAAAAACACATGTAAAGTGGCACAAATACAGTGACATGTAAAAGTTTGGGTACTCCTGGTAAAAATTACTGTTATTGTACACATTTAAGCAAGTTGAAGATGAAATAATCTCCAAAAGGTTTAAAGTTAAAGCAAACCTGTCACCAAGTTTGACCAATATGAGTTAAGGACATCACCTTTCAGGGCTGATATACAGCATCCTATAATGCTGTATATAAGCCCCCAATCCGACCATTGTGCTCCCACGTTGGCGCACTTCTCTGCCTTGTTGATGGCAGAATAAGTTAAAACAGTGTGCAGGCGCCGGGGCTCTCTGACCTTACCTGGCGCCTGCGCACTGCAGTATTCTGCTCTGCCCTCAACAGGAGCAGTGCACCTATACCGGAGCCACGTCAGGAAGGAAAGAAGAGGACTGCATCATATGGAGATGGGAGGCGCCGAACCAGACCGTGACACCCATTGGACTGCCCCCCGGTGAGTATAATCTAACTCTTTTTTCTTATCTTTCAGGTTACATTGGGGGCTTATCTACAGCATTACAGAATGCTGTAGATAAATCCTTGATGTCGGTGCCAGCAGCTCATATTCGAAAAAAGGGGTGACAGATTCCCTTTAACAGGAACAGTGTAGGTCAAGATAAGGTTTGGAAGACCAAGCAAATTTCAGTCAGAGCTAGTCGTGGGATTGCTAGAGAGGCAAATCAGAACCCCCGCTTAACTGCAAAATACTTTCAGAAAGATTTAGCAGACACTGGAGTTCTAGTACATTTTTCTACTGTTCAGAGACACCTACACAAATATCACCTTCTTGGAAGAGTCATCAGAAGAAAACCTCTCTTCCTTTCTCACCTTAAAATTCAGCATCAGAAATATGCAAAAGAACTTCTAAACAAGCCTGATGCATTTTGGAAACAAGTCCTGTGGATCGAAAAGGTTAAAATAGAACTCTTTGGCCACAATGATCAAAGGTATGTGTGGAGAAGAAAGGACACAGAATTTCAGGAAAAGAACATCTCGACAACCATTAAGCATGGGGGTGGATCAATCGTGCTGTTGGGGTTGTGTTGCAGCCAATGGCATGGTTAACATTTCATGGGTAGAGGGAAGAATGGATTCATTGAAATTTCAACAAATTCTTGATGCAAACATAACACCATCTGTAAAAAAAAGCTGAAGTTGAAAAGAGGATGGCTTCTACAAGTGGATAATGATCCTAAACACACGTCAAAATCCACAATAGACGACCTCAAAAGGCGCAAGCTGAAGGTATTACAATGTTCCTCACTGTCCCCTGATCTGAACATCATTGAAAATCTGTGGATAGACCTCAAAATGGCAGTGCATGCAAGACGACCCAGGAATCTCACAGTGCTGGAAAAATTTTCCAAGGAAGAATGGATGAGAATCCCTTAAACAAGAATTTAAAGACTCTTGGCTGTTACAAAAAGCAGTTACAAGCTGTGATACTTGCAAAAGGGGGGCCATAAGGAAAAAAGCAGGCAGGGTGCCCAAAATTTTGCATTGGTCCATTTTCCTTTTTGTAATTTTTAAAATGTAAAAGATGAAAATATATTTTTTTTGCCTCAAATACAAAGGAAATGTGACATGTTTAGCTCAAGGCCTTTTAAAGATCATTTCATCTTCAACTTGTTTAACTGTTAATTTTGACCAGGGGTGCCCAAAGTTTTACATGCCACTGTAAACGACCATGTACATCACCCCAATCTCACCGCTGTCATCAGTTGTCAAAGGAATGCAACTCCTCTACCGCCAATCGTCAGGGCAATCACGCAATTGACTGAAGCATGATGGACGAGGCCATGTTTTAATTAGTTTTTATCTTCCTTAGTTATAATTAGTTCTCACTTCCCCATATGTTCCATATGAGGGGGACATGTCTCTTCTCTGGAGACGTCTGTATTTATTTTAATTTTTCTCTTTGACAGATATAAAATAATAGATATCTCAATTAGTCAGGAAGGTAAATTAATATATGCAAATAAAGTAAATGAATAAAAAGCAGCCTAAATAATGCAAAAGATCTGCTGTAAAAAATGGAACAGATGGCCACAATGTATTGCCATATAGAGAGGAATACATAATAACCACAAGATTGGACCCTAAGATGCCGAATCTGATTTCGTTACAACTTTGTCAAGGAAATGTAAAAAATGTGTAAATTTTTGTGGTTTCACTAATTTTCTAAAATTGGACATGATGTAAAAGTAGGATATGTGGACAATATCAGCCTTAAAGATTTACTATAGTTTACAAAAAAAATTGATGTAAATTAAAGCGTAAATCTATGGCAGCTCATATCCACCATAAAAGTTTGTAGCATATAGACCGCCCAAAAACGACATGCCCCCTCTTAATAAATTGTAAACCTTTTCACAAAGCCGGCTTTATTTTTTAAGAATAGCATATGAAAAACTAGTTTTAATAAAGTTCATCCCTACATTGTCTACAGTAGAGTCTTGCGATCTAAAAATTATAAAGTTTAACAGGATTGAAAACTGGCTTTTGGACTTATCCAGAAAGTTGTGGTCAATAGTTCCTGTATGGTCACCTGTTATAAATGGTGAAACCCAAAGTTTTGTGCTGGTTCCACTTTTGATAAATTCGGTTACTGTACTTAGAAAATATAGTGCAGTAAATTGAAGATGTTCATAAGTTACATTACTGTTCCTGTTCTGAAGAGATCACTTCTCAGCAGTCATCTGGTTCTCATCACAGGTAGAATTATGACGAAACTAGCTCCTAAGCCCAGACCCAGTAGGAATTTTAATCAATAACTTACAAAGTATTCTGAATCTTCTTATCTCTTACTCCATCTAGAGAAAAAGGTTCAATCTTTAGAGGTGACAAACTTTCTTTACCATAAGAGCTCTTAATCTGTCCGGCAACCTACCTCTAGAACTGGTCACAGCAGGGACTAACATTGGGGTAAAAAAAAGACTTAGATAAGTTCTAAAAACAAAACAATATCTTATGTAGTTGCATAAAATTTTAATGGTTCCCTCTAAGGGATGACTAGCTCATGCCTTTGTGTTTTCTTCCTCTGTAGAAGGTAACTGAGTTCTAAAATGTACCCCTTTCTTCCATTCTCATCCTTTCACATCCATGGTGGCATCGCAGCACCGGACTGGCCATCTTGCAATTCTGGCAAATGCCAGAAGGGCCGGTCAGGTCGTGGGGCTGCCTTGTCTGCTATGTTGCTAACAGAATCAGTGTTCTCAAGACACTCATACTATTAAGAATTGTGACAGAGCACCAAGTCGCTGACTCAATCACCTACCCCAGCAGGCCATGGGTATCATTAGAAATATTGTTCTCGTAGTAAATCTTATTTTCCTCCATCCAGGGTAATATTAGTAATATATCCCTTCTGGTGCTTGGGGACGGAGACAACATGGGCCTGTGCGATTTCCAATGCCACGGCTGAATTTCAGCCCCAGTCCATACCTGGTTGCATGTGATGGTTATATTCCTACCACACTATTGAACAGACAATCGACCGAGTTGGCAACAGGCATCAACTTGAATTTATTAAAAGAAGTGTAATCTATCACTCATCAAAGAAATAAAACTTTGCTTTAGAGTTGGCGTGAATCAATTTGAAAGCTTTATTCCATTGGCACTGACAGTGGTTAATGGCCATTGGATTGGAGATGGAGAACCACCTATTACCTGCGGAGATCCATAACTCTTCTTTCGGCGTGACGTTATTGTTGGAACATGATGCTCATGTAATGTCAAGCCAGGCCAGTTAATCAAAAGAAGAGTCAGAGATGCTGCCAAGTAAGCGGCGGCATTCTGTCTCCTGTCCAGCGGGCACAAACCAGTATCGTGGCAGAAAGAAAGTGCCGTGAGAATAAATTCCCAAAAGCTTTACTTTATTTTATCAAGTTAAAGGGGTTGTTTCACCATGTACATTTATTGCATATTGACATGACTATTGTTTAGAGATGAATAAATAGAGGAAAGCATGCATGTCCAACTCTCCATTCCTAGAGAGCGTGCCTGTTGGCTCCATTTTTGCTGTTCTCATCTGTCTACATTTATCAGACATTTACAGCATATCCTATCGATAGATCATAATTAATCAATTTTGTACAATACTTTTAACCTCTTCACAACCTATGACATATACAGTAGGTACATCATAGGTCGTTTCCTTGCCCTCCATGTGGGCTCCGGCGCTGAGCCCACATGTCTTCCTGCGCATGACAGCTGTAATATGCATCTAACAGCCGTAGGTGGAATCATGATCCACTCGCTGCTAACATGTTAAATGCCGCTGTCAATCTACCGTCAGCGGCATTTAACATGGCCACGCCTGAAGCACGTCACTAAATCCACCCATCGGCGCCCGTGTCACATGACCGCGGGTTGCCAATGGTTTGGCATGACAACCTGGGGTCTGCAGCAGACCCCTGTGGTTGTCATTACCGGAATGCTATGATTGCCGCTCAGCGGTCGGAGCTCATAGTAGTTGAGTATTTTTGCTACACACAGCAGGGCTTAGATGATCGTATGATCCCAGCATCTAGTCTCCCATGGAGACTATTGGAGCATGTGAAAAGTAAAGAAAAAAATAAATTATTAAAAATTTTTTTTAAAAATTAAGGTTCCAATGTCCCCCTTTTCACCCTATTCAAAATTAAATTAAAATAAAAAAATGATCTATTAATATATAAAAAGAATTAATCCAATTGGTAAACGGCAACTACATGGTTCTTATTAACAGTAGGAAAAATTAGAAAAAATAAAACCATCTAAAATGTGTAGCCCAGGATAACACAACTGTCCAATAACACTGCTGATGTGGTAAGAATATTCCATAATCCATTAGTAGTGATAAAAAAGAATGATAAAAATTAGTAATTAATCCTAGATTGCTTATATAAATCATGAGCAAGTAGACCCCCCTGACATTCATCACTCACAAGAAGATATTTAATTACCATGCTGAGATTAAAATGCTTTCATATGCAATAAGTGAAATTAAAACTCGAGAAGGTAATGTGAGGTTCAGTGTATAATAGTCAATTATGTATTCTATAGTGGTCACTGTAATAAAATGGAAATCAGGCAGCACAGATTGAGGGTGAAACGTGGATCAATTACAAATCAGTGACTCATACTCCATGGTCATTCATGATGGTAGGTGACGATCCCAGACCTAGGAGGAATTGTAAATCTTTCTATAAGTGACGATGTCTACGATGCTTTAATTTTTCATTCTCCACAATCAAAATGTTTTATTTTTCAATTAAAGATATTCAAATTGGAAAGTTCATAACCGATAACTGCAAAATGAATGGAGAATGAAAAAAACATGGAATATTAAACAGTTATTAAAAACTCTCATTTTTTTAAAATATTCTATGTTAAGTATTGTAATACAGATTTTCATTTCTGTCTTTTGAACTGTTAGTGTGTCTGTTAACAGCGGAAATTACCTGATGACCATTGACCAAGCATGACCAATTTCAGTAACGCGCCCGAATCTGCTCTTCTTCTATTTCTTCAGAAAACTAGTGATGGGTATCATGGTAAAAATCTTTATTGTTCATGAATACCTCTTAAAACATCATACAGAAGTGGTCAATTTGCTACGGGAAGAGACTCCTTTTCTGATACGTACTTATTCTTACTAATGTGTCGCTAGTCACTTCTCACAGCCAATCCGTGAGTGAGAATGGTCAAGGCGTCCAAGGTCAAAGCCAGGAGTGTACGTCATAAACAGAATCTAGAGACAAAAGCGTGGTCAAGTAATGTTCCGAGGTCAGAATACCAGGAGGATAATGGATCACAGCAGAAGGGGTTAAAGAGTAGGATGGTTAGAACAAAGTCCAAGGTCAGACAGCAAATGATCAAGCACACAGAACTCAAGGCACAGGGAGCGCAAACCTCACAAGCTGAATGTATATCTGGCAGAGGTCTGGGAGAAGCAGTTCAGTTAAATAGCATGGCAATCACCTGGAATAATAAACACTTGGAGACAGCCGACACCTCCCAGTTACCGATTGGAGATTGGTTGCTCACTCTGCTGTCCACCTTGTCTATCTGATCTAATATTGGAGATACCAGAGGTGCTAAGGTAAGAAGAGGCTGGTCATACTGCTGTCCACTCTGTCTATCGGATCTAATATTGGAGATACCAGAGGTGCTGAGGTAGGAAGAGGCTGCTCACTCTGCTGTCCACCCTGTCTTTCTGATCTAATACTGGATATATCAGGAGTGCTGAGGTAAGAAGAAGCTGCTCATACTGCTGTCCACCCTCTTTATCTGATCTAATATTGGAGATATCAGGGGTGCTGAGGTTAGAAGAGGCTGCTCACTCTGCTGTCCACCCTGTCTTTCTGATCTAGTACTTGATACACCAGGAGCGCTGAGATAAGAAGATGACACTCATGCTGCTATCCACCCTGTCTATATGATCTAATACTGGATGTACCAGGAGTGATGATGTAAGGAGAGGCCGCTCATACTGCTGTACACACTGTCTATCTGATCTAATATTGGATATACCAGAAGGGCTGAGGTAAGAAGAAGCTGCTCACACTGCTGTCCACCCTGTCCTTTTGATCCAATACTAAAGATACCAAGTATGATGAGAAGAGGCTGCTCACACTGCTGTCCACCCTGTCTATCTGATCTAATACTGAATATAACAGAGGTGCTGAGGTAAGAAGAGGCTGCTCATATTGCTGGACACTGTGTCTTTTTAAATGCTGAGTGGATGCTCTGACCTGGAAATAATTTATGCCATGTACTTTCCAGTGTCTCCAAGTCACAGCAGTGGAGCTTCCTATTTCACATGCTCAAAAGCCCTTGGCCTATTAATATTCTCACAAAAGGTGTCTTCTAAACCAGTTCACTAATAAACCGGTAGCAATATTTATCTGTCAAGTGATATGAAGTGCACCCACACTTAAAGCTAGGACTGCACATAAAGTTTGCTATATTACTTTCAATACAGTCAGCAAAGTATAATTGGTGATAGATCACTAAATGCACTCACCTGCAGTCTCTTCTGGTTTCAGTGTCGGGGTATGGAGAAAAGGAATTTTAATATATAACCCAGCTAGATCAACTCAAAACGAGAGTACTCCATGTAGTGTCTCTTTGTCCTTTGAATGAAGGCACTCCGGCTGGCAGCATTGCTCTGAAAGGGAAAACAGAGGACTCACTGCTAGCTTCTGGGACATTAGGCTAGGTACGGAAATACATACTGTATGGACAAATTTCATTTCAAAGCATTTCAGATTATTCATCTTTCTTCGTCAGGTTTGGAGTGTCGAGAGAATTGCATAAATAAATAGAAAGAGTGGTATATAACACACAATGACATTGGGTACCTATGAAAGGGTACCCCTCAAGAGCACCAAAAATATCAAGTTTATGATGTAACCACAAGATACCGGGATGGTGTCTCCGCAGTGTTGGATGTTGATCTCCATGAGTTCAATCATCCTCATTTTTCACAGTCTTCTACTAGGCATTGCTCCTGCTGGCCAGTTTCCTGCTCCACACTGATGAGGGGCAATACCCCGAAACAGCTGTCTGTGGATGGATACCACGTTTTGGCATAGGTGGTTTCCTTCATTGGAGACTGCCCTTCCCGTGGTTGTTCCTTCCCGGGGAAAGACCTGGCTAGTCATTGCTTGCGTTAAGAAACATGTGATGGTGTCTCCGCTGCTTGTGTTTTGCATATTTTTACATATTTCCCATAAGAGATGGGGGCTTTGCTCTAGAATCACTGCGTTGAGAAACATGTGATGGTGTCTCCGCAGCGTTGGATGTTGATCTCCATGAGTTCATTCATCCTCATTTTTCACAGTCATCTACTAGGCATTGCTCCTACTGGCCAGTTTCCTACTCCACACTGATGAGGGGCAATACCCTGAAACAGCTGTATGTGGATGGATACCATGTTTTGGCATAGGTGGTTTCCTTCATTGGAGACTGCTCTTCCCGTGGTTGTTCCTTCCCGGGGAAAGACCTGGCTAGTCATTGCTTGCGTTGAGAAACATGTGATGGTGTCTCCGCGGCTTGTGTTTTGTGATCCTGAAAAGACGCCTGGAAGGATAAGTTGACTATAGGAAATAAGGACCCATAGTTGTGGCCGTACTTGGCCTATGACACCCGGCCTAGCCGGATTAGTCGCCTTTGTGATAAGAAAAGTCTTGTTAATGTTGTTGAGTCCCTGCGTGGACAGATTGTTGTTATCCCCTTTGTTTGCTCAGCATAGCCCCAGTGGCTCCAATTTATAAACGTTGATTTCACAAATCACACTCTTTCTCGTGTCTCGTCACTGCATCCTAAGAACCTGCTTAACCCTACACTGGGAGGAACTTAAATGTCCTTATTCTTGCACAAAAACATACAAATATTGGGAAGTATGATTGCGGCACTGATACGGGCCCTAGTATGCACTGATAAGATAGCCTACATTCTGTGTCTTTCTAATTTGGGACTGTGGGGAATGCATGATTTCAGTTAGAAATCGCCAGCACACTGTGGGTTAAGTCATTCTGGACTCCGGTCATTTGTCATTATATTCACAGTACCATTTCTTGCAGCTACCGCCTTATCTTTTTATTCTGCCGGCTGACACTGCTCAACCACTAAAATAAATATCCCTTGTTACGGGACCATAATGCTTTGGAATTATCCCCCACCATCCATTTCATTTGTAGATAAGAGTCCTCTTTGGCTGCCTCATATTATACGAGATATTCTACACAATTACGCCATGATAAACAGCCAGTTAATTCCCGCTGCCTTAGTCTGACTTTCTATTTAGAAGGGCCACAGTTTTTTAAACTTAACTATGTTTATCTGACTCCAAAGAGTTATTAGCACATTAGAAGTGATCCATCAGGTCCAATAATCAACTTTTAGTTTCACAATTTACTTTCCTCTTATGAATACTTTCTGCCTTACCTACCTTTTTACCCCTGTAGGATAAATTGTGCTGCCCAGCCCATAATAGCTCAGTGACAATTGGCACAGCATAAAATAAAGGAACAAATAAAATGCACATTAAAAAGATGTGTTACGAATGATTTTTATCACACTGCGCTGTACTTACAGTTAGGTCCATATATATTTGGACAGAGACAACATTTTTCTAATTTTGGTTCTAGACATTACCACAATGAATTTTAAACAAAACAATTCAGATGCAATTGAAGGTCAGACTTTCAGCTTTCATTTGAGGGTATCCACATTAAAATTGGATGAAGGGTTTAGGAGTTTCAGCTCCTTAACATGTGCCACCCTGTTTTTAAAGGGATCAAAAGTAATTGGACAGATTAAATAATTGTAAATAAAATGTTCATTTCTAGTACTTGGTTGAAAACCCTTTGTTGGCAATGACTGCCTGAAGTCTTGAACTCATGGACATCACCAGACGCTGTGTTTCCTCCTTTTTGATGCTCTGCCAGGCCTTCACTGCGGTGGTTTTCAGTTGCTGTTTGTTTGTGGGCTTTTCTGTCTGTAGTTTAGTCTTTAACAAGTGAAATGCATGCTCAAATGGGTTGAGATCAGGTGACTGACTTGGCCATTCAAGAATATTCCACTTCTTTGCTTTAATAAACTCCAGGGTTGCTTTGGCTTTATGTTTTGGGTCATTGTCCATCTGTAGTATGACAGGACGATCAATCAGTTTGGCTGCATTTGGCTGGATCTGAGCACACAGTATGGCTCTGAATACCTCAGAATTCATTCGGCTGCTTCTGTCCTGTGTCACATCATCAATAAACACTAGTGACCCAGTGCCACTGGCAGCCATGCATGCCCAAGCCATCACACTGCCTCCGCCGTGTTTTACAGGTGATGTGGTATGCTTTGGATCATGAGCTGTACCACGCCTTCACCATACTTTTCTCTTTCCATCATTCTGGTTGAGGTTGATCTTGGTTTCATCTGTCCAAAGAATGTTCTTCCAGAACTGTGCTGGCTTTTTTAGATTTTTTTTTTAGCAAAGTCCAGTCTAGCCTCTTTATTCTTGATGCTTATGAGTGGCTTGCACCGTACAGTGAACCCTCTGTATTTACTTTCATGCAGTCTTCTCTTTATGGTAGATTTGGATATTGATACGCCTACCTCCTGGAGAGTGTTGTTCACTTGGTTGGCTGTTGTGAAGGGGTTTCTCTTCACCATGGAGATTATTCTGCGATCATCCACCACTGTTGTCTTCCGTGGGCGCCCAGATCTTTTTGCATTGATGAGTTCACCAGTGCTTTCTTTCTTTCTTTTTTTCTTGCATATATAGGAAGGAGAGAAATCCGGCTTTCATGATCGCGCTGTTCCAGTCCAAAGTTCACAAGGAGTTAATCCAAGGACCAAGCAGTGATTATAACTTCCTTTTTATTCCATAAACTCTACGCGTTTCGTGTACACACTGTACACTTCCTCAGGAGCAAAAGTTACACTGGCATCACATTCCATTCTCCTTATATACTAGCTTCCCCAGGAAGTGAGGTAGATGCTCATTGCACTTAAAAAAATTCACACATAACTATCAACATAATGTAAAGTGTCATTCTGAGAAGAAAGGAAATTTACTGGATTCATAGGTTGCAGACTCTGCGACCATACGGTTTAAATTAAATATCTGACATCTTTAAATAATTTTGGTGCTCCGCATATTTGTCTGCTAAGGATTGGAGTAGTATTGGCATCTGATAATTGTGTGATGTCCATGCTATAACATTACAGCAAGGGAATGATTATATCGCTAACATATAAAGAGATACAATCGGCGGTATTTTATTATGATTGGAATAGTTGGCTGGTGCCTTGAAAAGGTATTGACAGCTCTGGAGATGTGGAGCCTTTGGCTGAGAGAACAGAAAAGTTTCTTGAGTGCAAAGCATGGGTCTGCTGTGCAGGATCTAATCCGCATAGGAGTACATACATTAATTAGTATATGATCATCTGCCTGAAATATAAGGAAAGTATAATATGTTGAATGAAGGGTTAATACTGAAAGGAAAATATAAGTGCGGTTATATAAGAGATTTGTGAATGGTGTTCTGCTAATTGATATGATGTACCAAGAAATTTAGGTTTTTATTGAGTATAGTCATAATTTTATATAATGTTTTACATTTTTTCTAGTGTGAAGTTTTACATTTGTGTGTTTCTATAGAAGTGTGTTTTATAGATGAATTTTAGTGGTTTTTGTGATTTTACATTATGTTGATAGTTCTGTGTGAATTTTTTTAAGTGCAATGAGCATCTATCTCACTTCCTGGGGAAGCTAGTATATAAGGAGAATGGAATGTGATGCCAGTGTTACTTTTGCTCCTGAGGAAGTGTACAGTGTGTACACGAAACGCGTAGAGTTTATGGAATAAAAAGAAAGTTATAATCACTGCTTGGTCCTTGGATTAACTCCTTGTGAACTTTGGACTGGAACAGCGCGATCCTGAAAGCCGGATTTCTCTCCTTCCTATATATGCAATTCTAGTGACAGGCTGATTGCTGCAGTTCATCGGATCCTACCCATTTGTGCTTATGGTTGTTGTGTTTCACACAACTGAACCAGGTGAGTGGATCCATATCTGTGAAACGTTTATATCACTGGATAAGACCCTATTGTGCGCTTCTGTCTCCCCCTTTCTTTTTTTCTTAGGATGTACCAAACTGTAGATTTTGCCACTCCTAATGTTGTAGCAATTTCTCGGATGGGTTTTTTCTGTTTTTGCAGCTTAAGGATGGCTTGTTTCACCTGCATGGAGAGCTCGTTTGACCGCCTGTTTCCTTCACAGCAAAACCTTCCAAATGCAAGCACCACACCTCAAATCAACTCCAGGCCTTTTATCTGCTTAATTGAGAATGGCATAATGAAGGGAATGCCCACACCTGTCCATGAAATAGCCTTGGAGTCAATTGTCCAATTACTTTTGGTCCCTTTAAAAACAGGGTGGCACATGTTAAGGAGCTGAAACTCCTAAACCCTTCATCCAATTTTAATGTGGATACCCTCAAATGAAAGCTGAAAGTCTGAACTTCAACTGCATCTGAATTGTTTTGTATAAAATTCATTGTGGTAATTAGAGTTGAGCGAAACGGGTCAAAAAAATTCAAAAGTCGCCGACTTTTGGCAAAGTCGGGTTTCATGAAACGAAACCCGACACTAGGATGAGGTCGGCCACGAGGTCGGCGACTTACGCGCCAAAGTCGCGTTTCAAAAGTTTGTTTTGCGCTCTTTTTCAGCCAATCAGGATCCACGGACACTGTGGGCAACGTGATGACCTAGGCACGGGTCACCACCATCTTTCAGAAGGGCATGCAAGTGATTGGCTTGCTTTGGTGGGCGTCACAGGGGGTATAAAAGGGCGTGCACGCCGACCGCCATCTTACTTCTGCCGATCTTAGTATAGGGAGAGGTTGCTGCTGATTCTGTAGGGAGAGCGTTAGGCAGGGAAGAAGACAAAAAAACTGCTTCTGCTGCTAGCGATTTGGCCTGCACAACACACAAGTCACTGTGTGTGCAGTGCAAGGGGAGGCTATATTGTGGTGTATCAGTGGTGTTGGTTGTTGGGCTGCCTTTTAAGGCTTCCTGACACGCTGGCATTGCTGTTTACCCACTGCTCCGCAAACTGCTTTTTTAAAAGCAATCCAATCTCCCTTATCCTCTAGTCACTTTTGTCACAGCTGTGCCATCGAGCGTGTCACATAGCGCTCAGATATCAGTGGGCCTCACACAATCCACAAGTGTCCAGTGTCCAAAAGTGTACGCAGAGATTCAAAATCTCCATTATCCTCTCGTCACTTTGGTCACAGGCAGCTGTGCCATCAAGCGTGTCACATAGCGCTCAGATATCAGTGGGCCTCACACAATCCACAAGTGTCCAGTGTCCAAAAGTGTACGCAGAGATTCAAAATCTCCATTATCCTCTCGTCACTTTGGTCACAGGCAGCTGTGCCATCGAGCGTGTCACATAGCGCTCAGATATCAGTGGGCCTCACACAATCCACAAGTGTCCAGTGTCCAAAAGTGTACGCAGAGATTCAAAATCTCCATTATCCTCTCGTCACTTTGGTCACAGGCAGCTGTGCCATCGAGCGTGTCACATAGCGCTCAGATATCAGTGGGCCTCACACAATCCACAAGTGTCCAGTGTCCAAAAGTGTACGCAGAGATTCAAAATCTCCATTATCCTCTCGTCACTTTGGTCACAGGCAGCTGTGCCATCGAGCGTGTCACATAGCGCTCAGATATCAGTGGGCCTCACACAATCCAAAAGTGTCCACTGTCCACAAGTGTGTTCAGAAATTCTAAATCTCCCCTGTCCTATAGACACCTTGTACCTTGTTTTACATTACTATATAGTTTGTTGGATTTTGTCTACATTTCTACCAAAAATGAGGAAGGCTGGTGGAAGAGGCCGTGGAATTGGGCGGGGGTTGGCAGCTGGTAATGATGGTGTTGGTGGTGGATCTGATGGTAGTGGCAAGAGCAAAATAGGACCGAATGCATTAGGTGCTGACCCTGCGTCATCGTCTGGCTACATAAGGCCTCGAACGCTTAGTTTTCTAGGAGTTGGCAAACCGCTTTTAAAGGCAGAGCATCAGGAAAAAGTTTTGTCTTACATTGCTGACTCAGCCTCCAGCTCTATCGCCTCCTCTTCTTCAGTTGTAAAAAGTAAAAGCACTGAGTCGTCATTGGAGGCTCATGTTCATGAACCACACCTTTCCTTGTGTCCTTCACCCCAACCAAGATTGAAGGATGACGCAGGCCATACTACTGATTACTCCATGGAGCTGTTTTCACATACCATGCCTGGATTATCAAGTCAAATGGTGAATTACCCAGGCCAAGATGAATCTGACATGGAGTGCACTGATGCACAGCCGCTGATGGATGATTCTGCTGGTACATTCACTCAGAGCACTACATTGTCCTCGCAGTGTACAGAGCCAGATTTTGACCCTGATGAGACTCAGGTGCCCCTTCCCGCACACTATACCACCATACACGGTGACACAGAGAAAGGTGCACATGACATAGAAGAGGAGGTGATGGATGACCCAGTTGTTGACCCAGATTGGCATCCATTGGGGGAAGAGGGTGCTGCTTCCAATAGCTCAGATGAGGAGCATCCACAGCAGACATCGACATCGCAACAGCTGTTGTCTGGCAGGCCCGGAGCACTCCAAAGACAGGTTCCAAACATCAAAAGAGTTGCTGGACAGCTTGTCCAGAGGGTCATAAGATCACAGCGTGCTAGGCCGCAAAATGTCTGCCAAAGTAGGAAGAGTGCAGTGTGGCACTTTTTTGAACAAAATCCTCATGATCAGGCCAAGGTTATCTGTAAGAAGTGCGCAAAGACCTTTAGCCGAGGGAAAAATCTGAAAAATTTGAATACCAGTTGCATGCTTAGACATTTAACCAGCATGCACTTGCAAGCGTGGACACAACACCAAACCTCAAGTGCCACATGTGCAACTGATCACAACGAAGGTAGTCAGCAACGCTACATTGTTTCCCCCACTGTAAGCCCACCGGTTAGCACAGCAGAAAATGTTGAGGTGTCGTTGCAAGGCCACAGCAGTCAGGGAATCCCACTGTTATATCAACGAAAGACTGATTCTAGGCCATCAGAAAGAACACCAACTCCATCACCATCATCAACCCTCTCTCAGTCCGTCCTGTCCACCGCTACTTCCACCATATGCAGCTCTCAAGTCCAGCTCACCCTCCCAGACACTATGAGTAGGTCAAGAAAGTACTCAGTCTCTCATCCGCGTACACTGGGTTTGAACGCCCACATTGCCAAACTAATCTCGTTTGAGATGATGCCCTTTCGGTTGGTGGAAAGCACAGCTTTCCCCGAACTCATGGCCTATGCAGTACCACGCTATGACCTACCCAGTCGCCACTTCTTCTCTCGCAAAGCCATCCCAGCCCTCCACCATCATGTGAAAGACCGCATTGTCCATGCACTCAAGCAGTCAATGAGCGGAAAGGTGCACCTCACAACTGATGCATGGTCCAGTCGGCATGGCCAGGGCCGTTACGTGTCCATCACTGCGCACTGGGTTAATGTGGTGGATGCAGGGTCCACAGGGGACAGCGGTGGTGGGACAGTGCTGCCTAGCCCACGGTATAGGAAACAGTTGGCTGTAGGCGTTCGACCCTCCTCCTCCTCCTCCTCCTCCAGAAGCGAAAGCTCGTCCACAGAGCGCAGTCGTACGAGCACTCCATCTGCAGCTGCCACTGTTGCACACGATGTGTCCCCCTATCGAGCAGCTAGTGGAAAGCGTCAGCAGGCTGTGTTGCAGATGATGTGTTTGGGCGACAGACACACCGCCGAGGTGCTGGCCGAGTACTTGAAGCGACAAACTGAGTCATGGCTGGGCAGTGTACATCTTGAGGCAGGCAAGGTAGTTAGTGATAACGGCCGTAATTTTGTGGCAGCCATAGCCCTTTCAAAACTCAGCCACATACCTTGCTTGGCTCACACCTTGAACCTGGTGGTGCAGTGCTTCCTCAAAAATTATCCGGAGTTAACAGCCCTGCTCCAGAAGGTGCGAAGACTGTGCACGCACATCCGCCGGTCGCCTGTACACTCCGTTCGTATGCAGAAGCTGCAGCGATTGCTCCACCTTCCCAACCACCGCCTCATTATCGACATTGCAACAAGGTGGAACTCCACCCTGCACATGGTGGAGCGGCTGTGCGAGCAGAGGCAGGCCATAATGCATTTGTGGGAGGATACACGGCCAGGCACTTTGAGAGCAGACATAGAGTTGACAGGCATGCAGTGGTCGAAGCTGAAAGACCTTTGTAAAGTCCTTCAGTGTTTTGAGGAATGCACACGGCTGGTAAGCGCAGACGACGCCATCCTAAGCATGAGCATCCCACTTATGCGTCTGCTCATGCAAACTTTGACGCACCTTAAGGAGCAGGCGTCTGCAGCCAATGTTGATGAGGAGGAAGAGGAGGAGGGAATCCTTGATGACATTCAGCCATTGTCTGCTCAGGGACCTCTACTGGACGAGGTGGAGGAAGAAGAGGAGGAGGAGGAGGAGGATGATGGGGATGATTACTTAGGGGAGGAGGATGCATCTCGTGGGGCAAGTGAAAATGTTGGCGTGGCAAGGTCTGGTACAGGGTTTGTGCGTGACTGGAGGGATGTGGATTTGCCAGAAAGTGCTCCTCCACCCAGCACTCGCAGTGCATCATTGACACCGGGAACATTGGCCCACATGTCAGATTATGCCTTGCGGATCCTAAAAAGGGACCCCCGCATTGCCAAAATGATGAACGATGACGACTACTGGTTGGCCAGCATCCTGGATCCACGCTATAAAGGCAAATTACAAAACATCATGCCACAGGAGAACCTTGACCTAATATTGGCTAATAAACAAGCAACTCTGGTAAATCGGTTGCTTGAGGCATTCCCAGCACACAGCAGCGGTGATGGTTCTCACACGAGCCGTACGGGCCGGGGGCAGCTTGGCAGAGGTGTTCGTGGTGCACACAGCAGAAGTGACGTTGGAGACAGGGGTTTCATGACAATGTTGTGGACTGATTTTTCAAATACCGCTCACACAACTGGTAATACTGCATCGATGGAAAGTGACAGGAGACAGCAGTTGTCAACTATGGTTACAAACTACTTTTCCTCCCATATCGATGTTCTCCCACACAGGTCATTCCCCTTTGACTATTGGGCCGCTAAACTGGACACCTGGCCTGAGTTGGCCCAATATGCCTTACAGGAGCTCGCTTGCCCAGCTGCAAGTGTGCTATCGGAAAGAGTCTTCAGTGCAGCTGGATCAATCCTGACAGAAAAAAGGACCCGTCTGTCAACCCAAAATGTGGATGATCTAACCTTCATTAAAATGAACCACGCATGGGTTTCCAAGGATTCTGTCCCACCTTCCCCTGATGACACATAGGGTGACAGAAAAATGGCTTGCTTTGGTCCACCTCTTCCTGGTACTTCACCTATTTCGCCTTTTGCATCAGCTGAATGTCCAACATCAACATATGCCACTTTCTAAAACTCCCTAACTGTGCTGCCTCCCCCCCCATGGCCGGGGTAACCACCTAGCGCACGACACCGTGTGAGTGCCGTTGCCCTGGACAGGTGGGTAGGCCAACTCTTGGGCACGGGCACTGGCACAGGGTCCCTCATAGTGCAATCAAGTGTCTCTGACGGTGGTGGTGCACACCCGCCGTCAGACACACCGCTGTACTATGAGGGGCCCAGTGCCAGTACCGACGCCCACGAGTGGGCCCCCCTTGCTTGGGCAGGGCCCCAGCATTTGCAATCTTTACCTCTCCCTGCTCCTCCGCTGTGTAATCTGGGCCGTCAAATCCATACTGTGCCTGACACCGTCTGAGCCTGCCCCCTTGGGACATATATTTTGAATGTGTACGCTATCCATACATGTTATCCAGGGATACGGTACCCTTTCTAACCTTTGTGCAATGACGTGCAATCCATACTGGGCCTAACACCGTCTGAGCCTGCCTCATGCTGTATAGACATATAGTTTGAATGTGTACGCTATCCATACATGTTATCCAGGGATACGGTACCCTTTCTAACCTTTGTGCAATGACGTGCAATCTATACTGGGCCTAACACCGTCTGAGCCTGCCTCATGCTGTATAGACATATATTTTGAATGTGTACGCTATCCATACATGTTATCCAGGGATACGGTACCCTTTCTAACCTTTGTGCAATGACATGCAATCCATACTGGGCCTAACACCGTCTGAGCCTGCCTCATGCTGTATAGACATATATTTTGAATGTGTACGCTATCCATACATGTTATCCAGGGATACGGTACCCTTTCTAACCTTTGTGCAATGACGTGCAATCCATACTGGGCCTAACACCGTCTGAGCCTGCCTCATGCTGTATAGACATATATTTTGAATGTGTATGCTATCCATACATGTTATCCAGGGATACGGTACCCTTTCTAACCTTTGTGCAATGACGTGCAATACATACTGGGTCTAACACCGTCTGAGCCTGCCTCATGCTGTATAGACATATATTTTGAATGTGTACGCTATCCATACATGCTATCCGGGGATACGGTACCCTTTCTAACCTTTGTGCAATCACGTGCAATCCATACTGGGCCTAACACCGTCTGAGCCTGCCTCATGCTGTATAGACATATATTTTGAATGTGTACGCTATCCATACATGTTATCCAGGGATACGGTACCCTTTCTAACCTTTGTGCAATGACGTGCAATCCATACTGGGCCTAACACCGTCAGAGCCTGCCTCATGCTGTATAGACATATATTTTGAATGTAAACGCTATCCATACATGTTATCCAGGGATACGGTACCCTTTCTAACCTTTGTGCAATGACGTGCAATCCATACTGGGCCTAACACCGTCTGAGCCTGCCTCATGCTGTATAGACATATATTTTGAATGTGTACGCTATCCATACATGTTATCCGGGGATACGGTACCCTTTCTAACCTTTGTGCAATGACGTGCAATCTATACTGGGCCTAACACCGTCTGAGCCTGCCTCATGCTGTATAGACATATATTTTGAATGTGTACGCTATCAATACATGTTATCCAGGGATACGGTACCCTTTCTAACCTTTGTGCCATCACGTGCAATCCATACTGGGCCTAACACCGTCTGAGCCTGCCTCATGCTGTATAGACATATATTTTGAATGTGTACGCTATCCATACATGTTATCCGGGGATACGGTACCCTTTCTAACCTTTGTGCAATCGCGTGCAATCCATACTGGGCCTAACACCGTCTGAGCCTGCCTCATGCTGTATAGACATATATTTTGAATGTGTACGCTATCCATACATGTTATCCAGGGATACGGTACCCTTTCTAACCTTTGTGCAATGACGTGCAATCCATACTGGGCCTAACACCGTCTGAGCCTGCCTCATGCTGTATAGACATATATTTTGAATGTGTACGCTATCCATACATGTTATCCAGGGATACGGTACCCTTTCTAACCTTTGTGCAATCACGTGCAATCCATACTGGGCCTAACACCGTCTGAGCCTGCCTCATGCTGTATAGACATATATTTTGAATGTGTACGCTATCCATACATGTTATCCAGGGATACGGTACCCTTTCTAACCTTTGTGCAATGACGTGCAATCCATACTGGGCCTAACACCGTCTGAGCCTGCCTCATGCTGTATAGACATATATTTTGAATGTGTACGCTATCCATACATGTTATCCGGGGATACGGTACCCTTTCTAACCTTTGTGCAATGACGTGCAATCCATACTGGGCCTAACACCGTCTGAGCCTGCCTCATGCTGTATAGACATATATTTTGAATGTGTACGCTATCAATACATGTTATCCAGGGATACGGTACCCTTTCTAACCTTTGTGCCATCACGTGCAATCCATACTGGGCCTAACACCGTCTGAGCCTGCCTCATGCTGTATAGACATATATTTTGAATGTGTACGCTATCCATACATGTTATCCGGGGATACGGTACCCTTTCTAACCTTTGTGCAATGACGTGCAATCCATACTGGGCCTAACACCGTCTGAGCCTGCCTCATGCTGTATAGACTTATATTTTGAATGTGTACGCTATCCATACATGTTATCCAGGGATACGGTACCCTTTCTAACCTTTGTGCAATGACGTGCAATCCATACTGGGCCTAACACCGTCTGAGCCTGTGCCTCATGCTGTATAGACATATATTTTGAATGTGTACGCTATCCATACATGTTATCCAGGGATACGGTACCCTTTCTAACCTTTGTGCAATCACGTGCAATCCATACTGGGCCTAACACCGTCTGAGCCTGCCTCATGCTGTATAGACATATATTTTGAATGTGTACGCTATCCATACATGTTATCCAGGGATACGGTACCCTTTCTAACCTTTGTGCAATGACGTGCAATCCATACTGGGCCTAACACCGTCTGAGCCTGCCTCATGCTGTATAGACATATATTTTGAATGTGTACGCTATCCATACATGTTATCCAGGGATACGGTACCCTTTCTAACCTTTGTGCAATGACGTGCAATCCATACTGGGCCTAACACCGTCTGAGCCTGCCTCATGCTGTATAGACATATATTTTGAATGTGTACGCTATCCATACATGTTATCCAGGGATACGGTACCCTTTCTAACCTTTGTGCAATGACGTGCAATCCATACTGGGCCTAACACCGTCTGAGCCTGCCTCATGCTGTATAGACATATATTTTGAATGTGTACGCTATCCATACATGTTATCCGGGGATACGGTACCCTTTCTAACCTTTGTGCAATGACGTGCAATCCATACTGGGCCTAACACCGTCTGAGCCTGCCTCATGCTGTATAGACATATATTTTGAATGTGTACGCTATCCATACATGTTATCCAGGGATACAGCACCCTTTCTAACCTTTGTGCAATCACGTGCAATCCATACTGGGCGTGAGAACGGCTGGCGAGCTGTTAAGCAAGCTACAGCACCTGTCCAGACAAGTACAGGGATTCCCTAGCGAGGAGACTTATTTGATTGTTTTCAATGTTGGGACAGCAATTTTTGGGGAGCACTATACTCTGGAGAATGATAGATGGGGCCCACCATACACTGGAACATTCCAAAGGTGGACATCAGACACTGGAGCAGCATTTACAGGGCCCATTATACACTAGAGCATTAGAAATGGGGCCCATTATGTTTGGAGCATTATTTGAGCCCATAAGACAGTGGAGCTTCATCCATGGGGACCAACATATACTGTAGCATTATGTGGAGCTCATCATATACTGTTTCAAACATTATATGGGACCAATGATTCTGTATGGAGAAATAGATGGGCCTCGTCATGAGATGTAAAAAGTGAGGTATTTTTCATTGTACTATACCGCTATTTATCTGCCGTATCGGAGCATGATGAGTTGTGTTATGTGTTAAAGGGGCGCTCTTTCGCCCAGGGCACATGAAAACCTGCAGCCAGCCCTCCCCCCCCACAACTTTAGCCAAATAACCCCCATTTTTCAGTGCGTAACTTATATTATGAAGTTAATTAAGGTTGACAAGCTTAAGTAAGAAGAATTGATGCTTTTGGCATTCAAATGGGCACTGTAGGTGTGTTTCCTGTCCTCCTCTCACTGCCGACTTTTATTCCCAATTGACTTACATTGGGTTTCGTGTTTCGGGACGACCCCGACTTTTCCCTATAATCGGACGATCTTGCTCGACCCGACTTTTGGAAAAGTCGGGTTTCACGAAACGAAACGCGACCCTAAAAAACCAAAAGTCGCTCAACTCTAGTGGTAATGTCTAGAACCAAAATTAGAAAAATGTTGTCTCTATCCAAATATATTTGGACCTAACTGTATGTTGCTTTTTGAAGGAAAATACTGTTTTTTCTTGTTTTCCCCGGAGACAATTCCTAGTTAAAAGGTTGTTTCGAAGGGCTTTATATCACAAAAGCATTGATTGTATTTGGGGAGCACCATTTTTCTTTGGATCTGATATTAGCATTGTGGTACGGTAACCGCTGTTAACCCCTTTACTCCCAAGGATGGTTTGCACGTTAATGCCCAGGCCAATTTTTACAATTCTGACCACTGTCCTTTTATAAGGTAATAACTCTGAAACGCTTCCATGAATCCCAGTGATTCTGACACTGTTTTCTCGTGACATATTGTACTTCATGTCAGTGGTAAAATTTTATTGATATAACTTGCGTTTATTTTTGGAAAAAATGGAAATTTGGCAAAAATTTTGAAAATGTCGCAATTTTCCAACTTTGAATTTTTATGCCCTTAAATCACAGAGATATGGCACACAAAAAACTTAATAAATAACATTTCCCACATGTTTACTTTACATCAGCACAATTTTAGAACCAAAATATTTTTTGTTAGGAAGTTATAAGGGTTAAAAGTTGACCAGCGATTTCTCCTTTTTACAACACCATTTTATTTTTGGGAACCACATCACATCTGAAGTCACTTTGTGGGGTTTATATGATAGAAAATACCCAAAAGTGACACCAATCTAAAAACTGCACCCCTCAAGGTACTCAAAACCACATTCAAGAAGTTTATTAACCCTTCAGGTGCTTCACAGGAAATTTTTGAATGTTTAAAAAAATGAACATTTAACTTTTTTCACAAAAAAAATTACTTCAGGTCCAATTTTTCTATTTTACCAAGGGTAACAGGAGAAATTGGACTGCAAAAGTTATTGTGCAATTTGTCCTGAGTATGCTGATACCTGATATTTGGGGCAGAACCACTGTTTCGATGCATGGCAGAGCTCGAAAAGGAACGAGCGCCATTTGACGTTTTCAACGCAAAATTGGCGGCATTGAGATCAGGTGCCATGTCACATTTGGAGAGCACCTGATGTGCCTAAACAGTGTAAACCCCCCACAAGTGACCCCATTTTGGAAACTAGACCCCCCATGGAACTTATCTAGATGTGTGGTGAGAACTTTGAACCCCAAGAGGCTTCACAGAAGTTTATATTGTACAGCCGTACAATTAAAAAATCATATTTTTATCACAAAAATGATCTTTTCACCCCCAATTTTCCCAAGTGAAACAGGACCCCAAAAGTTATTGTGCAATTTGTCCTGAGTACGCTGATACCCCATATGTGGGGGTAAACCACTATTTGGGCGCATGGCAGAGCTTGGAAAGGAAGCAGCGCCATTTGACTTTTTTGGCTGGAATTGAGATCAAACGCCATGTTGCATTTGGAGAGCCCCTGATGTGCCCAAACAGTGGAAACCTCCATTCTAACTCCAACCCTAACCCCAACACACCCCTAACCCTAATCTTAGCCCTAACCCTAACCCTAGCCCTAACCCTAACCCTAGCCCTAACCCTATCCCTAATGGGAAAATGGAAATAAATACTTTTTTAAATTTTATTATTTTTCCCTAACTAAGGGGGTGATAACGGGGGGTTTAATTTACTATTTATGGTGGGTTTTTATGTTTGGCAGCTGTCACATGCTAAAAGACGCTTTTTATTGTAAAAATAGTTTTTGCATCAACACATTTTGAGAGCTATAATTTTTCCGTATTTTGAACCACAGAGTCAATTGAGGTCTTATTTTTTGCGGGATGTGTTGACGTTTTTATTAGTACTATTTTCGAGCATGTGACATTTTTTGATTGCTTTTTCTTCCGAGACACAGAATGAACAAAAACCAGCATTTCATGAATTTCTTTTGGGAGGGTGTGTTTACACCATTCTGTGTGTGGTAAAATTGATAAAGGGGTTTTATTCTTCGGGTCAGTACGATTACAGCGATACCTCATTTACAGTATGTCTTTTTTTACGTTTTGTCGCTTTTATGCAATAAAAACAATTTTATATAAAAAATAATTATTTTTACATCGCTTTATTTGCGAGCTGTAACTTTTTTATTTTTTCGCTGATGATGCTGTATCGCGTGTTATTGCACTTTTTGTTCGGCGGTATGATAATAAAGCATTGTTTTTTGCTTTGTTTTTCTTAAGGGGTTCACTAAAGGGGTTACCGAATGGAACAGTTTTATAGGGCGGGTCGTTACGGACGCGGCGATACTAAATATGTGTACTTTTATTGTTTTTTTATTTAGAAAAAAAAGAATTTATTAGGGAATTTTTTTTTTTTATTTATTTTGTGATTTTTTTCAATTATTTTTACACGTGTTTTTTTTTTTTTTTACTTTATTATATTGTCCCAGGGGGGGACATACTGTAACTGTCTTTTGTCAGATCGCTCTCAGCAGGCAGTGAGGAAGATGCCTCCCTGCAGGACCCCGAAGGCCCCCGCGGCCATATTGGATCCAGGGGCCTGCAGGGAGGAGGACTCTCGGAGCGACGCGATGTGCACATCGCGTCGCTCTGGGGGTCACAGGGAAGGGACCCTGCGTGCTTCTCTCCTATGCCCCAGTACAATGCGATCATGTTTGATCGCAGTGTGCCAGGGGTTAATGTGCGGGGGCGATTCGTGACCACCCCTGACACATAGTGCCGGGTGTTAGCTGTGATAATCAACTGACACCCGGCCGCGATCAGCTGCACTCCCCCCGTCAGCGCCCCTGATCGTGTGTGACGTAATATTTCGTCCTTGGGACTTAGGTCCCAGGTCACATGGACAGAATATTACGTCCAATGTAGGAAAGGGGTTAAAGCTAGGGGGCGCTGTAAATGCTACGCAGAATATACATGTGGGCGTGTGTCTGAATGCCCAAGATAAAGCCTGTATATGTGTGGCTGTATGATATAGGACCTGTAGTGAGGTCATGAGCATGTGATCCATACCTCACTTGTGGGTGTGATCACGTACTATATAGTGTGTCTGAGGTCTGGTCACAGGGGGGTTGTGTGTTTGATCCTGAGTGGTCAGAGTGCAAGGTCCCGGAAGGCCTGTGTGTGTTGGAAGTGTCTGGGACTGAACTTCCTGGAAGAGCACGTGGAAAGGCCCGAACCTGATAGAGTCTGTGATGGCTCTACGTAGGGGAGCTACTGCCCGGCTGTGGCTCTGGAACTGTAGATGGCCTAGTGAGCAAGGCACTGTCTGGAATAGTGAACCCAGTGCGGCTACTTCCCTGATGTCCCGTGAGGGATGAACTGTGAGTAACGCTGACCGGGGTCAGTAAGAGACTGTGTATGCTTTATGTGGTATCGCTGCATGTTTAACGGACACTGTACTGGAAGCTACACGCTATTATTTTCATGAAGAGCGGTTTATGCTGATGTCCAATAAACCGAATGAACTGCTTAACCCAGAGTGTCCCCGCATATGCCTCAAAGACCGGCCAAGTGAGTAAATCCCCGTTCACTCATTTGGTGGATGTCTACAGCATATAGTGTATATTATAGAACTTTTATGTTTTAGTTTTATGTTGTTTTTTTGTGCTTTATTGGCAAAATATTTGGTTATAATCCATAGTAGAAACAATCCCAAACTTGCAAGGACTGTTACAAACTTTAAAGAAGCCCTCCTCCTCCCATCAAAGTTTTCATCCTCTTAATATATTGCAGTCATCATATTATACAGCACTGTGTACTTACAATTGCTCATTTTGCCTTTTTACCCAGTTAATTCTTATCAATCCCGTTAGGTCTATGACATCATGTGTATAAAATCTGACTAGTTGAATCCTTCTATGCTTTATGTAGAAACAAGAGGTCAATTTTCTCTGCATGAATCATGAGTCACTGCAAAATTCCCTGACAGGGGCAGGAGTGAGCACCTGGGTTAGGAGTTGAAGAGGGGGATGATGAATGCAGGGACAAAAACTTCCTATTTCTACACAGAGCAAAGAAAAGAAAAGAATTATGTGGGTAGAAAGGCAAAATGAGCATTTGTAAGTACACAGTGCTATATAATATGATGACTGCAATACATTAAAAGGATAAAAACTTTGATAGTAGTGCTTCTTTAAGAAACAGCCCCACCAAATTCAGGCATAGAAAGGTCACTCAAAAGGGGATCTTCATACCCTGTTTGTGCGGTTTCAAATGAGATATTGGCAATTATGATAATCTGCAAGAAAATACAATCTGCAAATAGTTTTTTATTTAGCTATCTAAAAAAAATTGGCATTTTTTAATCTTTTTTCATGTGAGGGAAGCTCAAATTGAATGTCATATGATTTAATAACTATATGCTGGGAAGTACTGTATGGCTGCTGGTGCATGGTGACAAATGGAATTTCTTTTATTAAGCATTAAATAAACCTATCCTTTCAGATCGGCATGAGTTGTCATGTTGGCAATGGCCACTACGAAGTTGACAAAAAGAGCCATTACACTGCTAGCCACCGCTAGAGCTCATAACAGTTGATCAGATCTAATAATCTATAAGATGGATAGGTCATCAATAATATAAGGCTGAATAATCCCTTTAACCTGTAAATTGCAAAACCATTGCCTGGTTGTAAAATGGCAAATACTGTATATACTCGAGTATAAGCCGAGCCGAGTATAAGCAGAGGCACCTAATTTTACCTAAAAAAATCTGGGAAAACTTATTGACTCGAGTATAAGTCGATGCTCCGTACAAAATATTCCCCACATAATGCTCTATAAAGTTGATTATGGGCCCCATATAATGCTCCATGCAAAATATGCCCTATATAATGCTCCATAAAGTTGATTATGGGCCCCATATAATGCTCCATACAAAATATGCCCCATATAATGCTCCATAAAGTTGATTATGGGCCCCATATAATGCTCCATACAAAATATGCCCCATATAATGCTGCATAAAGTTGATTATTGGCCCCATAAGATGCTCCATATTAAAATAAGCCCTATACAATATGCTTCATAAAGTCCATGATGGGCTCCATAAGATGCCCATATACTACATAATGCCACTGCAAAAAAAGACATACTCACCTCTCGTCGCTGGGGGCCAGGTGCCGGTGTTACCGCTTGCTCAGGCCCCCAGCACTTGCGATATTCACCTGTCCCCGTTCCACCGCCGCTCGCCGCTGTGTCTTCTGTATCTCTGCAGTGACTGTTCAGGCAGAGGGCGTTCACTAAACACGTCATTGTGCCCTCTGACCTGAACGTAACAGCCAGAGGACGTGGAAGACAGCAGTTCACGGCAGTGGAAAGAGGACAGGTGAATATAGCAAGTGCCAGGGGCCCGAGCCAGCGGCGACACCGTCACCTGGCCCCCATAGCGTGCCTGAGTTCCCGCCTGCTCAGGATACCGGCACTTGTCCCCCGGTGTCGACTGCAGGCCCTGTCAGCAGCTGTATGGGGGTGAAGACATGTTCCCTTCTCTGGGACCTTCACACTGGGACCGTGACTCATTTATAAGCCAAGGGGGGTCTTTTTCAGCTCAAAAAAGGGGCTGAAAAACTCGGCTTTTAAATGAGTATGCAAACAAAACGAAATTGGAGCAAAAAAAGCCATCAAATGTAAAAAGCAAATCCATACTTTATTAATCCACATGAATGTAAAAATATACATGCCAATAATAAGGCCTTATGGAAGGAAAAAGGGAAGAAATACTGCGGCTAATACAGGAGTGCACAGAAAAACGCTGCGGCCAAAAGTCATGAATATACACATCTGCACAGAGGAATAAAAGGGCAAGTCCTAAATAATGCGTGAATACAACAAAGTGGGCCAGTAAACAGTATGCTAATGCATAGCAATAACCAAATTAGCATGCCCATTTGTGATAGTATAAATGCCGCTTACCCATGGTCGCTGGTGTGTCTGTGTGCCTCCCTGCAAACCCCCTGACGTGCGTTTCGCGTTAGGTGCTTTCTCAAAGCGTCTTGTACAGTCAGGTCAAAGTACGCCTTCTGGGGCTCCCCTGTTAGGTATGGGGCAAGTACCTCTGCCCACCACTCTGGCTGAAGTTTTTCCCTCACAGCCACCCTCTCAAACACCGTCAGGAAGGCCTCCACATCATCCTCAGGGGTCATTTTTTGCAATGCGCATCTTACCGCCTTTGTGACGTGGATGGCATCAGCCGGACCTGGGGTTGGGGCGCTCGTCCTGCCCTCCTGGATGGCGGTTGCCAGAAGCTGCATCAGCTGTTGTTGCTCCTGCAGCCTCTGCTGGAGCTGCAGTAAGAACAGCCTGTTGGCCTCCTGTTGCTGTGCCTGGGCCTGGACCAGGTGTTTCAGCAGGTCCTCCATTATTCCGGGTAGATCTTGCTGCCTCGCTGAAAACTTTACCCAGGACCTGCAGCAACGGTCTCACGTCTCTGCTGGGAACTCTGCCCGCATTCTCCACCAATTGTAGGGATTCTACTCGCTTAGGTGCGACGGGAGACAGTCAAGAGGCAGGTTCCCTTGAAGTTCATGCAGTTTATTACGTCATAAACCAAACAGCATGTCACCAAAATAAACAGCCTTCAGTTCAGGCAACAAAATAACATCAAAATGTTCTTTCCTTCAGGCTCAGTCCGCGAGCCTCAGCGCACACAGGAGGTGTATACCCCCCTCACATACAGCTGCTTTGTTCATGAGCAGGACACATTATAAGGGTGTAGCCACACCCACGAACCCAGCAGCTGACTGGTCACATGACTGTGACCTCACCACAGGTCCTTCAAAATAATAATAATACAGCAATATTTGTTATGCCTTACATTATGGAGACAAGCCATTTATGAGACACATATCTCCCATCGATTACACGACCCTTAGCCCTGCCCAGAGTATATACGGTAAGAGAAATTGAGATTTAACTGTCTGGTGACCAGAGGTCCAGTCTGCAACAAGTTCCTGGTAGACACTAGAGACTTCCAGATTCAATACTGGTTTTGTCCAGAAATAGCACCTTTCTTGTCCATGGGCTATATTTCGTATTGAAGCTCAAGTGACCCTTATTTCTAATCTCATGAAACCCCCTTTTACGGTATCTAGTGTCTGATACCCAGTAGTAAATGGTAGTAGATTTGGTGAATTTGTTTCTGAGCTGAGAATTGTGCTGTTGACTAGACATGTGAACAAGCTATACAGTATGGACTAGAGTTGAGCGAAACGGGTCGAAAAATTTCAAAAGTCGCCGACTTTTGGCAAAGTCGGGTTTCATGAAACGAAACCCGACCCTAGGATGAGGTCGGCCACGAGGTCGGCGACTTACGCGCCAAAGTCGCGTTTCAAAAGTTTGTTTTGCGCTCTTTTTCAGCCAATCAGGATCCACGGACACTGTGGGCAACGTGATGACATAGGCACGGGTCACCACCATCTTTCAGAAGGGCATGCAAGTGATTGGCTTGCTTTGGGGGGCGTCACAGGGGGTATAAAAGGGCGTGCACGCCAACCGCCATGTTACTCATGCTGATCTCAGAATAGAGAGAGCTGCTGCTGCTGCTGATTTTGTAGGGAGAGCGTTAGGCAGGGAAGAAGACACCAAAAACTGCTTCTGCTGCTAGCGATTTTGCCTGTACAACACACCAGTCACTGTGTGTGCAGTGCAAGGGGAGGCTATATAGTGGTGTATCAGTGGTGTTGGTTGTTGGGCTACCTTCTAAGGCTTCCTGACATTCCTGTATTGCTGTTTACCCACTGCTCCGCAAACTGCTTTTTTAAAAGCAATCCCAATTTTTTTTTTTGTCCTGCTGAGAAGAAAAAAAAACTGCTTCTGCTGCTAGCGATTTTGCCTGTACAACACATCAGTCACTGTGTGTGCAGTGCAAGGGGAGGCTATATAGTGGTGTATCAGTGGTGTTGGTTGTTGGGCTGCCTTCTAAGGCTTCCTGACATTCCTGCATTGCTGTTTACCCACTGCTCCGCAAACTGCTTTTTTAAAAGCAATCCCAATTTTTTTTTTTGTCCTGCTGAGAAGAAAAAAAAACTGCTTCTGCTGCTAGCGATTTTGCCTGTACAACACATCAGTCACTGTGTGTGCAGTGCAAGGGGAGGCTATATAGTGGTGTATCAGTGGTGTTGGTTGTTGGGCTGCCTTCTAAGGCTTCCTGACATTCCTGCATTGCTGTTTACCCACTGCTCCGCAAACTGCTTTTTTAAAAGCAATCCCAATTTTTTATTTTTGTCCTGCTGAGAAGAAAAAAAAACTGCTTCTGCTGCTAGCGATTTTGCCTGTACAACACACCAGTCACTGTGTGTGCAGTGCAAGGGGAGGCTATATAGTGGTGTATCAGTGGTGTTGGTTGTTGGGCTGCCTTCTAAGGCTTCCTGACATTCCTGCATTGCTGTTTACCCACTGCTCCGCAAACTGCTTTTTTAAAAGCAATCCCAATTTTTTTTTTTTGTCCAGCTGAGGTACTGAGCGTGCATTTTTTCACACCATACAGCGGTGTACGCTCCTCACACAGTACCGTGTAACGGGTGTTATCACAGCCACAGTGAAGCTATCAGTGTGTCACTCTGTGAGAATAAAACGAGGACATGTTCCGTTCTTACAGACCTGCACTCTAGGGAGATTCCTATTCGGCCCAATTCTACATACACCTTGTAGTTTGTGATACACTAGCCAATTTCTGCCTGTGACATAGCGCTGTGATATTCAGTGGGCCTCACACAATCCATAAGTGTCCAGTGTCCACAAATGTGTGCAGAAATTCAAAATCTCCCTTATCCTCTAGTCACTTTGGTCACAGCTGTGCCATCGAGCCTGTGACAGAGCGCTCAGATATTCAGTGGGCCTCACACAATCCAAAAGTGTCCAGTGTCCACAAGTGTGTGCAGAAATTCAAAATCTCCCTTATCCTCTAGTCACTTTGGTCACAGCTGTGCCATCGAGCCTGTGACAGAGCGCTCAGATATTCAGTGGGCCTCACACAATCCAAAAGTGTCCAGTGTCCACAAGTGTCTGCAGAAATTCAAAATCTCCCTTATCCTCTAGTCATTTTGGTCACAGCTGTGCCATCAAGCCTGTGACAGAGCGCTCAGATATTCAGTGGGCCTCACACAATCCAAAAGTGTCCAGTGTCCACAAGTGTGTGCAGAAATTCAAAATCTCCCTTATCCTCTAGTCACTTTGGTCACAGCTGTGCCATCGAGCCTGTGACAGAGCGCTCAGATATTCAGTGGGCCTCACACAATCCAAAAGTGTCCAGTGTCCACAAGTGTGTGCAGAAATTCAAAATCTCCCTTATCCTCTAGTCACTTTGGTCACAGCTGTGCCATCGAGCCTGTGACAGAGCGCTCAGATATTCAGTGGGCCTCACACAATCCAAAAGTGTCCAGTGTCCACAAGTGTGTGCAGAAATTCAAAATCTCCCTTATCCTCTAGTCACTTTGGTCACAGCTGTGCCATCGAGCCTGTGACAGAGCGCTCAGATATTCAGTGGGCCTCACACAATCCAAAAGTGTCCAGTGTCCACAAGTGTGTGCAGAAATTCAAAATCTCCCTTATCCTCTAGTCACTTTGGTCACAGCTGTGCCATCGAGCCTGTGACAGAGCGCTCAGATATTCAGTGGGCCTCACACAATCCAAAAGTGTCCAGTGTCCACAAGTGTGTGCAGAAATTCAAAATCTCCCTTATCCTCTAGTCACTTTGGTCACAGCTGTGCCATCGAGAATGTGACAGAGCGCTCAGATATTCAGTGGGCCTCACACAATCCATAAGTGTCCAGTGTCCACAAGTGTGTGCAGAAATTCAAAATCTCCCTTATCCTCTAGTCACTTTGGTCACAGCTGTGCCATCGAGCCTGTGACAGAGCGCTCAGATATTCAGTGGGCCTCACACAATCCAAAAGTGTCCACAAGTGTGTGCAGAAATTCAAAATCTCCCTTATCCTCTATTCATTTTGGTCACAGCTGTGCCATCGAGCCTGTGACAGAGCGCTCAGATATTCAGTGGGCCTCACACAATCCAAAAGTGTCCAGTGTCCACAAGTGTCTGCAGAAATTCAAAATCTCCCCTGTCCTATAGACACCTTGTACCTTGTTTTACATTACTATATAGTTTGTTGGATTTTGTCTACATTTCTACCAAAAATGAGGAAGGCTGGTGGAAGAGGCCGTGGAATTGGGCGGGGGTTGGCAGCTGGTAATGATGGTGTTGGTGGTGGATCTGATGGTAGTGGCAAGAGCAAAATAGGACCGAATGCAGGAGGTGTTGAGCCTGCGTCATCGTCTGGCTACATAAGGCCTCGAACGCTTAGTTTTCTAGGAGTTGGCAAACCGCTTTTAAAGCCAGAGCATCAGGAAAAAGTTTTGTCTTACATTGCTGACTCAGCCTCCAGCTCTATCGCCTCCTCTTCTTCAGTTGTAAAAAGTAAAAGCACTGAGTCGTCATTGGAGGCTCATGTTCATGAACCACACCTTTCCTTGTGTCCTTCACCCCAACCAAGATTGAAGGATGACGCAGGCCATACTACTGATTACTCCATGGAGCTGTTTTCACATACCATGCCTGGATTATCAAGTGAAATGGTGAATTACCCAGGCCAAGATGAATCTGACATGGAGTGCACTGATGCACAGCCGCTGATGGATGATTCTGCTGGTACATTCACTCAGAGCACTACATTGTCCTCGCAGTGTACAGAGCCAGATTCTGACCCTGATGAGACTCAGGTGCCCCTTCCCGCACACTATACCACCATACACGGTGACACAGAGGAAGGTGCACATGACATAGAAGAGGAGGTGATGGATGACCCAGTTGTTGACCCAGATTGGCATCCATTGGGGGAAGAGGGTGCTGCTTCCAATAGCTCAGATGAGGAGCATCCACAGCAGACATCGACATCGCAACAGCTGTTATCTGGCAGGCCCGGAGCACTCCAAAGACAGGTTCCAAACATCAAAAGAGTTGCTGGACAGCTTGTCCAGAGGGTCAAAAGATCACAGTGTGCTAGGCCGCAAAATGTCTGCCAAAGTAGGAAGAGTGCAGTGTGGCACTTTTTTGAACAAAATCCTCATGATCAGGCCAAGGTTATCTGTAAGAAGTGCGCAAAGTCCTTTAGCCGAGGGAAAAATCTGAAAAATTTGAATACCAGTTGCATGCTTAGACATTTAACCAGCATGCACTTGCAAGCGTGGACACAACACCAAACCTCAAGTGCCACATGTGCAACTGATCACAACGAAGGTAGTCAGCAACGCTACATTGTTTCCCCTACTGTAAGCCCACCGGTTAGCACAGCAGCAAATGTTCAGGTGTCGTTGCAAGGCCACAGCAGTCAGGGAATCCCACTGTTATATCAACGAAAGACTGATTCTAGGTCATCAGAAAGAACAACAACTCCATCACCATCATCAACCCTCTCTCAGTCCGCCCTGTCCACCGCTACTTCCACCATATGCAGCTCTCAAGTCCAGCTCACCCTCCCAGACACTATGAGTAGGTCAAAAAAGTACTCAGTCTCTCATCCGCGTACACTGGGTTTGAATGCCCACATTGCCAAACTAATCTTGTTTGAGATGATGCCCTTTCGGTTGGTGGAAAGCACAGCTTTCCGCGAACTCATGGCCTATGCAGTACCACGCTATGACCTACCCAGTCGCCACTTCTTCTCTCGCAAAGCCATCCCAGCCCTCCACCATCATGTGAAAGACCGCATTGTCCATGCACTCAAGCAGTCAGTGAGCGGAAAGGTGCACCTCACAACTGATGCATGGTCCAGTCGGCATGGCCAGGGCCGTTACGTGTCCATCACTGCGCACTGGGTTAATGTGGTGGATGCAGGGTCCACAGGGGACAGCGGTGGTGGGACAGTGCTGCCTAGCCCACGGTATAGGAAACAGTTGGCTGTAGGCGTTCGACCCTCCTCCTCCTCCAGAAGCGAAAGCTCGTCCACAGAGCGCAGTCGTACGAGCACTCCATCTGCAGCTGCCACTGTTGCACACGAGGTATCCCCCTATTGAGCAGCTAGTGGAAAGCGTCAGCAGGCTGTGTTGCAGATGATGTGTTTGGGCGACAGACACACCGCCGAGGTGCTGGCCGAGTACTTGAAGCGACAAACTGAGTCATGGCTGGGCAGTGTACATCTTGAGGCAGGCAAGGTAGTTAGTGATAACGGCCGTAACTTTGTGGCAGCCATAGCCCTTTCAGAACTCAGCCACATACCTTGCTTGGCTCACACCTTGAACCTGGTGGTGCAGTGCTTCCTCAAAAATTATCCGGAGTTAACAGCCCTGCTCCAGAAGGTGCGAAGTCTGTGCGGCACATCTGCCGGTCGCCTGTACACTCCGTTCGTATTCAGAAGCTGCAGCGATTGCTCCACCTTCCCAACCACCGCCTCATTATCGACATTGCAACAAGGTGGAACTCCACCCTGCACATGGTGGAGCGGCTGTGCGAGCAGAGGCAGGCCATGATGCATTTGTGGGAGGATACACGGCCAGGCACTTTGAGAGCAGACATGGAGTTGACAGGTGTGCAGTGGTCGAAGCTGAAAGACCTCTGTAAAGTCCTTCAGTGTTTTGAGGAATGCACACGGCTGGTAAGCGCAGACGACGCCATCCTAAGCATGAGCATCCCACTTATGCGTCTGCTAATGCAAACTTTGACGCACCTTAAGGAGCAGGCTTCTGCAGCCAATGTTGATGAGGAGGAAGAGGAGGAGGGAATCCTTGATGACATTCAGCCATTGTCTGCTCAGGGATCTCACCTGGACGAGGTGGAGGAAGAGGAGGAGGAGGATGATGGGGATGATTACTTAGGGGAGGAGGATGCATCTCGTGGGGCAAGTGAAAATGTTGGGGTGGCAAGGTCTGGTACAGGGTTTGTGCGTGACTGGAGGGATGTGGATTTGCCAGAAAGTGCTCCTCCAACCAGCACTCGCCGTGCATCATTGACACCGGGAACATTGGCCCACATGTCAGATTATGCCTTGCAGATCCTAAAAAGGGACCCCCGCATTGCCAAAATGATGAACGATGACGACTACTGGTAGGCCAGCATCCTGGATCCACGCTATAAAGGCAAATTACAAAACATCATGCCACAGGAGAACCTTGACCTAATATTGGCTAATAAACAAGCAACTCTGGTAAATCGGTTGCTTGAGGCATTCCCAACACACAGCAGCGGTGATGGTTCTCACACGAGCCGTACGGGCCGGGGGCAGCTTGGCAGAGGTGTTTGTGGTGCACACAGCAGAAGTGGCGTTGGAGACAGGGGTTTCATGACAATGTTGTGGACTGATTTTTCAAGTACCGCTCACACAACTGGTAATACTGCATCGATGGAAAGTGACAGGAGACAGCAGTTGTCAACTATGGTTACAAACTACTTTTCCTCCCATATCGATGTTCTCCCACACAGGTCATTCCCCTTTGACTATTGGGCCGCTAAACTGGACACCTGGCCTGAATTGGCACAATATGCCTTACAGGAGCTCGCTTGCCCAGCTGCAAGTGTGCTATCGGAAAGAGTCTTCAGTGCAGCTGGATCAATCCTGACAGAAAAAAGGACCCATCTGTCAACCCAAAATGTGGATGATCTAACCTTCATTAAAATGAACCACGCATGGGTTTCCAAGGATTTTGTCCCACCTTCCCCTGATGACACATAGGGTGACAGAAAATTGGCTTGCTTTGGTCCACCTCTTCCTGGGACTTGACCTATTTCACCTTTTGCATCAGCTGAATGTCCAACATCAACATATGCCACTTTCTAAAACTCCCTAACTGTGCTGCCTCCCCCCCCATGGCCGGGGTCACCACCTAGCGCACGACACCGTGCGAGTGCCATTGCCCTGGACAGGTGGGTAGGCCGAGTCTTGGGCGCGGGCACTGGCACAGGGTCCCTCATAGTGCAATCAAGTGTCTCTGACGGTGGTGGTGCACACCCGCCGTCAGACACACCGCCGTACTATGAGGGGCCCAGTGCCAGTACCGACGACCACGAGTGGGCCCCCCTTGCTTGGGCAGGGCCCCAGCATTTGCAATCTTTACCTCTCCCTGCTCCTCCGCTGTGTAGTCTGGGCCGTCAAATCCATACTGTGCCTGACACCGTTTGAGCCTGCCTCCTGATGTATAGACATATATTTTGAATGTGTACGCTATCCATACATGTTATCTGGGGATACGGTTCCCTTTCTAACCTTTGTGCAATCACGTGCAATCCATACTGGGCCTAACACCGTCTGAGCCTGCCTCCTGATGTATAGACATATATTTTGAATGTGTATGCTATCCATACATGTTATCTGGGGATACGGTACCCTTTCTAACCTTTGTGCAATCACGTGCAATCCATACTGGGCCTAACACCGTCTGAGCCTGCCTCCTGATGTATATAGACATATATTTTGAATGTGTACGCTATCCATACATGTTATCTGGGGATACGGTACCCTTTCTAACCTTTGTGCAAACACGTGCAATCCATACTGGGCCTAACACCGTCTGAGCCTGCCTCCTGATGTATATAGACATATATTTTGAATGTGTACGCTATCCATACATGTTATCTGGGAATACGGTTCCCTTTCTAACCTTTGTGCAAACACGTGCAATCCATACTGGGCCTAACACCATCTGAGCCTGCCTCCTGATGTATAGACATATATTTTGAATGTGTACGCTATCCATACATGTTATCCGGGGATACGGTACCGTTTCTAACCTTTGTGCAATCACGTGCAATCCATACTGGGCCTAACACCGTCTGAGCCTGCCTCCTGATGTATAGACATATATTTTGAATGTGTACGCTATCCATACATGTTATCTGGGGATACGGTACCCTTTCTCACCTTTGTGCAATCACGTGTAATCCATACTGGGCGTGAGAACGGCTGGCGAGCTGTTAAGCAAGCTACAGCACCTGTGGTTTGCACACGTAAGTTTTTCATTTTTTCAGGAATGACGGTTAGGCCTTATTCCGGAACTGCAGTTGACCTGCACTTACTGGGAAATCATTGTTCGCGGGTAATAATTGTAATCAGTGATCCCCATCACTAACGTTGTTCAGCGGGTTATCTGCACCTGTAAGCGACAAACGCTGGCCTTTTCAATGTAGCGCACATGCAGCCACGGACATGTAAGGGCATGACACACCAGTTATTGGCCAATCTCATGTGCCAGAGCCTCACGTGTCCCTCTAGTAAGCCGGACTCGGACCGCGGGGCATGACGTAGTCTCGTTCGTTAACGGAATTAAGCTTGCAATGTGTGCATCTGTTCTGTAGCTGGCATGGTTGAGGTTTCCCAGGTGGAGTCGAATTTAACCGTAGGCTCCACTCCTGGTGGTGCCCTTCTGGACATTCCTTTAAGGTTCAGCTTTGCAACCATACTGCCCACGTAAAACAAACACTTTGCCTTCATGAACGCTGTTTGGAGGGTCATGACTCGTGGGAATAACGCCGCCCAATCAGTTAACCTGCTAGAGAGATCGTTCGTTGCTCCCAAGCATGACATCACACTCCCTAGGAAGAAGGTAATGCCACTGTGGCGACCGTACTCCTGGGGGCGACACAAGTGCACTGATGCCCAGCCACTGCTCGATGAATCTGCTGTTACATTGACCCAGACCACTACATTCCCCTCGCACGCTACACGGCCTGAATCTGACCCTGATGAAACTCAGGTTACCCTTCCCATATACAGTTCCATCTTACACGGTGACAAAGAGGAAGCTGCAGATGAAAGTGCAGGTTCGGCCCACCCGCCATCAGACACACCACCGTACTATTAGGGGCCCTGTGCCAGTGCCGTCGCCAACGAGTGGACCCCCCCTGCTTGCTCAGGATCACAGCACTTGCAAAGTTGAAATACTGTGCAGTGAGATGGAAGATGGGGACGACGAGGAGTCCAGACAAGTACAGGGATTCCCTAGCGAGGAGACTTATTTGATTGTTTTCAATGTTGGGACAGCAATTTTTGGGGAGCACTATACTCTGGAGAATGATAGATGGGGCCCACCATACACTGGAACATTCCAAAGGTGGACATCAGACACTGGAGCAGCATTTACAGGGCCCATTATACACTAGAGCATTAGAAATGGGGCCCATTATGTTTGGAGCATTATTTGGGCCCATAAGACAGTGGAGCTTCATCCATGGGGACCAACATATACTGTAGCATTATGTGGAGCTCATCATATACTGTTTCAAACATTATATGGGACCAATGATTCTGTATGGAGAAATAGATGGGCCTCGTCATGAGATGTAAAAAGTGAAGTATTTTTCATTGTACTATACTGCTATTTCTCTGCCGTATCGGATCATGATGAGTTGTGGTATGTGTTAAAGGGGCGCTCTTTCGCCCAGGGCACATGAAAACCTGGAGCCAGCCCTCCCCCCCCACAGTCTGTAGCCAAATAACCCCCATTTTTCAGTGCGTAACTTGTATTATGAAGTTAATTAAGGTTGACAAGCTTAAGTAAGAAGAATTGATGCTTTTGGCATTCAAATGGGCACTGTAGGTGTGTTTCCTGTCCTCCTCTCACTGCCGACTTTTATTCCCCATTGACTTACATTGGGTTTCGTGTTTCGGGACGACCCCAACTTTTCCCTATAATCGGACGATCTTGCTCGACCCGACTTTTGGAAAAGTCGGGTTTCACGAAACGAAACTCGACCCTAAAAAACCAAAAGTCGCTCAACTCTAGTATGGACGACTGGCACTAGTGATATCACACATCACACCAAATCAAGAATGGTAAATAAGCTCTGTTGAACAGTTATGGAAGAAGTAGGGCCTGTGGAGAGAATCATTTTTTTTTTTATTTAAAACACTTGATAATTGTGTGAATGAAGCCATAGCGAGCATGTGCCACTGCAAGATGCCCAAGCGAGGTAGGCGTGAGCGAGCTTCTGTTCCCACACGCTTTGGCATCCTACAGACACCTCGTGTCCCAGTCCCAGTGTGCTGCTATGTGTGAGATACATCACTCTTACTTTAGGGCTGCAGGCCTCTTCTCTTTATGAGTCCAGGAATCCCTCTTCTGGAACCAGGGCAGCAATTAATCCAGAAGACAAGAGGTTCATAAAAACAACCAAACTTTTACTTTTGGTTATCGATACTTGTAGAGTATCCCTCTCACTGGCTGCTCTAGCCCTAGGGAGTCTTCTCCACCACTAGCAGTATATTTGGTTTGAAATACCTTCTGCCCAATGTAGTCTGAGTCCATCTTTCCCTATAGCTTCACAAGCTGAGTTTGCCCCAGGCCCCTAACGTCCATCTTGAGGTTTCCCCAGACGTCTATTCACACCGAAGCTGTGATGTAGAAATACTTGGCACTCATATAGGTGTGTTCAAGAAATTGAAATTCCAGAAAAATAAGAGGTTTCGGTTAATACCTGACCTTCATCAGTCATCTGGATAGAGGAGATCTGTGTGGAAGCGCGCTGTGTGAGGGTCTGCAGTGGCCACTGCTAAGATACCAAAGGGTATTTTCGGCAATCTACTGCCCCAAGTATTAGTCCCATACTCTCCCAAGCAGCCTCTTGACCTAGTCTTGCTACTTCACTCACTGCTGTACACACACTGACTCACCTTGTCACTTCCTGGACATGCTACCAACTCTCAGTTCCCCCTCCCAAACTTGGCCGACCATTACAGTTAAACCTGTCTCAGCTAACTGTAGCCCCAGGAAGCAATCCATCAGCCCCGACCACTGCTACACAACCACTGCTCCTATAGATTGTGAATAGTAGTTGCAAATGCTCACTAAGACATCATTCAAACAGTTGACTTTGGGACCTCTAATCTTCTGATTATAAGAGGGAACAGTGGATGGACAATTAGTGATCATACATTTGCGCTGCAGATTATCAAATATTCTTGGATTGTATGATGGTCATGGAAAAATGTGTACATTTTTCTCCTAAGGCTGGGTTCACACAGTCTTTTCTCCTACTCTTAATGGCTCCTTCGGGGCTTACATCCAATGTCCCAGCAAAACAGTATGCGATGATGAGGACATTGACTATTATGATGCAGATGGAGTCACAGTATGCTGTGCCGTGCATAATTTTTGGCCTTATACATCTTATTATAGACAAGCAGCAAGACGTCGCCGCCGAAAATGATGCCTAACAGAGCACACTGTGACTTTGTCTACATCATTATATTCAATGGCCCCATCGGCACATACACTTAAATCCCATTTTGATGAGGCTTCATACGTAAATCCCAATGTAGCCAGATGCAGGCACTGAACACAGGAGAAAATGCTGTATGGACATCCTAGGGGTAGAGAACTTCCTGGAAGACAATGAAAATAAAGTTGCAATGCATATGCTGTCATTATCTGTAACTATCAACTGTAGCGCTATGGTGTTCCGTTTTCCCTACTCACTTACTCACCACCCCAGCTCTTCGGCATGGTCTCAGTCATGGATCTCGCAGAGCTTCATGGTCCTGCACTGTTGGAGTTAATTGAATCATTGGTTGGCCAATATATGTGACAGAAAGAATTTTTTTTTTATCCACAGTCTCAGGATACCCGATCGGAAGCCCTGACTACTGCTGCACCTGCCCTAGTCACTGTACCATAGCTGTACTTATGCAACCCGAAACCTATGCCTCTGAAGTAGAACCCATCCTGTCTGATCTGCCTCGGTAATATGAGGATTCAAAGCAGTGCTGTGGGTTCTCAGAGGATTGAATATGTCACTATGAAGATTTTGGTCAGCAGTTTTCCTCTGATTGAGCCAAGGTGAGATTCCTGATGTCCTACCTTGCAGGAAATGCCCTGTCATGGCTCAATTCCCTATGGCAAAAAGGGGTTCCTATCACCTCGGACCTTCAGGCCTTCCATAAGGTTTTCGACAAACCTAACACAGAGTCTTCTGCAAAAACATCCCTTCCCAGCTTCCAGGAGCAGACCAGATAGGTGACGCTTGTGAGGAAACAGTCACGTCTGGCCCTGTCCTTTCAAATACCACCCATTCTCCTGGCTTCTGAGGCAGCTACCCATGCAAAATCCGTGAAGGTCGACCATGTTTGGCAGGCTGAGCAGAAGCTGGAACTCGGACGTAAGATGGCATTGTAGCATCGCTTCAGTTGTGCGGAATATCCTGACAGTGAAGCCTAAAAAGATGGAAAGCCCTGGGCCAGTATGAGAGTTGCCATTGATAGGAGTATTCCCTCTCCACAAATTACTTTGAGTATATCTGTGGCAAATGGAGGCGTTGCTTCGACAATAGAGTTTGTGCTGCAAGCCATGAAAACTCAGTGTCAAATTCCCATCCAACAGCTCCAGAATTCGGTGAGGGTGTGGTCTAGTGAAGTATGAGCCCTACTAAGAAGCAGTCAAGTCATGTCTGAACTACTTGAGCTCCCGACTGAAGAGTTATACACAGGTAAAATCACCTTCCATATGCTGTCTGGTATTGCCATCAGTCGTACAGAGCTGAGAACTCAGGTGCCCGTTCTAGTCTGAAGACTCCATGTAGTGCTTTGTTGGGGGCAGTCGAGTCACACCTCTGTTCAGTCCCCATATGTCCAGGTCAGCCAACAGTGTTGCCATCCTCTCTATCAGGTTTTCTAGTCGTTGAGTCTCTATGTGCTTGTGTCTCCGAAGAAAGGGAAGCGGAGGCGATGTTCCAGCACAGTCCCAACGATTGTACAACTGACTTGCACCAGGAACCTCCCCGTCTTATGGATGTGTCATCTTGGAGACTAGGCTATAGATGGATCCTGAGCAGGCATCTTCAGTCTCTAGTAGGTCTGTTGAAGAGAATGTCAAGACAATGGCATTTTGCAAGTCACTTCTACCCACCAACTATGCAGAAGAACTTTAATCCTCCGGGATGGTAACTGATCTCAATGAATTGAGGTAGACTTCCCAATGACAAGTCCCTGGTACTACGCCCGCTTCGTCCTTTGCTGAGGATTGCTTGATGGAGAGAGGCATCTTAGTAATGAAGATGGTAAGTGATGTCACTTTTCTTCTAGTGTAAAGAAGTGGTCTTGAAGAGAAGTCGTGGGAGTCTATGAAGAGGTGTTGGCCTTCAACTTCTCTGCAGAAGGTGTACTGCCTGTCTGCTCCTGTGCACACCACGCTGTGTCTCAGTGATGTGCCTAGTGCGTGCTCTTACCTGCGCCCGTACATAGTAAATGTCCCTACTAAATGCCTCCCAGCTGTTAGCAATGTGTTCACCTGCAAGGTGTTGCCCAGCCAATAGCTGGGAGGCATCTTATATTAAAGGCACACTCCCCAATAAGGAGGTGCCTGAGCAACCCCTATAGTTATGGTTATACGGTTTGGTGTGCGCAACTGTATGTTGCCAGGTCCCCATCACTAGTCTGTTATAACTATTCCCGTATCCTGTGTCCAGTATAAGTTGTCCTTGTTCCCTGTGAATACTTCAGCAGTTTCCGTATCTTGAAACCCCATTTTGGCGGTACCAGAACTGTTACCCAAAATCTGTGTGTCTGTACCTGTCCCTAGCAGCCGTCCTGCCTACACAGTCTGAACCGTCCTACATGGCCGTCCTGTCTGAGCAGTCTGAACTTCTACCACAAGATATGGCCTTCCCAAAACCCTGTCTGATGACAAATGCACATATAGCAGGATGTAGCAGGCCCCCACTAATAAAGGCAAGGAGCAGCACAGGTGCAGACTACTGATAAAAAAACCACCCCACACCTACCAGACCATGGAGGGGTTGGCTGCCTAGTAGAAAAAATGCACATAGATAAGGCTTGCATAGGACGCCAGTCACACATGTAAGTGTGATGCAAAGTGTCTGGCTTGCAACCTATTAATGACGCCCATAGTATTCTCAGGAGGGCTGCTCCAGCACTATAATATGCAACACACAGTGACAGACGCCACAATAGACCAAGTCAACAAAAACAGGCCCGGCTGCATCCTGCAAAAAATGATATGATAAGTGCAAAAAAGTAATGCATACAATGAGTACATTAAATGAGGTATTGGTTAATATTTTGGCCAAAATAGATAGAGCCTGCAAGCCGCGTCAAGGCTCCTCATAATTTGCAGGTCCCTAACACTAATATCAAAACAGCTAACATAAAAAAAATTCATAAAACTCATACCACAAGATATGGCCTTCCCAAAACCCTGTCTGATGACAAATGCACATATAGCAGGATGCAGCAGGCCTTCACTAATAAATGTACTCATTGTATGCATTAATTTTTTGCACTTATCATATCATTTTTTGCAGGATGCAGCCGGGCTTCAACTTTTCTAGTGACTGAAAAAATTAAAAAGAGGTAGCACTCTAATAGACTGTTCAAAACACGCGGACTTTTAGAAAACAATCTATTGGAGTGCTACCTCTTTTTCAGTATTTATTTATTTAGATAAAGTTACTGTAGATAGATAGGTACAGTAGATCTATAGATAGATAGATATTATAGATAGGTAGATAAATAGCTGCTGTAGATAGATATATGTGTAGATAGATATGTAAGGAGATGAAAGTTCTGCCCACATTCCTCCTTGAGGACACATGTTTTCTTCCAGTGCCATTTGATGTGTAATGTGTTTAGTAATGTATGTTATTACTGATAGATTGTGTTCTGCCCAGCAGCAGCGAGTCAACAGGAACTGTTAGGGTTAATAGTTGGGACTAGTCCAGAGTGGGAGGGGCTAAAGTGAAGGGACAGAGGGAGTTTCCTGTCAGCGTACAGTAGAAGAAGACCTATGGTCTTACCAGCGAGCAGAGCCACATGAAGTGGGTGTCCCTGAAGTGAGAGGAGACTGAGGCAACAGACAGCATGATACAGAATAGTGTGGAGGAAAAGATATAGAAGAAGTGAGTGATTCTCCGGAGGCAGAATCTGGAAGATGAGAACCTCTCCCAAGGCTATTGCCCCGCACCACATTTCAGACAGGCAGTCAGACAGATATGAGATAGATAGATAGATAGATAGATAGATAGATAGATATGAGATAGATGGATACTTAATATAGATTTACTTAATCTTTTTTGCGCTTCTCATTCCTTTGTTCTTCTACTTTGGCAAAGTGAACTATACAGGTCACAAACCATACTAACAAGGGAAGGAATATGTAATCAATGTACATTTTCAATACAGTCTGCTGAAATCAATAGAGCACAATGCAAAAGGCCTTAATTAAAGCCTGCTTGTATTATGGGACATCATTTATACTCAGCCTCATTCATCAGAGAATATTTAATATCTCTCAAGAGGTGCTGGATGAGCTCTCACAGATAACATGAATAATTGCATAAACAGAAACACATATTAAAGAAATGATAAATGTTTACTCCGGGTACAAACCGTACCGGCGCGACAAGGTCACATTACCGCACTCAACTTTCTGCCTTCACTTTTTTGTACTTCATTTTAGTGAAATGTGAAAAGATGCAGATATTTTTTAACATTAATAATTTGGCAGGATTGCATTGCTTTTGTCGACATGATATCAAAATTAGATTGAAATGAATTTATTTAATTTCCATAGTCTTTATAGCATCGGCATTAAAGGTTGTACACCTCTGTGGTAGATGTTGGAACTACAGAACTGCATACCAACAATGGTAACCATTGTTAGCTACAATCTAAATATACTTATCAGGCAGAACATGCAACTCACAAGTAGATGTTGCCTCTGTGTTGGATTTATATATTCAGGGACCAGGTAACAGCGCCAACTCCTGAGACTATGAAAAATGATGATGAATGAACTCATGGAGATCAACATCCAACACTGCGGAGACACCATCACATGTTTCTCAATGCAGTGATTCTAGAGTAATGCCCCTATCCCTTACGGGAAATATGTAAAAATATGCAAAACACAAGCCACGGAGACACTATCATGTTTCTCAACGCAAGCAATGACTAGCCAGGTGTTTCCCCGGGAAAGAACAACCACGGGAAGGGCAGTCTCCAATGAAGGAAACCACCTATGCCAAAACATGGTATCCATCCACAGACAGCTGTTTCAGGGTATTGCCCCTCATCAGTGTGGAGTAGGAAACTGGCCAGTAGGAGCAATGCCTAGTAGAAGACTGTGAAAAATGAGGATGAATGAACTCATGGAGATCAACATCCAACACTGCGGAGACACCATCACAACTCCTGAGACTAGTTGGTGGTAAATTGTCAAAGGGGACAGAAGGCATCTGTTCAAGAGTTTCTGTTACTGAGGATTGCTCATCTCTGGATTATGCTATTGGTCTGAAGTATCACACAATCTTTTGATTTCTTTCTAGTGTGGTTGGTATTGGGCCATCTGCATATTTAAAAAAGCAGATTTCTAGCTAGTGCTTAGCCAGGTAGGGGTTGATTTGTGTTTTGAACCTGGTTGTAAAGGCTTTACATTTAATTTGTACCCAACAAATAAAAATCAATTGTAGCACCAAATAAGCCAAACTTCTGTGTCCCTACCACTGACTGCTTTGATCACATTTTGCCTATTGCTACACAGCTAATCTCCCACCGCTCACAGCCATAGCGGACAGAAGAGGCCCCTGTGTAAGAGCAATATGTGGGTCCTTTTCAATCCAATAGCTCATCATGATTCAGAAGTCCACTTTGGAGGTAGAAGTGGCCCCATTACCTCTCAGGCTCCTGTACATAGGTTGCACCAATGGTATGTCCACCCCTGACTCACTGGCTCCTTACATTTGTAAGTTTTATGCTTGGAGATGGAGTTTGGAACATCTGGAAGATGGAGACCAATGCTTTATAAGATTTCAAATTGTTTGACAATTATTGCTATACCATTTGGATATGTGTCTTAAAAGGCATGACAATTCAGCCAGTTTCAAAATTTTTGTCCCATACAGGGGCATACATAGTGTTCCTATTCACTAAGTTGTCCCCTCCATGTCTCCCATAAAGTATGAAGACAAAAAAGTGCCACCCAAACAGTGAATTCTTCCATGGTATCCTCCGCACAAAGTATGATAACCCTACAGTACCCCCTGCAATGTATGATATCACAACAATATCCCCAACACAGTATGATGGCCCCCACAGACACCCACACAGTATGATGACCCCAATAAACACACTTTGATGGTCCCACACAGCCATTCATATAGTATGATGGCCCCCACAAATCTCCACACAGTATGACTGTCCTCACACAACCCTCCACAGAGTATAATGAGCCCAACACATTCCTCCACACAGTATGATGGATGACACAACCCTCCACACTGTAAATCACCCACACATATTATAATGGCCCCCACTAGCCTTCCAAACAGTCTAATAGTGCCCCACATAGCCCTCCAAAGAGCCTCCTCACAATTATACCCTGTGGAGAATTATAGTATTATTATTTATTTATATAGCGCCATTAATTCCATGGTGCTGTACATGAGAAGGGGTTACATGCAAAGTTATAGATATCGTTAACAGCAAACAAATTTACAATGACAGACTGTTACAGAGGGGAGAGGACCCTGTCCTTGCGGACTTACATTCTACGGGATATTGGGGAAGAGACAGGAGGTCGGGGGTGCAGCAGCTCTGGTGGTGATGAGGCGGCAGCTCAGGCGGTGGTGAGGTGGCAGGATGGTCATTGCAGGCTGTAAGCTTTCCTGAAAAGATGGGTTTTCAGGTTCTGATTGAAGGATCCGAGGGTGGTGGATAATTGGACATGTTGAGGCATGGCATTCCAGAGGATAGGGGATATTCGGGAGAATATTGGAGGCGGTTGTGTGAGGAACGAATAAGTGTGGAGGAAAGTAGGAGGTCTTGGGAGCATCGAAGATTATGTGAGGGAAAATATTGGGAGATTAGCTCAGAGATATAGGGAGGGGAAAGGTTGTGGATGACATTGTAGGTCGTTTACCATAATATATAGATCGGGTAGGGAAGATACGTGAGATGGAGGAAAGATAATGAGTTCAGTTTTGTCTACGTTGAGTTTTAGGAAGCGAGAGGTGAAAAATGAGGATATGGCTGATGGACACTCTGGGATTCTGGACAGCAGAGAGGTGACATCTGGGCCAGAGAGGTAGATCTGAGTGTCATCTGCATACTGGTGGTACTGGAAGCCATGGGACTTTATGAGTTGTCCTAGGCCAAGAGTATAGATGGAAAAAAGTAGGGACAGAGCCTTGGTGGACTCCAACAGAGAGGGGGCAGGATGAGGAGGTAGTGTGGGAGTGGGAAACGCTGAATGTGTGGTCAGAAAGGTATGAGGCAATCCAGGACAGGACAAGGTCTTTGATGCCAAGGGAAGAAAGAATCTGTAGCAGTAGGCAGTGGTCAACTGTGTCAAAGGCAGAGGACAGGTCAAGAAGGAGGAGGATGGAGAACTATCTGTTAGCTTTGGCTGTGAGTAAGTCATTAGTAATTTTGGTCAGAGCAGTTTCAGTGGAGTGGTGGGGGCGGAAGCCAGATTGCAGGATGTCAAGGAGGGAGTTAGATGAGAGGTGGGAGGAAAGTTGAGCATGGACATGCTGTTCAAGGACTTTGGAAGCAAACGGGAGCAGTGATATGGGGAGATAGCTGGGCATAGCAAAGTTGGATCAAGGTTTGATTTTTTGAGGATGGGTGTTATGGTGGCCTGTTTGAAGGCAGAAGGGAAGGTACCAGAAGTTAGGGATAGGTTGAAGAGATGGGTTAGGGCTGGAATGATCATGTTAGTGAGGTTGGGGAGCAGGTGGGAAGGGATGGGGTCAAGTGCACAGGTGGTGAGGTGTGATTTGGAAAGGAGATGTGTAAGCTCTCCTTCAGTGATGTTGGAGAGGGAGGTTATTGGGGAAGGGCAGAGGTCTGGTATGTGGAGTTGTTGGGGTGGTGGAACTGTAAAGGTTTGCCTTGTTTGGTCGATCTTGTTTTTGAAGTAGGTGGCAAAGTCCTCAGCAGAGATGAGTGGAGTTGGAGGTGGCAGTGGTGGACGGAGGAGAGAGTTGAATGTGCTGGAACAGTTGTTTTGGTTTGTGGGATAATGAAGATACAAGGTTTGTGAAATAAGTCTGTTAATAGCACCACTAGCCCTCCAAACAGTATAATAGCCCCCCACATAGCCCTCGAAACATTACGATGGGCCCCACAAAATCCTCTACACCATAAAACAAACCACACACAACCCTTCACACTATATAATCACTGACTTACAGTGTAATGGCACTAGCCCTCCGAACAGGATAATAGCAACCACATAGCCCTACAAACAGTACAATGGCCCCCACACAGTCCTCTAAACAGTATAATTTCCCCACACACAGCCCTCCAAACAGTATACTTGGCCCCACACAATCCTTCAAATGGTAAACTGACCCCATATAGCCCTCCAAATAGTATGATGGCCTGCACATAGCCATCCAGACAGTATAATAGCCATCACATAGCCCTAAAAATAGTGTAATGGCCCCATATAGCCTTCTAAATAGTATGATGGTCCCCAAATAGCCTTTCAAATAGTATAATGGCTCCCACATAGCCCTCCGAACAGTGTAATTGGCCCCACATAATCCTCCAACAGTCTAACTGGCCCCCACTTATCCCTCCAAATATTATAATTGCTCGCACATAGCTTTCCAAATAGTATAATGGCTCTCCAAATAGCCATTGAAATAGAATGACCTCCACATAGCCCTCCAAACAGTTTAATTGGCCCACAACAACCCTCCAAACATAATGAGCCCCCCAAGTAGTTGTTATGAATGTAACACACTGGCTTATGTAACAGAAAAGGGAAGAAAATGATCATATAGGGTAAAGGGGGAAAGCTAGGGAGAGTCAAAAATAAACAGAACAAGGGCAACAAACAAGGAGAATTGGAGCTACTAACACAGGAAAAGAAATATGATGTCATTGGAATCACTGAAACTTGGTGGGACGATACACATGATTGGAATACAAGACTAGAAGGATACAACTTATTTGCAAGAAACAGACTTGATAAACGAGGAGGAGGTGTCGCATTGTATGTTAGAAACGCGTATATCTGCACAGAGATTGAAGCTTCAGAGACTGGGAGTTCTGTGGAAACTGTTTGGGTAAGAATACAAGGACAGAACAATGGAAAGGACACCATTGTAGGCATTTACTACAGGCCGCCTGTGCAAGCTGAAGATATGGATGAACTCTTTATGCATCAAATGGCCAAGTTCTCCAAAAAATGACATAGTTGTCATGGGAGATTTCAACTATCCAGACATTTGTTGGGAATCTCTCTCAGGCAAAACTAACAGGTCAAGGAAATTCTTATCCTCTCTTGCTGACAACTTTATCTTCCAAAAGGTAGGGGAGAAAACAAGGGGAACTGCTACCTTGGATCTAATCCTTATAAACAAGGAGGAAATGGTTGAGGAGGTAAAAGTGGCTGGGACCCTAGGAGGTAGCGACCATGCTATTTTAGAATTTTGGATAACTAGAGGAGGAAGACCTGTGAAGACTCAGATGTCAAGGTTAGATTTCAGAAAGGCAGATCTTAAGGGATTCAGAAAGAGAATTGGAGGGATCCAATGGCTGGATATCCTTAAAGTCAAAAATGTCCAGGAAGGATGGGAAATCTTGAAAAATGAAATTCTCAAAGCACAATTGTTAACAATTCCAAAAAGAGGGAAGAATAGGAAGCATTTAAGGAAGCTAGGATGGATGAACACAGAACTTAAGCACATGCTAAAAAGGAAGAAAAAAATGTTTATAAATAATGCTGTCTGCAGAACCTGCAGGGCACAAATCAGATTAGCTAAAGCTGACAATGAATTGAGGCTTGCAAGAGATGTCAAAAGCAATAATAAAGGATTTTGGGGATATGTCAAAAGTAAAAGAAAAGTCAAAGATGCTACAGGATTTTTACAGGATGAAAATGATGAAATGGTAAGACAGGATGTTGAGAAGGCTGAACTTTTAAATTCCTATTTTGCATCTGTTTTCTCTCAGAAAGGAAATGTAACATCAACTGTTCTTCACTGTCCTATTAAGGGAATAGAAGAATCCAGGATATCTATAAACAGAAAGATTGTGAGGAAACACTTAGCTAACCTAAATGAATTCAAGTCTCCAGGTCCAGATGAATTACACCCCAGAGTACTGAATGAGATAGCAGAAGAAATTTTTGAACCCCTCTCCATAATCTTTGAAAATTCTTGGAGAACAGGAGAAGTCCCAGAAGACTGGAGAAGAGCAAATGTTGTTCCTATCTTCAAAAAGGGGAAGAAGGTGGACCCAGGCAACTATAGGCCGGTGAGTCTGACTTCTATACCAGGAAAGATCTTCGAACAAATTATTAAACAACATGTATGTCAGTACCTGGATAAGAATGAAGTGATTAAACAGAGTCAGCATGGGTTTGTAACTAATAAGTCATGTCAGACTAACTTAATTTCCTTCTATGACGGAATCACTGATTGGGTGGATCAAGGAAATGCTGTAGATATAGTATATCTTGACTTCAGCAAAGCATTTGACGAAGAATCTCATACAATCCTTATTGAAAAAATGACTAAGTATGGATTGGACAAGGCAACTGTTAGGTGGATTCATAACTGGCTTAGTGATCGGACCCAAAGAGTGGTCGTAAATGGCTGCACATCCAGTTGGAAGAATGTCTCAAGTGGGGTACCACAGGGCTCTGTCCTGGGCCCTGTATTGTTCAACATCTTTATCAACGATTTAGATGAAGGAATTGAGGGTAAACTGATTAAATTTGCTGATGACACAAAGCTAGGAGGAATAGCTAATACTAGAGAAGAGAGAGAGAGGATTCAAAAAGATATAAATAAACTGGAGAAGTGGGCAGCAACTAACAGAATGGTTTTTAACAGGGAAAAATGCAAAGTACTACATCTGGGCAATAAAAATGAAAAAAGCATATACAGAATGGGAGGAATAGGCCTAAGCAACAGCACATGTGAAAAAGATTTGGGTATACTAATAGATCACAGACTGAATATGAGTCAACAGTGTGATGCAGCAGCAAAAAAGGCAAATGCAATTCTAGGATGTATTAACAGAAGCATACAGTCTAGATCACGTGAAGTCATTATTTCCCTCTACTCCTCTTTGGTCAGACCTCATCTGGAATATTGTGTCCAGTTTTGGGCACCACATTTTAAAAAAGACATCAACAAACTGGAGCAAGTTCAGAAAAGAGCAACCAGAATGGTGACCGGTCTGCAAACCCTGTCTTATGAGGAAAGGTTGCAGGATTTGGGATTGTTAGTTTGCAAAAGCGAAGACTGAGAGGAGAGACTTAATAGCTGTCTACAAATATCTAAAGGGCTGTCACATTGTAGAAGGATCAACTTTATTCTCATTTGCACAAGGAAAGACTAGGCGCAATGGGATGAAACTGAATGGGAGGAGACACAGATTAGATGTTAGAAAAAACTTTTTGACAGATAGAGTGATCAATGAGTGGAACAAGCTGCCACGAGAAGTGGTGAGTTCTCCTTCAATGGAAGTCTTCAAACAGAGGCTGGACAGACATCTGACTGGGATGATTTAGCGAATCCTGCTTTGAGCAGGGGGTTGGACCAGATGGCCCAGGAGGTCCCTTCCACTCTACGATTCTATGATTCTAAGAATAACCCCCTAGAAGCCCAAGGAAGTGAAATAAAGTCTAACTGGGATGGAAAACAAACAGACTCATTGAAGGAATTCATCAGGTGTTAACCATGCAAGATAAAACCCTTAGCTGAAGGGAACTACTTAACCCAAGTCCACCAGAAGTTTAACCAGCAAGGAAGTGCCATGAAGAGTTAACATATAAAACCCAAGCCAAAATGTGATAAGGCAGACCAAAATGGTTTAAAGGAAAACATCTGGAGATGAGCAAATCAAGAAGGAGGAACATAGACAATTGGAACCATCAGCATTTGGACAGGGAAGAAATGTCACATTGGGGCCGAGAGGACAGCTAGCGCGTGGTGCAACACCAGGGAAGATGTACAAGGAGTCTCTGGTAATAGGGAGAAGGGAGAAAGGTCACCTCCTTCCTAACATAGACCTCAATTGATCCCTGCATTCCCTATAGTCCCTAGATGGGTCCTTCCCCGGTATGTGATCACATGCCTAAGCACTCGTTGGCCCTGAACTTACCCTGTCTAGTGCGCATACCAGCGAGACACTAGTCTCACTACTACAATAAGAAAACATGAGGAAGGTACGACAAATAGTGGGAAAACACACAGCAAATTACACTCCTGCAACAGAAAACTTCACTACTGCAACTGGAATGAACACCTTAGCTTATCCAGAGTCCAGAGACTGGCTCCTTCAAAGAGATCAGTATAGATGAACTATAACCAGCCAGGAATAAAGCTAGCAGTGGATTTATATAGTGAAAGGGAGTGGGCACAAGGTGCTGCAGCTGAATACTCAAGCTCCAAATTCATAGCCAGAACAGAAAGAGTTCTTAAACCTTTCAACACCGAATGAAACTAGATCCACTCCAATTCAAGGTAAACGACAAACGGATCCTAAAGCAAGAGGAAACCATCGTTTTGTGTGACTCCACTTTGGTAACGGAGGACAGGTTTGTCCTGTGATTCCGCAACATTGATGATGTTTTTGTGATATGGAGGGGTGATGAAGTGGGATTTGGAGAATTTGTTGCGGGTTTGAATGTCAATAATTTGGGTCTCCGTTTCACATATGAAGCTAATGCGTCAAGCCTGGCATTTCTCGACGTGCAGATACGGAGGGATGCCAGGGGGGAACTTGAAACATGTACGTTTAGAAAGCCAACTGCAACTAAATCTTTCTTAACATGGGATTCGAGCCATCTGGCCTCCCTGAGGAGGGGGATCCCCAAAGGTCAATACCTTTGTGTTAGAAAGAACTGTTCCGATCCCTCCACCTTCAAGGTACAAGCAGACGATTTGAGAACATGGTTCCTAGAGCGTGGCTACCCTAAAAATGTACTTAAGGTTGCCTACAAGACTTCGCTCAAGAAGGATAGGAAGCAACTTCTCACCCCCACCACCCCCTAAAAAAGAGGAAAAGGAGACTATCAGATTTGTCATGAAATTCTCCAATGGAGTTTGCCAAGTCAGAGAGATTTTACGACACTGGCCCATCCTTCTCATGGTCGGGGACATTACCAGCAGTATTTCAACAGCTGCATAGATCACGTACAGGAGAAGTCGTTCCGTTGAAGATAGGCTAGTTCACAGCCATTTCACTTTGAACACCAGTCCATTCTGACTAGGATCACAAGCTAAGGGATGCTTTAAATGTGGTAACTGTAAGAACTGTAAGGTTATCTCCCAGGGGAAGGAATTTAGAAGCAGCATAATCGGTTTGTCTTACCCTATTCACCACTTTATTCGCTATCACACGAAAGGGGTGGTATATAAGGCCATATGTGATTGTGGTCTGGAATATATTGGTAAGACTAGGAGAGAGTTCAGAAATAGAGTGGGTGAGCATTTGAATGACACTCTGATTAAAAGGGACTCACCAGTAGCAAATCACATTAACCTATTACACCATGGGGACATTGTCGTCATCAAGTTTATGGGGATTGACAGGATTTACCCACCACGCTGAGGTGGTAGCCGAGACAAACTCATCCTACAAAGGGAGACCAAATTGATCTTTCGCTTACAAACCATGAACTCTAAGGGATTCAATGAGCAACTCACATTTTCCTCTTTCCTTTAAGATAAAGTGTTAATAGGACCAGTTATCTATAGGGACAGCCACCGTTGAGTGGGGGTGCCAGTGCGCAAGTTAATAGGGTGCCAACCTCCGCGTTAGGTAGTTGTTACTCTGTTCTTAATAGGGATGTTGTTAGACCACATCTTTTTCTCCTGTTATCTTTGAAGATCCGTCATGTCCTCTTTTCTGATTAACTATTCTATATTGTTCCTCTTGTCTCCAATGGTGACTCTTATCTGGGATCGCCTCTATTATATTATATCTCATTTGTTTTGTCTTGATCTGTCAGATTAGGTCTATTCCTGTATAAATTGATTTGGTAATTGTGTGCCTTGATAATGGTACCTGTACTAGATTCTTTTGGGACATTTGAATGTTTAAGGTAAGGATGCACTTGTTACTTTTTTTGGCAGTGCATCCCTTTTATGCTCGGTTATCGGGTCAAGTTGACATTTTCTACCCCGCTTCATTACACTGCTGATGTCACAATGTGCTTTGCTTGCACGCCGGAAGTGATGTCTGTGGTTCACGCCAGGCTTCCTGCATTCTACGGACCAGAAGTCCGGCATTTGCAGTCCAAGGACAAGAAATACATTACACGCTATGATTATGTAGCACGGGACCATTTAAAATGGTGTAGGTGATTTATATAGCCATCGGTAGCGTATTCTTGGCATTGAACTCGTACCCCACTCCCCTGATGAATCTATTTTGAGGAAACTCGTTGGGAGAAGAGTTTGTGTGGGTGAGACCAGTATGGGATCCGGTTGACTTAAACATCCCCTGGTCTATGGGTAGAAAAAAGTCGGGAAGCGTGAGATTGTTCCTATCTTCCTTGCGCTCTATGAGAACTGACTACTTGCTTAACCACTCTGGGTCTTGTTTGAATCATATGCCATAAGGTACTGTCACACTAAGCGATATCGCTAGCAATATCGCTATAACTTGTGACGTTATAGCGATATTGCTAGCGATATCGCTGTGTCTGATACTTACCTACGACCGGCTCCCCCGCTGATTATCGCTGATCGCGCGAGAACGTCCAGGACTGTTTCTCGTTGTCAGCTTCCTGCAGCGCTTCCTGCTGTGACGACAAGCGACGCATGGAGCCGGGCGGGAGGATGCAGGATCGCCTCGTCTGACAGGTAAGTAGCAACCCCCGTCCCCAGCGATGTCGCTGGTGAGATCTGCCTGTGTGGCAGCTCACTAGCGACCACTTAGCGATGTACCAGCGATCCTGACCGCGTCATATCGCTGGTCGAGATCGCTGGTACATCGCTAAGTGTGACAGTACCAATAAACTTTACAATTTATTTGTCTTTAATAAGGCGTCAAAGGCTTCACAATCTATTTGCCTTTTGTTGACATGATTTCAGCTGATTATACCCCCAGGTGGTTTATATATCAAATGCTACTCTCAATAGGCACTTTGCTTGATAAGAAAGGAATATACCAGGTCCCCAATCTTTTCATTTTTTGCTATCAGTCTATGAAGCTTTGATACCACTATATTTCTTTACGCACATGAAGGGTGTTGCACTAGACATGGTCGAGGAAGGCTGAAAACTGACCACCACTAAACAAGACACAGAAGTACAAGGTGTTCAGTGCTCAGAGACATGGCCGAGGTAAGGAAGGCTGAAACCGACCACCACTGAGCAAGACATGAAAGTAAAAGGTGCCCAGTGCTCAGAGACGTAGCTGAGGTAAGGCAGGCTGAAACCAACCATCACTGAGCAAGACACAAGGTGTTCAGTGCTCAGATACATGGCCGAGTTAAGGAGGGCTGAAACCGACCACCACTGATCAAGACACATAAGTACAAGGTATTCAGTGCTCCGAGATATGGTTAAGGTGAGGAAAGCTAAAAACGACGACCACTAAGCGAGACACAGAAGAACAAGGTGTTCAGTGCTCAGAGACATGACCGAGGTGAGGAAGGCTGAAACCATCCACCACTGAGCAAGACATAAGAAGGGAAATGTCAAGACTGGGCCAATAAATATCTGAATACAGATCTTTCAAAGGTTTTATAGACTAATGAGATGAGAGTGACTCTTGACAATCCAGATAGTTGGGCCTGTGGATGGATTAGTAACTGGCACAGATCGTCACTTCCACTGAGACACCAGCAAGCTGGAGGTGGGCACTGCTGTGGGCTGGGATTATTAAAGATGAACTAGTCGGACCTTTTGGGGTTGAAGATGGACTGACAATCAACTCCCAAACCTACTGCCAGTTTTTAATAATTCTTTACTTATTGCTCAATAAACAACATACAAAATACGGGAGTGACCAAAATATACATAGAACTGTGATTGATGATATTACAAACAAGTCACGGGACCGACATAAACAAGATAGTACCTAGAAGTGATTAAGGCTGCAGATACACACAATGATATTGTGAGCGATATCGTTGCAATGTCACCAGTTTGGTGACGTTGCAGCGATGTCGAAACAACATCGTTGCGTGTGACATGTAGCAACGATCAACGATCAGTTGGCTGATCATTAATCGTTGCCTAATGGTCTGGGCCATAATTCTATCGTTGGTCTACCGCTGGGCAGCACACATCGCTGCGTGTGACAGTGAGAGACCAATGATCAGTGACGCTGGGAGCTGGTATCCAGGGTAAACAGCGGGTAGCTAAGAGCCGTGCGGCTATTAGTTACCCGCTGTTTACCCTGGATACCAGCCTGATCGCTGGTGAGTCTGTCTATGTGACAGCTCACCAGTAGTGTTGAGCATTCCGATACCGCAAATATTGGGTATCGGACGATATTCGCGGTATCGGAATTCCGATACTGAGTTCCGATACTTTTTGCATATCGAATACCGGAATCGGAAGTTCCCATAATGCTATGAGCCAGTTTGATTTGATTCAGCCAATGAGGAATCCTCAGAAGTGTGGGCACATCCTGTTAGGCATGTAGGCATGTTAACTAATGGCATGGCTGTGATTGGCTGTTGAAATTATGTCATGATGCACTATAAAAGCCACTGCCGCCATTTTGGGTTCACTCTGCTGTGAATTCAGTTAGGGACAGGCTGCTGTTCAAGACTCTGAGGGACAGTTAGAGATAGTGATTTGCTATATAATATTGTGCTTTACCCAGGCTACATTACCAACCACTGTAGCTTTCTTTTGCCTTGCAGCACTGTTCACAGCTGTCTGCAAGGTCTGTGTGAGTGCAGCTCACGCTGTGTAGTGTGTCCTGCAGCCACCTCTGGTTGTAGGCTGCTCAGCGTGCGTCACTGCCTCATACAAATTTATTTTTGTTTTATTGCTGCTCATTTTTCATTTTTCATTTCTCCTGTTAGTGTGCATTCATCCGTATCCATCTCCATTGGTTGAAAACACTATATAGGAGTAGACAGCGGAACCTTTCTGCAACCTTTCAGTGCTAGTGCACAGTTCTCTGCACTGTTCACGGCTGTCTGCGAGGTCTCTGTGTGTGAGTGCAGCTCACGCTGTAGTGTGTTCTGCAGCCACCTCTGGTTGTAGTCCGCTCAGCGTGCGTCACTGCCTCATACATTTTTCTTTTTTGCTGTAGTGCTGCTTATTTTTCCAGAATTTCTCCTATTAGTGTGCTTCCATCTGTATCCAGCTAGATTGGTTGCAAACACTATATAGGAGTAGATAGAGGAGCCTTTTTTCTGGCTCGTGCCCTGCAGCCCCAGCCAGATTAGTATTAGCCTATTTTTTGGAGCCTCATCTATTGCATTGTAGGTTACCTTCCTGCATTGTAATAGCTCCAAAAAGTTTGTGATACAATCGCTTTCACATCTTTGGTCACATCCTTTTTGTTTTTTTGAAAAAAAAAACACGTAAATAAAGTTCACCAAACACTCCACTTGACAGTTGTGTAGGCCATATTAGCTCATCTTAAAGTGTAGTCCACACACTTTATAAAATTAGTGTTTCCTATACCTGTTAGCAGCTGTTCAGGCAGGAGCACACTAATCCCCCCCTTTGTACTTTTCTGCCTATCTTTATCAGTCTACCAAGATGAAGAAGGCAGGGAGTAAGGCACGTCGTTGTGGGCGTGGAGTTTCAGCAGGGAGAGGACATGGGGATTCTGTGCCTGCTGCGGGCACCAGTGACTCAGCATCCACCAGTTTTTTCCAGGGAACAGTCCTTTATGCGCAGCTTTGTAGGACCTCGCCGTACCCCACTGCTGCGGGATGAACAAACTGAAGCCGTTGTCAGATGGATGGCAGCTAACGCATCGACTTCAATTACTTCCACATCCTCTCAGGGCCAGAGCACTGAAGAGCAACCATCTGTCTCTTCACCACCTGCCAAATTGCCCAGGCAGTCAGAGAGCCCTGGACAGGAGCCATCTCTACTTCTGTTCTCTGAATCTCTTGACTTGGAAACAGGGGGCCAGCCAAGCAGCATTCTAGAATGTGAAGAAGAGGGAGTATGCAGTGATGCGCAACTTCTTTGTCCCTCTGAATCTGAAGAGGCGGGTGGGCCAGTGCCTATGGTCAGCACACCTCAGTACGCATCAGTTGATGAGACTCAGGTGCCACTTTCTGGTGCGTACTGTGCTGGCGAGACTACCCAGGAGAAGCAGGTGTTTGAAAAGGGGAGTGTAGATGATGAGGTCCTTGACCCATCATGGTGTGAGGAACAGGAAGGTGGTGGGAGCAGCTCTGAGAAAGAGATTCCCCGAACGGCCAAAACAGGAGGGAGAGGGAGGGGGCAGACTTGGTTGCCTGTAGCCTCCACTTCGGCACCCGTTAGGAGCATTCCTCTTCCAAAACCTAAAACGGGCGCTCCCAGGACTTGCAGTGCGTGGTCCTTTTTTGACACAGTTGCAGATGACATTTGCTTCGTCAAATGCAAGCTGTGTAATCAGAACGTCAAAAGAGGGAAAAGTGTCAGCAACCTCAATACCACAAATATGTGGAAACATGTGCGGACCAAGCACGTGGTGGAGTTACAAAGACACACTGAAGACGTAGGCCAACCTACAGCACCACCTACCACCTCTTCAGCTCGTGTTGTAGTCTCTTCCTCCAGCTCACACATAGCTGGTTCGGCTTCCTCACAGGATCGCCATGGAAGAACCTCTGGCACTGTTGTCCAGAGACCCAGTGACATTCCACCCACAGCACCACGTTCCCTGTCATCCTCACACTCCCAGGCCACTCTACAGCCATCGGTAGCACAGGCATGGGAGAAAAGGTGGCCATACTCAGCAAACCATCCCCGAGCACAGGCTCTGAATGCTGGCATTGCACAACTACTGGCCTTTGAAATGCTTTCATTCAGGCTGGTGGAGACTGACACCTTCCGTAACTTCATGGCATTGGCAGTCCCACAATACACCGTGCCCAGCTGCTTTTATTTCAGCAGTCCCTGCCCTGCAAAAGCATGTGGAAGGAAAAATTAAACATGCGCTACTAAACGCCGTCAGTAGCAAGGTCCACCTGACCTCCGATGCGTGGACCAGTAACCATGGACAGGGACGATACCTTTCCCTCACTGCCCATTGGGTCAATGTTGTGGAGCCGGGTACAGATCTTGAGAGTGGCGCTGTACGTGTTCTGCCAACTCCAAGGATTGCAGGAATCCAGTCTGTACACATTGAGTCCTCCTCATACTCCAGTTCCTCAGAATCAGCGCTGCAGGAGCCGTCACGGTCTACCTCCACATGGACCCGTGAACGCTTACCTATTACGACCGATATGAGCACAGCCATGGCCAAACGTCAACAGGCCGTACTGAAATTAATTTCTTTGGAGAATCGAAGCCACACAGCGCAGGAGCTCTGGAATGCCATCAAGTAGGAGAGCGATGTGTGGTTTGTGCCAGCAAATCTCCAGCCAGGCTTGGTAGTGTGTGACAATGGCCGAAATCTGGTGGCAGCTCTGGGCCTAGGCAACCTCACTCACATCCCATGTCTGGCACATGTGCTCAACTTGGTCGTGCAGAGCTTTCTGAGGGACTATTCAGATCTTGATGCACTGCTGCACAAGGTCCGCATAGAGTGCGCTCACTTGCGGCATTCCAGCATGGCAAGATCACGCATTGCAGCTCCGATTCCGCCTTCCAGAACATCGCATCATATGTGACCTACCCACCAGGTGGAATTCAACGTTACATATGTTGGAGCGGTTGAGTGTGCAGCAGGCAGCAGTAATGGAGTACCAGCTGCATCAGGCGCAAACAAGTCGCACTGCGTGCCGGTCACACTTCACCACCACTGAGTGGGCCCCTATGAAGGACATCTGCCATGTTTTGCGTGCCTTCGATGATTCCACGCGGATGGCGAGTGCAGATGATGCACTAGTCAGCATGACTGTCCCCCTTATCTGCCTGCTTCAAAAAACACTGCAAGCACTAAGGGAGGAGGTTTTGGAAGAGGTGGAGGATGAGGAGTCACAAATGCCATCTGCTTCTGGACAGTCTGCGCAATGTGGTTCTTCACAAAGGCCTAGGCAGGGGACACTTTGTGAGGAGGATGAGGAGGAGTCAATGGAGGAGGAAGACATCTCTTCAGAGGAGGGAGGTACACAATGCTCTAGTAGTCAGTATGTACAGCGAGGGTGGGGTGATGCAGAGCAGGCAGAGATGACGCCTCAAGCAGGGGACAGCGTTTCTTGGGCAGTTGGGAGTCTGCAGCACATGGTTGATTTCATGCTGCAGTGCCTGAGAAACGACCGCCGCATCACCCACATTCTCAACACGGCTGATTATTGGGTGTACACCCTCCTTGATCCTCGCTACTGGGACAACTTACAAAGCCTCATAACACCGTTGAACCGGAAGCATAAAATGCGGGAGTACCAAGACACACAGGTGCATTCCATCATGCTCTCCATTCCACCCGAGAGCAGTGCTTTACAAAGCAGCTCTGTGCGTCGAGGCAGTGGAGGAAGCTCTGCACAAAGAGGGAGCAGAGGCAGCGCCTCAGCACAAGGCAACACCAGTATGGCCCAAATGTGGCAAAGTTTTGCCAGTCCTCTTCCAGAATAAATAATTGGTTGACAACAGTATCCAGGTCTCCTGTTGTGTTCATGTTTCCACGTGGTGGAGTTACAAAGACACACTGAAGACGTAGGCCAACCTACAGCACCACCTACCACCTCTTCAGCTCGTGTTGTAGCCTCTTCCTCCAGCTCACACACAGCTGGTTCGGCTTCCTCACAGGATTGCAATGGAAAAACCTCTGGCACTGTTGTCCAGAGACCCAGTGACATTCCACCCACAGCACCATGTTCCCTGTCATCCTCACACTCCCAGGCCACTCTACAGCCATCGGTAGCACAGGCATGGGAGAAAAGGCAGGCATACTCGGCAAACCATCCCCGAGCACAGGCTCTGAATGCTGGCATTGCAAAACTACTGGCCCTTGAAATGCTCTCATTCAGGCTGGTGGAGTCTGACACCTTCCGTAAATTCATGGCATTGGCAGTCCCACAATACACCATGCCAAGCCGCTTTTATTTCAGCAGGCAAGCCATCCCTGCCCTGCAAAAGCATGTGGAGGGAAAAACTAAACATGCGCTACTAAACGCCGTCAGTAGCAAGGTCCACCTGACCACCGATGCGTGGACCAGTAACCATGGACAGGGACGATACCTTTCCCTCACTGCCCATTGGGTCAATGTTGTGAAGCCGGGTACAGATCTTGATAGTGGCGCTGTACGTGTTCTGCCAACTCCAAGGATTGCAGGAATCCAGTCTGTACACATTGACTCCTCATAATCCACTTCCTCAGAATCAGCGCTGTAGGAGCCTGTTACGACTGATATGAGCACAGCCGTGGCCAAACGTCAACAGGCCATACTGAAATTAGTTTCTTTGGGGAATCGAAGCCACACAGCGCAGGAGCTCTGGAATGCCATCAAGCAGGAGAGCGACGTGTGGTTTGTGCCAGCGAATCTCCAGTCAGGCTTGGTAGTGTGTGACAATGGCCAAAATCTGGTGGCAGCTCTGGGCCTAGGCAACCTCACACACATCCCATGTCTGGCACATGTGCTCAACTTGGTCGTGCAGAGCTTTCTGAGGGACTATCCAGATCTTGATGCACTGCTGCACAAGGTCCGCATAGAGTGCGCTCATTTGCGGCATTCCAGCATGGCAAGATCGCGCATTGCAGCTCTGCAGCGCCGATTCCGCCTTCCAGAACATCGCATCATATGTGACCTACCCACCAGGTGGAATTCAACGTTATATATGTTGGAGCGGTTGAGTGTGCAGCAGGCAGCAGTAATGGAGTACCAGCTGCATCAGGCGCAAACAAGTCGCACTGTGCACCGGTCACACTTCAGCACCACTGAGTGGGCCTCTATGAATGACATCTGCCTTGTTTTGCGTGCCTTTGATGATTCCACGCAGATGGCAAGTGCAGATGATGCACTAGTCAGCATGACTGTCCCCCTTATCTGCCTGCTTCAAAAAACACTGCACGCACTAAGGGAGGAGGTTTTGGAAGAGGTGGAGGATGAGGAGTCACAAATGCCATCTGCTTCTGGACAGTCTGCGCAACGTGGTTCCTCACAAAGGCCTAGGCAGGGGACACTTTGTGAGGAGGATGAGGAGGAGTCAATGGAGGAGGATGACATCTCTTCAGAGGAGGGAGGTACACAATGCTCTAGTAGTCAGTATGTACAGCGAGGGTGGGGTGATGCAGAGCAGGCAGAGATGACGCCTCAAGCAGGGGACAGCGTTTCTTGGCCAGTTTGGAGTTTGCAGCACATGGTTGATTTCATGCTGCAGTGCCTGAGAAACGACCGCCGCATCGCCCACATTCTTAACACGGCTGATTATTGGGTGTACACCCTCCTAGATCCTCGCTACTGGGACAACTTACAAAGCCTCATAACACCGTTGAACCGGGAGCGTAAAATGCAGGAGTACGAAGATACACTGGTGCATTCCATCATGTTCTCCATTCCACCCGAGAGCAGTGCTGCTAGTGCTTTACAAAGCAGCTCTGTGCGTCGAGGCAGTGGAGGAAGCTCTGCACAAAGAGGGAGCAGAGGCAGCGCCTAAAGCACAAGGCAAGACCAGTATGGCCCAAATGTGACAAAGATTTGTGTGCCCGCCACAAATGTCTACACCATCACAGACGGCTCCAGTCAGCAGGAGGCAACGTTTCCGTCAGATGGTGACAGACTACATGTCTTGCCCTCTCAGTGTACTCCCAGACGGCTCTTCCCCCTTCAAGTTTTGGGTCTCTAAGCTGGATACATGGCCAGAGCTTAGCCAGTATGCATTGGAGGTGCTGGCTTGCCCTGCTGCTAGTGTATTATCGGAACGTGTCTTTAGTGCCGCAGGTGGTGTACTAACAGACCGTCGCACGCGACTATCCTCCGATAACGTTGACCGGCTTACTTTCTGAAAATGAACAAGGCCTGGATCTCGCCGGAATTTGCCAATCCTCTTCCAGAATAAATAATTGGTTGGCAACAATATCCAGGTCTCCTGTTGTGTTCATGTTTCTACCACCTGAACTGTAATCCCTGGGCTCCAACACCACCAGTTGTTGCTCAGAAGTGCCGTCTGCAGAGAGAAAAACACTAGCTCCTGTGTTAGTGGGGTTCAGTAACACCAACTGCTCCCCTGCTGTGTGTCCGGCAATATTTCCTGCTCCCTCCACATTCAAACTACATCAGATTTTAAATTTGCTCCAAGTAGGCCTCAGCCTACACCATGATTGATTCTGGGCTCCAACGCCGCCAGTTGTTGCTCGGAAGTGCCGTCTGCACAGAGAAAAACACTAGCTCCTGTGTTAGTGGGGTTCAGTACCACCAGCTGCGTTTCTGGCAATGTCTCCTGCTCCCTCCACATTCAAACTACATCAGATATTAAACTTGCTCCAAGTAGGTGTGGCACCCCTAGGGTTATTTGCCACAAAAGTGGGATCACCACAGAGTTACTGACACAAGACACAAACAAGAATAGGAACACTGCATTACCACCTCCGGCCAGAAGGGGGAGCTCCAGAGACTCCCCTATATCAATTCTGACCTGAGGAAAAGTAGTTAGTTATTCCCAGGAGTTCAGATCTGGAGGGTCAGAGTGTGAGGAGCAGTATCAGGCTCCTGAAGGACTGACTGACAATTTCAGGGCCAACAGAACACCGGTCTGAGGAAAAAGGGACAGAGAAAGAGGACATTTTAAGAACCGGGTAGCACTAATTACTACCCAGAACAGGCGCAGAGATGGATACCGGATCCGTGGCTGCATTCATTATATATAATACAGCAACCGGAAAACGTGAGGTGATACCAGCCTCACTAGGGTCAGACGCAGCAACAGGTGTAGAGTTCAACGGTACTCCCGGAGGGGGTAAGAAAAGGAAAGGACTCGAGTTGCCCGTTGAATCAAGACCCGGAGAGGACAGATTGGGCCGGCAGCCAGTTCACACACAGCAGCAGGGCCACACAGAAACAGCGCAAAATAGGAGGTAAAGCCCCGGCAGGGCCAGAGTAACCCAAAAGTTCCCATACAGACTCCGGTGACTGGACTTATTGTTACCCCCTTATTTGTTGAAGTAAACTGGTTAACCGTTTCCAGTGTCTCAGACTTTCATTTGGACAGTAGCCATCTACCCAAGATCGGGAGCATTACCGCTGAGAGAATCCGCTGCTGAACAAGTAAGTGCCCGTGCTCTTCAAGTCCCCTCATAATACCCCCTTTTGCACTGTGCATCGCCTGAGGCCACAGCACCGGGTCAAGCCACCCATGACATTCCCCAGAGGTGAAGCAAGGACACCACCGATCCGGTGCTGGGTATTCCATGGTCTCCCGGGCGTCACAAATTGGCGTCACGAACAGGATTCACCGTGCCCGCTAACCGGGTATTGTGTGCCGTGATTTGAGCCCAAAATTGTGAAAATTCGGAAGAAAAAGACCTAAAATTGACTTTATTAGAGAAAAATTGCTGTCCCCATTGAGAATCATTGAATCTGACTTTTTCCCATTGACTAACATAGAGTTAAAATGGCCGCCAGCCTCTGAGGTAAATACCTCATAACTGCCAGGGCGCGAGACTGCTGTTTGAACTGCGCCACAGCCTGAACCCTGATCTGACAGAAAAATGTCAGAATCCGCAATTACAGAGCGAGTGGCGAGCGGGAGCAAAAAGGGGCGTGTCATTGTGGGCGGCACTCAGCTGAGTGCTCTGACGCCAGAGGAAGGGGAAAACGACTCCGGCTGCACAGCGGAACGATTCTACACTATCCCGATGGAAGCAGAGGACCGAAAGGGTCCAGATTAACTAAGGGGGCACAGAATGTCGCAGCACGGGGATGCTGAAGCACCCGGCGACGCAACTGCAGCTGAAGGGCAGAATGTAAACAAAGCGCCCGATGGTAGAGCGGCGCAAGGAGCAGCGCTCATTATGCCGCTGCTGATGCCATATACCCCGGGCGCCCCGTGGCATCCGAGGTATGAAGGTAAGCCAAATACCCTCGATGATTTTAAGGAACAGATGCTGGCCCATTTCAACATATTCCCCATGTCAGAACAGCAGCGAGTTGGGTATCTGATAGCACAGTTAGGAGGCAATGCCAAGCGGGAAGTCACAGCATGGGCAGCTGACCTCAGAGACACTGTTGAACGTATATTTGTTGGATTAAAAGCAGCATTTGAACCCACAGCCGGTGGTAAAGCTAAAGCACAATTCTTTAATTGCAAACAGAAAGCCAAGGGCGTGAGAGACTTTGCCTTAAACCTGCAGGAAGCCCTTAAAGCACTTACACTGGCTGAACCCATTTTTAACACCGGAGTGGATAAGCTGCTAAAAGATCAATTCCTAGAAGGACTCTACGCCCCTTCTCACAGGGGTCATGTGAGCATGCTGGCTTTTAAGGACCCTGAACTGACATTTGCCCAGTTAAAAGAGAGTGCTATACGTCTCCAGCTGGCAGAGGCACCTTGGGATCAGGATCCTGCGCACCCCATGGCAGAAGCATCTCAGCAACAGAGTGTACCAGTGACATCAGCTATGTCCGGGGCCAGTGCTAAGTCCCTGGAGCCCAGCACCAATGAGGCTCTTCAACAAAAGCTTGACTCTTTAACTGATGTTGTTGCTTCAATGGCTAAAACCATGCAGGAGATGAGAGGACCCCGGATGGAGTTGGCGAACCGTAGAGGGGATATTCCATGGATGATACCCCGGAGATACCCAACATGGAGAGGACGACCCAGCGACCGCTACCAACCGGATGGACAGCCCATCTGCCGCCGTTGCCAGCAGCCAGGCCACTTTGCACGAGATTGTGATTTAAACAAGGATCCCCTGGGAATGCGGGCCGCTTCACAGGAATGAACTTTCAAGGCCCAACACCTTGGCACGACAAGTACATCGGAGGACGTCCCGTTATCCCTATTGTGCTGGACGGAATCCCCCTCAACGCTTTGCTGGACACCGGTTCCCAGATTTCATCTATACCATATATCCTTTATAAGAGGTACTGGGCTGATGCAGATATTGATAAAGGACCCTCTGATGTTGGGCTAGATATATGGGCCAGTAATGGTAAGTTGGTACCGCAACTAGGATTCCGAGAGATGACTGTAAAGATTGGTAAAGTAGAATTGAAGGAACAGGGTATAATTGTTAGAGTTGAGCGATACCGTCCGATACTTCAAAATATTGGATCGGAATGGATCGGCCGATTTTTAAAAAAAGTATCGGTATCGCCGATGCCGATACCGGAAGTCCCATTCAAGTCTATGAGACTTCTGGTATCGGAATTGGAAAAACCCTTTCCTGCCCTTGTACAGCCTCTCGGGGGTCTGTACGGGCCTTCCGGGGGTCTCTGCCGGCCTGCCGGGGGTCTGTGCCGGCCTGCCGGTGGGCTGTGCGGACTGCCCGGGGTCTGTGCACCCTGTGGGGGTCTGTACCGGCCTGCCGGTGGGCTGTGCGGACTGCCCGGGGTCTGTGCACCCTGTGGGGGTCTGTACCGGCCTGCCGGGGGGCTGTGCCGGCCTGCCGGGGGGCTGTGCGGACTGCCCGGGGTCTGTGCACCCTGTGGGGGTCTGTACCGGCCTGCCGGTGGGCTGTGCGGACTGCCCGGGGTCTGTGCACCCTGTGGGGGTCTGTACCGGCCTGCCGGGGGGCTGTGCCGGCCTGCCGGGGGGCTGTGCTGATGTCCGGGGGTCTGTGCAGGCATCGTCCGATGGGACTACAAGTCCCATCGGGCGATGCCTGCTACCATGACAGTGATTGACACATTAGCCAATGATGGGACAGTAGTAGTCCCATCATCCGGCTAATGTGTTAAATGTAAAAAAAAAAAAAAAAAAATTACTACATACATACATACTACATGCTACATACATACTACATACTACATATATACTACATGCATGCTACATACATACTACATACATACTACATACATACTACATACATACTACATATATACTACATGCATGCTACATACATGCTACATGCTACATACATACTACATAGAGTTGAGCGACTTTTGGTTTTTTAGGGTCACGTTTCATTTCGTGAAACCTGACTTTTCCAAAAGTCGGGTAGAGCAAGATCGTCCGATTATAGGGAAAAGTCGGGGTCGTCCCGAAACACGAAACCCAATGTAAGTCAATGGGGAATAAAAGTCGGCAGTGAGAGGAGGACAGGAAACACACCTACAGTGCCCATTTGAATGCCAAAAGCATCAATTCTTCTTTCTTAAGCTTGTCAACCTTAATTAACTTCATAATACAAGTTACGCACTGAAAAATGGGGGTTATTTGGCTACAAACTGTGGGGGGGGAGGGCTGGCTCCAGGTTTTCATGTGCCCTGGGCGAAAGAGCGCCCCTTTAACACATACCACAACTCATCATGCTCCGATACGGCAGAGAAATAGCGGTATAGTACAATGAAAAATACCTCACTTTTTACATCTCATGACGAGGCCCATCTATTTCTCCATACAGAATCATTGGTCCCATATAATGTTTGAAACAGTATATGATGAGCTCCACATAATGCTACAGTATATGTTGGTCCCCATGGATGAAGCTCCACTGTCTTATGGGCCCAAATAATGCTCCAAACATAATGGGCCCCATTTCTAATGCTCTAGTGTATAATGGGCCCTGTAAATGCTGCTCCAGTGTCTGATGTCCACCTTTGGAATGTTCCAGTGTATGGTGGGCCCCATCTATCATTCTCCAGAGTATAGTGCTCCCCAAAAATTGCTGTCCCAACATTGAAAACAATCAAATAAGTCTCCTCGCTAGGGAATCCCTGTACTTGTCTGGACAGGTGCTGTAGCTTGCTTAACAGCTCGCCAGCCGTTCTCACGCCCAGTATGGATTACACGTGATTGCACAAAGGTGAGAAAGGGTACCGTATCCCCAGATAACATGTATGGATAGCGTACACATTCAAAATATATGTCTCAGGAGGCAGGCTCAGACGGTGTTAGGCCCAGTATGGATTGCACGTGATTGCACAAAGGTTAGAAAGGGTACCGTATCCCCGGATAACATGTATGGATAGCGTACACATTCAAAATATATGTCTATACAGCATGAGGCAGGCTCAGACGGTGTTAGGCCCAGTATGGATTGCACGTGATTGCACAAAGGTTAGAAAGGGTACCGTATCCCTGGATAACATGTATGGATAGCGTACACATTCAAAATATATGTCTCAGGAGACAGGCTCAGACGGTGTTAGGCCCAGTATGGATTGCACGTGATTGCACAAAGGTTAGAAAGGGTACCGTATCCCCGGATAACATGTATGGATAGCGTACACATTCAAAATATATGTCTATACAGCATGAGGCAGGCTCAGATGGTGTTAGGCCCAGTATGGATTGCACGTGATTGCACAAAGGTTAGAAAGGGTACCGTATCCCTGGATAACATGTATGGATAGCGTACACATTCAAAATATATGTCTATACAGCATGAGGCAGGCTCAGACGGTGTTAGGCCCAGTATGGATTGCACGTGATTGCACAAAGGTTAGAAAGGGTACTGTATCCCTGGATAACATGTATGGATAGCGTACACATTCAAAATATATGTCTCAGGAGGCAGGCTCAGACGGTGTTAGGCCCAGTGTGGATTGCACGTGATTGCACAAAGGTTAGAAAGGGTACCGTATCCCTGGATAACATGTATGGATAGCGTACACATTCAAAATATATGTCTCAGGAGGCAGGCTCAGACGGTGTTAGGCCCAGTATGGATTGCACGTGATTGCACAAAGGTTAGAAAGGGTACCGTATCCCTAGATAACATGTATGGATAGCGTACACATTCAAAATATATGTCTATACAGCATGAGGCAGGCTCAGACGGTGTTAGGCCCAGTATGGATTGCACGTGATTGCACAAAGGTTAGAAAGGGTACCGTATCCCTGGATAACATGTATGGATAGCGTACACATTCAAAATATATGTCTATACAGCATGAGGCAGGCTCAGACGGTGTTAGGCCCAGTATGGATTGCACGTGATTGCACAAAGGTTAGAAAGGGTACCGTATCCCTGGATAACATGTATGGATAGCGTACACATTCAAAATATATGTCTATACAGCATGAGGCAGGCTCAGACGGTGTTAGGCCCAGTATGGATTGCACGTGATTGCACAAAGGTTAGAAAGGGTACCGTATCCCTGGATAACATGTATGGATAGCGTACACATTCAAAATATATGTCTCAGGAGGCAGGCTCAGACGGTGTCAGGCACAGTATGGATTTGACGGCCCAGATTACACAGCGGAGGAGCAGGGAGAGGTAAAGATTGCAAATGCTGGGGCCCTTCCCAAGCAAGGGGGCCCACTCGTGGGCGTCGGTACTGGCACTGGGCCCCTCATAGTACGGCGGTGTGTCTGACGGCGGGTGTGCACCACCACCGTCAGAGACACTTGATTGCACTATGAGGGACCCTGTGCCAGTGCCCGCGCCCAAGAGTCGGCATATCCACCTGTCCAGGGCAACAGCACTCGCACGGTGTCGTGCGGTAGGTGGTGACCCCGGCCATGGGGGGGGAGGCAGCACAGTTAGGGAGTTTTAGAAAGTGGCATATGTTGATGTTGGACATTCAGCTGATGCAAAAGGCGAAATAGGTGAAGTACCAGGAAGAGGTGGACCAAAGCAAGCCATTTTTCTGTCACCCTATGTGTCATCAGGGGAAGGTGGGACAAAATCCTTGGAAACCCATGCGTGGTTCATTTTAATGAAGGTTAGATCATCCACATTTTGGGTTGACAGACGGGTCCTTTTTTCTGTCAGGATTGATCCAGCTGCACTGAAGACTCTTTCCGATAGCACACTTGCAGCTGGGCAAGCGAGCTCCTGTAAGGCATATTGGGCCAATTCAGGCCAGGTGTCCAGTTTAGCGGCCCAATAGTCAAAGGGGAATGACCTGTGTGAGAGAACATCGATATGGGAGGAAAAGTAGTTTGTTACCATAGTTGACAACTGCTGTCTCCTGTCACTTTCCATCGATGCAGTATTACCAGTTGTGTGAGCGGTATTTGAAAAATCAGTCCACAACATTGTCATGAAACCCCTGTCTCCAACGCCACTTCTGCTGTGTGCACCACGAACACCTCTGCCAAGCTGCCCCCGGCCCGTACGGCTCGTGTGAGAACCATCACCGCTGCTGTGTGCTGGGAATGCCTCAAGCAACCAATTTACCAGAGTTGCTTGTTTATTAGCCAATATTAGGTCAAGGTTCTCCTGTGGCATGATGTTTTGTAATTTGCCTTTATAGCGTGGATCCAGGATGCTGGCCAACCAGTTGTCGTCATCGTTCATCATTTTGGCAATGCGGGGGTCCCTTTTTAGGATCTGCAAGGCATAATCTGACATGTGGGCCAATGTTCCCGGTGTCAATGATGCACTGCGAGTGCTGGGTGGAGGAGCACTTTCTGGCAAATCCACATCCCTCCAGTCACGCACAAACCCTGTACCAGACCTTGCCACGCCAACATTTTCACTTGCCCCACGAGATGCATCCTCCTCCCCTAAGTAATCATCCCCATCATCCTCCTCCTCCTCCTCTTCTTCCTCCACCTCGTCCAGGAGAGGTCCCTGAGCAGACAATGGCTGAATGTCATCAAGGATTCCCTCCTCCTCTTCCTCCTCATCAACATTGGCTGCAGACGCCTGCTCCTTAAGGTGCGTCAAAGTTTGCATGAGCAGACGCATAAGTGGGATGCTCATGCTTAGGATGGCGTCGTCTGCGCTTACCAGCCGTGTGCATTCCTCAAAACACTGAAGGACTTTACAAAGGTCTTTCAGCTTCGACCACTGCACACCTGTCAACTCCATGTCTGCTCTCAAAGTGCCTGGCCGTGTATCCTCCCACAAATGCATTATGGCCTGCCTCTGCTCGCACAGCCGCTCCACCATGTGCAGGGTGGAGTTCCACCTTGTTGCAATGTCGATAATGAGGCGGTGGTTGGGAAGGTGGAGCAATCGCTGCAGCTTCTGCATACGAACGGAGTGTACAGGCGACCGGCGGATGTGCGCGCACAGTCTTCGCACCTTCTGGAGCAGGGCTGTTAACTCCGGATAATTTTTGAGGAAGCACTGCACCACCAGGTTCAAGGTGTGAGCCAAGCAAGGTATGTGGCTGAGTTTTGAAAGGGCTATGGCTGCCACAAAATTACGGCCGTTATCACTAACTACCTTGCCTGCCTCAAGATGTACACTGCCCAGCCATGACTCAGTTTGTCGCTTCAAGTACTTGGCCAGCACCTCGGCGGTGTGTCTGTCGCCCAAACACATCATCTGCAACACAGCCTGCTGACGCTTTCCACTAGCTGCTCGATAGGGGGACACATCGTGTGCAACAGTGGCAGCTGCAGATGGAGTGCTCGTACGACTGCGCTCTGTGGACGAGCTTTCGCTTCTGGAGGAGGTGGAGGAGGGTCGAACGCCTACAGCCAACTGTTTCCTATACCGTGGGCTAGGCAGCACTGTCCCACCACCGCTGTCCCCTGTGGACCCTGCATCCACCACATTAACCCAGTGCGCAGTGATGGACACGTAACGGCCCTGGCCATGCCGACTGGACCATGCATCAGTTGTGAGGTGCACCTTTCCGCTCACTGACTGCTTGAGTGCATGGACAATGCGGTCTTTCACATGATGGTGGAGGGCTGGGATGGCTTTGCGAGAGAAGAAGTGGTGACTGGGTAGGTCATAGCGTGGTACTGCATAGGCCATGAGTTCGCGGAAAGCTGTGCTTTCCACCAACCGAAAGGGCATCATCTCAAACGAGATTAGTTTGGCAATGTGGGCGTTCAAACCCAGTGTATGCGGATGAGAGACTGAGTACTTTCTTGACCTACTCATAGTGTCTGGGAGGGTGAGCTGGACTTGAGAGCTGCATATGGTGGAAGTAGCGGTGGACAGGGCGGACTGAGAGAGGGTTGATGATGGTGATGGAGTTGGTGGTCTTTCTGATGGCCTAGAATCAGTCTTTCGTTGATATAACAGTGGGATTCCCTGACTGCTGTGGCCTTGCAACGACACCTCAACATTTGCTGCTGTGCTAACCGGTGGGCTTACAGTGGGGGAAACAATGTAGCGTTGCTGACTACCTTCGTTGTGATCAGTTGCACATGTGGCACTTGAGGTTTGGTGTTGTGTCCACGCTTGCAAGTGCATGCTGGTTAAATGTCTAAGCATGCAACTGGTATTCAAATTTTTCAGATTTTTCCCTCGGCTAAAGGTCTTTGCGCACTTCTTACAGATAACCTTGGCCTGATCATGAGGATTTTGTTCAAAAAAGTGCCACACTGCACTCTTCCTACTTTGGCAGACATTTTGCGGCCTAGCACGCTGTTATCTTTTGACCCTCTGGACAAGCTGTCCAGCAACTCTTTTGATGTTTGGAACCTGTCTTTGGAGTGCTCCGGGCCTGCCAGATAACAGCTGTTGCGATGTCGATGTCTGCTGTGGATGCTCCTCATCTGAGCTATTGGAAGCAGCACCCTCTTCCCCCAATGGATGCCAATCTGGGTCAACAACTGGGTCATCCATCACCTCCTCTTCTATGTCATGTGCACCTTCCTCTGTGTCACCGTGTATGGTGGTATAGTGTGCGGGAAGGGGCACCTGAGTCTCATCAGGGTCAGAATCTGGCTCTGTACACTGCGAGGACAATGTAGTGCTCTGAGTGAATGTACCAGCAGAATCATCCATCAGCAGCTGTGCATCAGTGCACTCCATGTCAGATTCATCTTGGCCTGGGTAATTCACCATTTGACTTGATAATCCAGGCATGGTATGTGAAAACAGCTCCATGGAGTAATCAGTAGTTAAGCCTGCGTCATCCTTCAATCTTGGTTGGGGTGAAGGACACAAGGAAAGGTGTGGTTCATGAACATGAGCCTCCAATGACGACTCAGTGCTTTTACTTTTTACAACTTAAGTAGAGGAGGCGATAGAGCTGGAGGCTGAGTCAGCAATGTAAGACAAAACTTTTTCCTGATGCTCTGGCTTTAAAAGCGGTTTGCCAACTCCTAGAAAACTAAGCGTTCGAGGCTTTATGTAGCCAGACGATGACGCAGGCTCAACACCTCCTGCATTCGGTCCTATTTTGCTCTTGCCACTACCATCAGATCCACCACCAACACCATCATTACCAGCTGCCAACCCCCGCCCAATTCCACGGCCTCTTCCACCAGCCTTCCTCATTTTTGGTAGAAATGTAGACAAAATCCAACAAACTATATAGTATGTAAAACAAGGTGTCTATAGGACAGGGGAGATTTTGAATTTCTGCACACACTTTTGGACACTGGACACTTTTGGATTGTGTGAGGCCCACTGATATCGATGGCACAGCTGTGACCTAAGTGACTAGAGAATAAGTGAGATTTTGAATCTCTGCACACACTTTTGGACACTGGACACTTTTGGATTGTGTGAGGCCCAATGAATATCTGAGCGCTATGTGACAGGCTCGATGGCACAGCTGTGACCTAAGTGACTAGAGAATAAGTGAGAGTTTGAATATCTGCACACACTTTTGGACACTGGACACTTTTGGATTGTGTGAGGCCCAATGAATATCTGAGCGCTATGTGACAAGCTCGATGGCACAGCTGTGACCTAAGTGACTAGAGGATAAGTGAGAGTTTGAATCTCTGCACACACTTTTGGACACTGGACACTTTTGGATTGTGTGAGGCCCAATGAATATCTGAGCGCTATGTGACAAGCTCAATGGCACAGCTGTGACCTAAGTGACTAGAGGATAAGTGAGAGTTTGAATCTCTGCACACACTTTTGGACACTGGACACTTTTGGATTGTGTGAGGCCCAATGAATATCTGAGCACTATGTGACAAGCTCGATGGCACAGCTGTGACCTAAGTGACTAGAGAATAAGTGAGATTTTGAATCTCTGCACACACTTTTGGACACTGGACACTTTTGGATTGTGTGAGGCCCAATGAATATCTGAGCGCTATGTGACAGGCTCGATGGCACAGCTGTGACCTAAGTGACTAGAGAATAAGTGAGAGTTTGAATATCTGCACACACTTTTGGACACTGGACACTTTTGGATTGTGTGAGGCCCAATGAATATCTGAGCGCTATGTGACAAGCTCGATGGCACAGCTGTGACCTAAGTGACTAGAGGATAAGTGAGAGTTTGAATCTCTGCACACACTTTTGGACACTGGACACTTTTGGATTGTGTGAGGCCCAATGAATATCTGAGCGCTATGTGACAAGCTCGATGGCACAGCTGTGACCTAAGTGACTAGAGGATAAGTGAGAGTTTGATTCTCTGCACACACTTTTGGACACTGGACACTTTTGGATTGTGTGAGGCCCAATGAATATCTGAGCGCTATGTGACAAGCTCGATGGCACAGCTGTGACCTAAGTGACTAGAGAATAAGTGAGATTTTCAATCTCTGCACACACTTTTGGACACTGGACACTTTTGGATTGTGTGAGGCCCAATGAATATCTGAGCGCTATGTGACAGGCTCGATGGCACAGCTGTGACCTAAGTGACTAGAGAATAAGTGAGATTTTGAATCTCTGCACACACTTTTGGACACTGGACACTTTTGGATTGTGTGAGGCCCAATGAATATCTGAGCGCTATATGACAAGCTCGATGTCACAGCTGTGACCTAAGTGACTAGAGGATAAGTGAGAGTTTGAATCTCTGCACACACTTTTGGACACTGGACACTTTTGGATTGTGTGAGGCCCAATGAATATCTGAGCGCTATGTGACAAGCTCGATGGCACAGCTGTGACCTAAGTGACTAGAGGATAAGGGAGATTGGATTGCTTTTAAAAAAGCAGTTTGCGGAGCAGTGGGTAAACAGCAATGCCAGCCTGTCAGGAAGCCTTAGAAGGCAGCCCAACAACCAACACCACTGATACACCACTATATAGCCTCCCCTTGCACTGCACACACAGTGACTGGTGTGTTGTGCAGGCCAAATCGCTAGCAGCAGAAGCAGTTTTTTGGTCTTCTTCCCTGCCTAACGCTCTCCCTACAGAATTAGCAGCAACCTCTCCCTATACTGAGATCGGCAGAAGTAAGATGGCGGTCGGCGTGCACGCCCTTTTATACCCCCTGTGACGCCCACCAAAGCAAGCCAATCACTTGCATGCCCTTCTGAAAGATGGTGGTGACCCGTGCCTATGTCATCACGTTGCCCACAGTGTCCGTGGATCCTGATTGGCTGAAAAAGAGCGCAAAACAAACTTTTGAAACGCGACTTTGGCGCGTAAGTCGCCGACCTCGTGGCCGACCTCATCCTAGGGTCGGGTTTCGTTTCATGAAACCCGACTTTGCCAAAAGTCGGCGACTTTTGAATTTTTTCGACCCGTTTCGCTTAACTCTAATACTACATACATACTACATGCTACATACATAATACATACTACATGCTACATACATACTACATATATGCATCATACATACTACATGCTACATACATACTACATACATACTACATATATACTACATGCATGCTACATACATACTGCATGCATGCTACATACATACTACATACATGCTACATACATACTACATGCTACATACATACTACATACATACTACATGCATGCTACATAAATACTACATACATACTACATATATACTACATGCATGCTACATACATACTACATACTACATGCATGCTACATACATACTACATGCATGCTACATACTACATGCTACATACATACTACATACATACTACATGCATGCTACATACATACTACATGCATGCTACATACAATACATTCATACAATACATACATCGACATACAGTACATATAACATAGAGTAACATACTTAGCAATACTTGTCACATTGTTCCCCGAAGCCATTGTCGTCTACTGAATAAATATTAACATAACAAACCACAAAAATACTCACCCATGATCCGAAGCAGTCGGAATTTCCCACACAGCTTTTACCATAAAGTGAGACTAGGGATTTTTTTTTTTTAAGTGGCGGAGGAATACAGTGCGGAAGGATACCTACCTTCCGTCATTGGATTCCTGCAGCCCGTAGAGAGCGGCAGCATCAGCTGATGCTGCAGTTCTCTACCCAAGATCGTCGTGAGACACACTCGTGGACTGCTTCGGATCATGGGTGAGTATTTTTGTGGTTTGTTATGTTAATATTTATTCCGTAGACGACAATGGCTTCGGGGAACAATGTGACAAGTATTGGTAAGTATGTTACTCTATGTTATATGTACTGTATGTCTATGTATGTATTGTATGTAGCATGCATGTAGTATGCATGTAGTATGTATGTAGCATGCATGTAGTATATATGTAGTATGTATGTAGTATGTATGTAGCATGCATGTAGTATGTATGTAGTATGTATGTAGCATGCATGTAGCATATATGTAGTATGTATGTAGTATATATGTAGCATGTAGTATGTATGTAGCATGCATGTAGCATATATGTAGTATGTATGTAGTATATATGTAGCATGTAGTATGTATGTAGCATGCATGTAGCATGTAGTATGTATGTAGCATGCATGTAGTATGTATGTAGCATGCATGTAGTATGTATGTAACATGTAGTATGTATGTAGCATGCATGTAGTATATATGTGGTATGTATGTAGCATGTAGTATGTATGTAGTATGTATGTAGTATTTTTTTTTTTTTTAAACATTTAACACATTAGCCGGATGATGGGACTACTACTGTCCCATCATTGGCTAATGTGTCAATCACTGTCATGATAGCAGGAATCGCCAGATGGGACTTGTAGTCCCATCGGACGATGCTTGCACAGACCCCCGGACATCAGCACAGCCCCCCGGCAGGCCTGTACAGACCCCCACAGGGTGCACAGACCACCGGCAGGCCGGCACAGCCCCCCGGCAGGCCGGTACAGACCCCGGGCAGTCCACACAGCCCCCCGGCAGGCCGGCACAGCCCCCCGGCAGGCCGGCAGAGACCCCCGGAAGGCCCGAAATGACGGCGCATCATGATGCGCACACACCGCGCATCATGATGACGTCATTTCGGCTGTCAATCAACTTTGAACTTCCGATTCCGATGCCGATGCCCGATATTGAAAAAATATCGGATGTCGGTATCGGAATTCTGATACAGCAAGTATCGGAATGCTCAACACTAATAATTGTTGTTGATGTTGACCGGCGGAACTGTGAACCAACTGTACTGATAGGAATGAATGTGTTAGAAAACTGCTTTTCCGAAGTTATTTCTGTCTTACAGCAAATTGTTGAAACTGCCCAATCCTGCCAGCAGAGAGTTCTCTGGAGGGAAATAAAAGTATTGATGCTAAAGCAACAGGTAGAGGTTGCAGGAGGAGAAATCGGCAGTGTGATGGTATGTGATCCAACGTCCATTGTAATCCCACCAAAAACAGAAATGCTGGTATGGTGTAGAGCAGCCATTGGTACGAAGGGACGAAATTATCAAGCCTTGGTAGAACCAGTGTACACTGACAGTAGGCCCACTATACTCACGGCAAGGGGGGTAGCTGAGGTACACCGGGGACGAGTGCCGGTACGGCTCTTGAACTGTGGCGAGGAAGAGGTTACCTTGCCAAGGTATGCTACAGTGGCAAAGCTATATACTGTTGACAACAATGCCATCATGACCATTGGGCCCTTAGAACCAACCTGTCAGGTGGAAGACAATGGCTCAGATGGAGAATTGGAGGATTGGTGCCAACAGCTGCACGTGGGCAAAAATTCATCCCCTACCCATCAAAAACAAGGGGTGTATAGGCTAGTGACGGAATATGAACAGGTCTTCAGTAAACACCCATTGGACTTCGGACGGATAGAAGGGGTAGAACACACAATCCCCACTGGTGACCACCCACCAATAAAAGAAAGATATAGGCCCATACCGCCCGTTCACTACCAATGTGCAAAAGATATGCTCAGGAAGATGAAACAGGCCGGGGTAATAAGAGACAGCTGTAGCCCCTGGGCGGCCCCTCTAGTGATTGTTAAAAAGAAAGACAGAACCATGAGGATGTGCGTAGACTACCGGCAGATTAATAACATTACCCATAAAGACGCCTACCCCTTGCCTAGGATAGAAGAGTCCTTATCTGCTTTAAGATCTGCTAATTATTTTTCCACCCTAGACTTAACAAGTGGGTATTGGCAAGTCCCTGTGGCTGAGAGAGATAAAGAAAAGACAGCATTCACCACACCAATGGGTCTCTGTGAATTCAATTGTATGCCGTTTGGACTCTGCAACGCACCCGGTACCTTCCAGCGGCTGATGGAATGCTGCCTCGGACACAAGAACTTCCAGACCGTCCTCCTGTACCTGGACGATGTGATCGTCTACTCAAAAACTTACGAACAACACTTACAAGACCTGGCAGAAGTGTTTGAAGCCTTATCCACATATGGCATGAAGATCAAGCCATCCAAATGTCACCTTCTCAAGCCAAAGGTACAGTACCTGGGACACGTTGTGAGTTCAGAGGGAGTAGCACCGGATCCTGAGAAAGTAACTGCAATAAGGGATTGGCCAAGGCCCACCAGTGTGAAAGAGGTGAGGCAATTCCTGGGACTGGTGGGCTACTATCGCAGATTCATAAGAGGGTTCACGAAGTTAGCAGCACCCCTACAAGACGTCCTGGTAGGGCAGACGAAGAAGCCTTCAAACCGAGATCCTCCTTTCCAGTGGAGTGATGAGAGGGAAGACTCCTTTGAGAAGCTAAAGAAGGCATTAACAGGAGATGAGGTTCTAGCATACCCAGATTACCATCAACCCTTCATCCTCTACACAGATGCCAGTAATGTGGGACTAGGAGCCGTACTGTCTCAGAAGCAGGGAGGCAAGGAGAAAGTCATCACCTTTGCAAGTAGGAAGCTCCGGCCTACTGAAAGAAATCCAGAAAATTACAGCTCCTTCAAGTTGGAACTACTGGCAGTAGTCTGGGCTGTGACTGAGCGTTTCAAACACTATTTGGCTGCTGCAGAATTTACCGTCTATACTGACAACAACCCGTTGACCCACCTGGATACGGCTAAATTAGGTGCGCTAGAACAGCGATGGATAGCCCGGTTGTCCAATTACAACTTCGTGATCAAGTATAGAGCAGGCCGCAAGAATGGAAATGCCGATGCCCTATCCCGGATGCCACACTTGAGGGACGTGGAAGAAGAACCGGAAGAGCTTGAAGAGATTGAGCTACCAGCCTTCCATCATCCCAAGGCAAAACAGCATCAGTCAAGTACCTACCAGAAACAACAAGAGGTGAATTTTAACCCGTTGGCACACCATAGATGGGCTGACACACAAGATAGCAATCCGGCTGTGAAGTTGGTGAAAGAACTGTTGACTGAGCAAAGTGCATACCCCGATGAGAATGCTCCAGAAGAGACGCATCAGCTCTGGAAGGAGAGAGGCAAAATGTTCTTGTACCAAGGGAAGCTCTGCAGAAGGTACACTAATCCAAAAACGCATGAATTGGTCTGGCAGATCATCGTGCCTAAACAAGATGTGAAAATGGTCCTAGAGGCTTACCACAATGGTGCTGGTCACTTCGGATGGAAAAAGCTCGAAGTACTCCTAAGAGAAAGATTTTATTGGGTCGGAATGAGAAAATCAATTGAACAATGGTGCAGAAACTGTGGCCCTTGTAACCTTAGAAGAAAAGATCAAAGGAACCAAAGAGCACCACTGCAGCCCATAATCACCAAGCAGCCACTTGAACTTGTTGCCATAGACCACGTGAAGTTGACACCAAGCCGGTCCGGCTATGTTTATGCCTTGACCATTGTGGACCATTATTCACGCTTCTTGGTAGTAGTACCCGTAAAAGATCTGACAGCAAAAACAGCAGCCAAGGCGTTCCAAACGTACTTTTGTAGACCCCATGGATACCCAGAACAGGTACTCACAGACCAAGGTACAGCCTTTGAATCAGAGATCTTCAGAGAATTTTGTAATATGTATGGTTGCAAAAAGATCCGGACGACGGCCTACCATCCACAAACAAACGGCTTATGCGAAAAGATGAACCATATTGTAATAGATCTACTGAAAACCTTACCAGAATCGGAAAGAAATCAGTGGCCGGAGAAATTGCCTGACTTGGTAGATCTATAAAACCATGTCCCGGTAAGCTCCACCAACTGCACCCCAGCTTACCTTATGCGTGCAAGACCCGGCCAACTACCAATCGATCTAGAAATTGGAATTCTGAAACCAGACGTAGACGTTCAAGACTCAAATTGGGATACCATATGGCAAAAGCAGTATCGCCAAGTACAAGAAAGTGTGGAAAGAAGCCTTCAGCAAACTAGAGAAAGACAAGAGCGAACTTGCAACCCCATTAAAACCGGGTGACCAAGTGCTCAAGAGAAATCGTCCTACCAATAAATTGGACAATCAGTGGGAAACCGTTCCCTATACAGTTTTACCAACAAGAGTGAACAACCCAAAAATGTGCCTTATCAGCAAAAACGGAGGACTAACATCAGTACTAGTATCTAGAGATAATCTGAAACTATGTCCGGAAACATTGAAAGAGCCAGAAATTATCCAACCGGAACCAGAAGTCATTCAACCCATACAGGTTCAACCTGCTAAGGAAGAGGAAGAAGTGTATCATACCGCATTAGGAGACTTTCCTAAGACATGGCCAACCTACTATGGCTCAGTAATAGTTCCAGTGATGGCCTTTTACCCAACACCAGAACCCGTAGTACCAGAAGCCCCAAGACAAGAAGTTGACCCCGTACCACAAGAAGTCCCAAGACAGGAAGAACAGATTCCTGGTCATGGTGATCCCATTCACGGTGGACTTGCCAACCCCATAATTGTGGAATTATCTTTAGCAGAACGGGCAGACACCATATTAGCAGTAGACCGTAGTACGCCACCTGAAGAGACACCGTTATTACGTAGATCACAACGTAGCACTCAGGGTCAATTACCGGAAAGGTATACGGATTACCAAATGTGAATACCATTTATGAGAATTGAACATATGTTATGCCATTTATAGTTGAACAGAAAATCTAGCTTAGCCATTTGTTATCAGTTTGCAACGTTTAAGCCCAGTATCTACGGAGACTCTTCTGTATGAACTTCTTGCATATTCTTGAACTTTCTTTTTGAACTTTATCTTTAGACTCTGTTGGAAAAATGGAACTAAATTCCTGGACACTAATTGCAGTGCCTTTCCTAACAAATAAATAACCCTCAAGGATAGAACTGTATAAATGGACGCTATTTGAAGTGACTTTTTACAGAACTCTATTTTTGATCTTTGAATGGTTTTTGTAACTTTTCATTTTAAGACTCTGTATATATTAGTTGTTATTTCAAATGTTTTTTGTCCCACAGTCCCTGGAGTACTGTTCTTAACTAGGGGGGAATGTGGCACCCCTAGGGGTATTTGCCACAAAAGTGGGATCACCACAGAGTTACTGACACAAGACACAAACAAGAATAGGAACACTGCATTACCACCTCCGGCCAGAAGGGGGAGCTCCAGAGACTCCCCTATATCAATTCTGACCTGAGGAAAAGTAGTTAGTTATTCCCAGGAGTTCAGATCTGGAGGGTCAGAGTGTGAGGAACAGTATCAGGCTCCTGAAGGACTGACTGACAATTTCAGGGCCAACAGAACACCGGTCTGAGGAAAAAGGGACAGAGAAAGAGGATATTTTAAGAACCGGGTAGCACTAATTACTACCCAGAACAGGCGCAGAGACGGATACCGGATCCGTGGCTGCATTCATTATATATAATACAGCAACCGGAAAACGTGAGGTGATACCAGCCTCACTAGGGTCAGACGCAGCAACAGGTGTAGAGTTCAGCGGTACTCCCGGAGGGGGTAAGAAAAGGAAAGGACTCGAGTTGCCCGTTGAATCAAGACCCGGAGAGGACAGATTGGGCCGGCAGCCAGTTCACACACAGCAGCAGGGCCACACAGAAACAGCGCAAAATAGGAGGTAAAGCCCCGGCAGGGCCAGAGTAACCCAAAAGTTCCCATACAGACTCCGGTGACTGGACTTATTGTTACCCCCTTATTTGTTGAAGTAAACTGGTTAACCGTTTCCAGTGTCTCAGGCTGGTTTCACATTTGCGTTTTTTTTCGCGGTATTTTAGCGCTAAATAGCGCATGCGTTTTTTTTTCCTATACTTTGCATGGGATGCGCTTATGTGCGCATACACATGCGTTTGTACGCGTTTTTCCGCGCATGCGTTTTTTTGCGGTATGCGCTCGGGCGCACAAAATGCATCCTGTTGCATTTTTTGGGCGTCCGACTTGCCTCAAAAAAACGCATGCGCGCGCAATGCGTTTTTTTACAGCAAGACACCCATTATAAGTCTATGGGTGCGCATATGTGCGCATTGGCATGCTTATGTATGCGTTTTTTTGCACATGCGTTTTTTTTTGTTAACCATGGAATTTGGGGGTTTGGGTTAGAGTTAGGGTTAGTTAAGGGGGTTTAGGGTCAGGGTTAGGGTCAGGGTCAGGGTCAGGGTTAGGGTTAGGGTCAGGGTTAGGGTTAGGGTCAGGGTCAGGGTTAGGGTTAGGGTCAGGGTTAGGGTTAGTAAAGTCATGGTTTGGGTTAGTGTGAGGGGCCACCTAATGTTTGGAAAAAACGCAAACGCGGTAAAAACGCACTAAAAACGCATACAAACGCATAAAAACGCTGCGTTTTTTTCATGCATGCTCATAAAAATGCTTGAAAAAAACGCAGCAGTTGTATGCTTTTGTATGCGTTTTTTCAATGCGTTTTTTTGCGGGAAAAACGCGCTGCAAAAAAAAGCAAGTGTGAAATTAGCCTTAGACTTTCATTTGGACAGTAGCCATCTACCCAAGATCGGGAGCATTACCGCTGAGAGAATCCGCTGCTGAACAAGTAAGTGCCCATGCTCTTCAAGTCCCCTCATAATACCCCCTTTTGCACTGTGCATCGCTTGAGGCCACAGCACCGGGTCAAGCCACCCGTGACATTCCCCAGAGGTGAAGCAAGGACACCACCGATCAGGTGCTGGGTATTCCATGGTCTCCCGGGCGTCACATAGGCCTCAGCCTACACCATGATTGATCCTGGGCTCCAACAACACCAGTTGTTGCTCGGAAGTGCCGTCTGCACAGAAAAAAACACTAGCTCCTGTGTTAGTGGGGTTCAGTAAGGCCAGCTGCTCCCCTGCTGTGTTTCCGGCAATGTCTCCTGCTCCCTCCACATTAAAATTACATCAGATATTAAACTTGCTCCAAGTAGGCCTCAGCCTACACCACGATTTATCCTGGGCTCCAACACCGCCAGTTGTTGCTCGGAAGTGCCGTCTGCACAGAAAAAAACACTAGCTCCTGTGTTAGTGGGGTTCAATAACGCCAGCTGCTCCCCTGCTGTGTGTCCGGCAATATCTCCTGCTCCCTCCACATTCAAACTACATCAGATTTTAAACTTGCTCCAAGTAGGCCTCAGCCTACTCCATGATTGATCCTGGGCTCCAACACCGCCAGTTGCTGCTCGAAAGTGCCGTCTGCACAGAGAAAAACAATAGCTCCTGTGTTAGTGGGGTTCAGTAATTCCAGCTGCTCCCCTGCTGTGTGTCCGGCAATATCTCCTGCTGCCTCCACATTCGAACTACATCAGATTTTAAACTTGCTCCAAGTAGGCCTCAGCCTACACCATGATTGATTCTGGGCTCCAACACCGCTAGTTGTTTCTCGGAAGTGCTGTCTGCACAGAGAAAAACACTAGCTCCTGTGTTAGTGGGGTTCAGTAAGGCCAGCTGCTCCCCTGCTGTGTGTCCGGCAATATCTCTTGCTCCCTCCACATTCAAACTACATCAGATTTTAAACTTGCTCCAAGTACACCTCAGTCTACACCATGAGTGATCCTGGGCTCCAACACCGCCAGTTGTTGCTCGGAAGTGCCGTCTGCACAGAAAAAAACACTAGCTCCTGTGTTAGTGGGGTTCAGTAACGCCAGCTGCTCCCCTGCTGTGTTTCCAGCAATGTCTCCTGCTCCCTCCACATTCAAACTACATCAGATATTACACTTGCTCCAAGTAGGCCTCAGCCTACACCACGATTTATCCTGGGCTCCAACACCACCAGTTGTTGCTCGGAAGTGCCGTCTGCACAGAAAAAAGCACTAGCTCCTGTGTTAGTGGGGTTCAGTAACGCCAGCTGCTCCCCTGCTGTGTTTCTGGCAATGTCTCCTGCTCCCTCCACATTCAAACTACATCAGATATTAAACTTGCTCCAAGTAGGCCTCAGCCTACACCATGATTGATCCTGGGCTCCAATAACACCAGTTGTTGCTCGGAAGTGCCGTATGCACAGAAAAAAACACTAGCTCCTGTGTTAGTGGGGTTCAGTAAGGCCAGCTGCTCCCCTGCTGTGTGTCCGGCAATATCTCCTGCTCTCTCCACATTCAAGCTACATCAGATTTTAAACTTGCTCCAAGTAGGACTCAGCCTACTCCATGATTGATCCTGGGCTCCAACACCGCCAGTTGCTGCTCGGAAGTGCTGTCTGCACAGAGAAAAACAATAGCTCCTGTGTTAGTGGGGTTCAGTAACGCCAGCTGCTCCCCTGCTGTGTGTCCGGCAATATCTCCTGCTCCCTCCACATTCAAACTACATCAGATTTTAAACTTGCTCCAAGTATGCCTCAGCCTACTCCATGATTGATCCTGGGCTCCAACACCGCCAGTTGTTGCTCGGAAGTGACGTCTGCACAGAAAAAAATACTAGCTCCTGTGTTAGTGGGGTTCAGTAATGCCAGTTGCTCCCCTGCTGTGTGTCCGGCAATATCTCCTGCTCCCTCCACATTCAAACTACATCAGATTTTAAATTTGCTCCAAGTAGGCCTCAGCCTACACCATGATTGATTCTGGGCTCCAACACTGCCAGTTGTTGCTCAGAAGTGCCGTCTTCACAGAGAAAAACACATGCTCCAGTGTTAGTGGGGTTCAGTAACGTCAGCTGATCCCCTGCTGTGTGTCCAGTAATTTCGCCTGCTCTGTTCACATTCACACTACTCCAGATTTTAAACTTGCTCCAATTAGGCCTCTGGCTACACTGTTTCTACTGTAATCCCTGGGCTCCAACATCGCCAGTTGCTGCTCAGAAGTGCCGTCTGCACAGAGAAAAACACTAGCTCCTGTGCTTCAGTGGGGTTCAGTAACATCAGCTGCTCCCCTGCTGTGTGTCCGGCAATATCTCCTGCTCCCTCCATATTCATCCCAACATCAGATGTTAAACTTGCTCCATTTAGGCCTTAATCTACTCCATGAATGACCCTGGGCTCCAACACCGCCAGTTGTTGCTCAGAAGTGCTGTCTGCACAGAGAAAAACACATGCTCCAGTGTTAGTGGGGTTTAGTAACGTCAGCTGATCCCCTGCTGTGTGTCCAGCAATTTCGCCTGCTCTGTCCACATTCACACTACTCCAGATTTTAAACTTGCTCCAATTAGGCCTCTGGCTACACTCTGTTTCTACTGTAATCCCTGGGCTCCAACACCACCAGTTGCTGCTCAGAAGTGTCATTGGCACAGGTACTCCCTCCTGCCCAGCCTGGTTCCAGCACACCAGCTGTTTCCGGGTAGTGTCAATGTCACTTTGCCACCAATACGTTGTCCTGTCGTGTTGCGGTCGGGTTAGCCGACTCTATGCTGCCTGCAGTTTAGGTGCTTCCTATGTGGGCTGCGGGATCTAGCAATAAAGGCTGGTTCCGTAGTGCCAATAGGACCAGCACCCCCTGTAGGACTTTGGGTTTCGGTAACTGCGGCCGGCTCGCGGCCTTGAAACTTTGTTTTTCATGGGTATGTCTGCTGGTCCTTGGTAGTGCTTTCTAGCACAGGTACCTCCTGCTTAGTCACCGCGTTCCAGTACCGTCAGCTGGTCCTCGGTAGTGCCAATGGTTCTTGTTGCTTCTGCTACCCATCCGGGTTCCAGCACTGTCAGCTGGTCCTCGGTAGTTCCATTGCCTCTTGTTCTTTCTGCTGCCCCTCCGGGTTCCAGCACCGTCAGCTGGTTCTTGGCAGTGCCTTTTGCTTAGGTGCCTCCTTCTCGGTATCTGAGTTCCAGCAACGTCTGCTGGTCCTTGGTAGTGCTTTCTGGCACAGGTACCTCCTGCTTAGTAACCGGGTTCCAGTACCATCAGCTGGTCCTCAGTAGTGCCATTGGCTCTTGTTCCTTCTGCTGCCCCTCTGGGTTCCAGCACCGTCAGCTGGTTCTCGGCAGTGTCTTTGGCACGGGTACTCCTTCCTGCCTAGCCTTGTCCCAGCACGCCAGCTGTTTCCGGGTAGTGTCAACGTCACTTTGCCACCAATACGTTGTCCTGTCGTGTTGCGGTCGGGTTAGCCGACTCTATGGTGCCTGCAGTTTAGGTGCTTCCTATGTGGGCTGTGGGTTCTGACAATAAAGGCTGGTTCCGTAGTGCCAATAGGACAAGCACCCCCTGTAGGACTGTGGGTTACGGTAACTGCAGCCGGCTCGCGGCCTTGCAACTTTGCTTTTCATGGGTACCTTCTGCTACCCATCCGGGTTCCAGCACCGTCAGCTAGTTCTCGGCAGTGCCTTTGGCTTAGGTGCCTCCATCTCGGTATCCGAGTTCCAGCAACGTCTGCTGGTCCTTGGTAGTGCTTTCTAGCACAGGTACCTCTTGCTTAGTAACCAGATTCCAGTACCATCAGCTGGTCCTCGGTAGTGCCATTGGCTCTTGTTCCTTCTGCTACCCATCCGTGTTCCAGTACCATCAACTGGTTCTTGCCAGTACCTCAGCCTTCTTGTACCTTCTGCTACTTTTCCAAGTTCAAACTTTTTGAAATGGTTTTTGGTAATCACTCTGGATCTCCCTGACGACGACCCTGAAGACCACCCCAAAGAAGACCAAAAAGATGACCCTGAAGAAGATGACCAAGAGGACAAAGAATATGAAGACAACCACCAAGATACAGAACAACAAGAGACAGAAGACCAAGAAGCAGAAGACCAAGAAGCAGAAGATCAAAAAGCAGAAGAACAAAAAGCATAAGACTAAAAATCAGAGCAAAAGATATTATCTAAATTATAAGCAGAAGAAGACTAAGCAGTGTATGGGGGGGAGTCCGTTCCTCCTCGTGGTGCCCCTGGAAAATGCCTGCTACTGCAGGCCAAACTGAATGCGGACAAATCCTGTTGCAAATCTTTTGTGACAGGCAGAACGGCTGGTGTAATCTTCTTTTATAGATAACAACTACAGGAATGCCTGTCACAAATAAGAATATGATGAAGAAGAAGAATAGGAAGAAGATGAAGAAGTAGAATATGAAGAAGAATAATAGTTGAATAAGAAGAATATGAAGAATGTAAAAAAAAAGAATAATAGGAAGAAGGTGAAGAAGAAGATGAATAAGGTGAAGAAGAAGTTGATGAAAAAGATGCTGCTGAGGATCATGAAGGAGAAAGTGTGGAAGAAGTAAAAAAGAAGGTGAAGAGCATGGAAGTAGTGAAACATACATATCTGACAAAATATAAAAAAGGTTAACTTAGTCAATATCTTTGTAACTCCGAACGTCTTAAAAAAAAAAATTAATTCCTGCTATTCCATTTGATTGGGCTAAACCTCTATGCCTTTAATGTCTCCACCACCTCCCCCAATACATTCTACATTATTCTTAGTTGTTTTTCTTCATGTAGAATTAACCTACAAGGAAAGAAAGTGTTTATTTTAATTCCGATATTTCTGTCCCATTGCATTGGTTTCCGGTATCGAAATCGGCGATATCTGATACTTTTTGGGTATCGGTCCGATCCAATCCGATCCGATATTTCACGATATCGGATGGTATCGCTCAACACTACTCACCAGCGATCAGCTAACTATGTCCCAGCGATCCCATCCACGTCGGATCGTTGGTGGGATCGCTGGGACATTGAAGCATGTAACGGGGCCCTAATAGGAAACAATAGTCAATACAATCTGTAATGTCTATGACATTGGATAAGGCTGAAGCGGAAAAAAGACTATTAGGCTAGGATCACATATGTTTTTCTGTGTTTTTTTTTTCCAGCAAAATCTGCTCTCTCGGCAGAAAAGAAGCTGCGTACAAAAAGCTATTTTTGCAGCATTTTTTTCTGGGTTTTTGTTGTCTCTTGTGCGTGCTCATAAAGTTTAGTTCCCCAAAAAATTCTGATACAACTTCCTTAGGGTTTTTGAGCCAAAAGCGCAGCAAATCCTGATACCTGCGTTTTTCTGCTTTGTTTTTGCACTTACTTATTGCTTTCTTTGGGTGAAAAAAAAGCTAAAAGAAGTGACATGCTGCAGTTTGACAAAAACTCAGCAGTTTTTCAAATCAGTTAGGAAAAAACCAACATGTGTGCATGAGATTCTGAAATGTCACAGCTTTTGCTGGTAGTATAAAAAGGCAGCCTAAAACTTGCATTAAAAAAATGCAGTAATAACGCAACGTGTGAACATAGCCTTTAGGAGATACAGAAAGTGGGGTACAATGGAGTTCAGAGAAGGGAGCCATTTGGTAGGGGAAGAAAAATAGAGGAGGGGGAGACTGAAATGTAAAGTAAATTAAGATTGATAAGGGGTAGTTTGGTCATTATTAGACCAAGGAACTGTGGGTGAGTGTGAGAGTCTCAGCTAGAAAGTTCATCAAGGCGATGTAACAAGTGAACTTTATTAAACCAGTCTGAAAGAGTAGGGGTGTTAATTGTTTCCAGTATATAGGGATTAAATGTTTTGATGTTCCTAACAAATGTGCGAGAAAATCATGTTTTTTTTAGGTTTGAAATAATTTGTTGAGCCAGATAGTAGAACTTTTGCAGGGGTCAGAGTAAGTTTAATGAGTCCTAGCTATAGCAAAGTTGAAGCTATCTCTGTCCTGAGCTGGTTTATTTTAGGGTTAAACCAAAAAACATGAGAAAGTGTGTCTTTGTGATTATGACACCTCCAACATAAGTTGGTTTCTGATAAACCTAAGTGGTGTGAAAATTCCGGAGTTTCTGTACCAGCAGGATAGTGTTTTGTTATGAAACTAGTGCCAGTTTTTAATAGACACTTTCTTTCAGCAGTGGCACAGGAAAAAAGACTGTATTTTTCTAGAAAACCATGATTTTTAAGCAGGACAATGATCCATGAGAAACATCATAGTCTCGGCTGCCAGTAAAGCCTTTAAAGGCATGAAAATGTTGTTCCTATCTTCAAAAAGGGGAAGAAGGTGGACCCAGGCAACTATAGGCCGGTGAGTCTGACTTCTATACCAGGAAAGATCTTTGAACAAATTATTAAACAACATGTATGTCAATACCTGGATAAGAATGAAGTGATTAAACAGAGTCAGCATGGGTTTGTAACTAATAAGTCATGTCAGACTAATTTAATTTCCTTCTATGACGGTATTACTGATTGGGTGGATCAAGGAAATGCTGTAGATATAGTATATCTTGACTTCAGCAAAGCATTTGACAAAGTCTCTCATACAATCCTTATTGAAAAAATAACTAAGTATGGAATGGACAAGGCAACTGTTAGGTGGATTCATAACTGGCTTAGTGATCGGACCCAAAGAGTGGTCGTAAATGGCTGCACATCCAGTTGGAAGAATGTCTCAAGTGGGGTACCACAGGGCTCTGTCCTGGGCCCTGTATTGTTCAACATCTTTATCAACGATTTAGATGAAGGAATTGAGGGTAAACTGATTAAATTTGCTGATGACACAAAGCTAGGAGGGATAGCTAATACTAGAGAAGAGAGAGATAGGATTCAAAAAGATTTAAATAAACTGGAGAAGTGGGCAGCAACTAACAGAATGGTTTTTAACAGGGAGAAATGCAAAGTACTACATCTGGGCAATAAAAATGAAAAAAGCATATATAGAATGGGAGGAATAGGGCTAAGTGACAGCACATGTGAAAAAGACTTGGGTATACTAATAGATCACAGACTGAATATGAGTCAACAGTGTGATGCAGCAGCAAAAAAGGCAAATGCAATTCTAGGATGTATTAACAGAAGCATACAGTCTAGATCACGTGAAGTCATTATTTCCCTCTACTCCTCTTTGGTCAGACCTCATCTGGAATATTGTGTCCAGTTTTGGGCACCACACTTTAAAAAAGACATCAACAAACTGGAGCAAGTTCAGAAAAGAGCGACCAGAATGGTGACCGGTCTGCAAACCCTGTCTTATGAGGAAAGGTTGCAGAATTTGGGAATGTTTAGTTTGCAAAAGAGAAGACTGAGAGGAGACTTAATAGCTGTCTACAAATATCTAAAGGGCTGTCACATTGTAGAAGGATCAACTTTATTCTCATTTGCACAAGGAAAGACTAGAAGCAATGGGATGAAACTGAATGGGAGGAGACACAGATTAGATATTAGAAAAAACTTTTTGACAGTTAGAGTGATCAATGAGTGGAACAGGCTGCCACGAGAAGTGGTGAGTTCTCCTTCAATGGAAGTCTTCAAACAGAGGCTGGACAGACATCTGACTGGGATGATTTAGCGAATCCTGCTTTGAGCAGGGGGTTGGACCAGATGGCCCAGGAGGTCCCTTCCAACTCTACGATTCTATGATTCTATGATTCTATGAAAATGCAGTTCAGTCTGTTATAGAGTAGAAGGAGTAGAGTAGATTGATATACACTACCGTTCAAAAGTTTAGGGTCACTTAGAAATGTCCTTATTTTTGAAAGAAAAGCACAGTTTTTTCCAATGAAGCTAACATTAAATGATTCAGAAATACACTATATACATTGTTAATGTGGTAAATTACTATTCTAGCTGCAAACGTCTGGTTTATAAGGCAATATCTTCATAGGTGTATAGAGGCCCATTTCCAACAACCATCACTCCGGTGCTCTTATGGTACTTTGTGTTTGCAAACTGTGTAAGAAGGTTAGAAGATGGTTAGAATACCCTTGAAAACCCTTGTGCAAGTATGTTAGCACAGCTGAAAACAGTTTGGCTGATTAGAGAAGCTATAAACTATAAACCTGACTTTCCTTTGAGCTAGTTGAGAATCTGGAGCATTACATTTATTGGTTCCATTAAACTCTCAAAATGGCCAGAAAAAAAGAACTTTCATGTAAAACTCGACAGTCTATTCTTGTTCTTAGAAATGAAGGCTATTCCATGTGAGAAATTGCCAAGAAACTGAAGATTACCTACAACGGTGGGTACTACTCGCTTCAGAGGAGAGCACAAACAAGCTCTATCCAGAGTAGAAAGAGAAGTGGGAGGCCCCGCTGCACAACTGAGCAACAAGACAAGTACATTAGGGTCTGTAGTTTGAGAAATTGTTGCCTCACAGGTCCTCAACTGGCAGCTTCATTAAATAGTACACGCAAGACACCAGTGTCAACATCTACAGTGAAGAGGCGACTCCGGGGTGACCTTCAGAGCAGAGTGGCAAAAAAAGCCATATCTGAGACTGACTAATAAAAGGAAAAGATTAATATGGACAAAAGAACACAGACATTTGACAGAGGAAGATTGGAAAAAAGTGTTATGGACAGACGAATCCAAATTTAAGGTGTTTGGATCAAACAGAAGAGCATTTGTGAAACACAGAACAACTGAAAAGATGCTGGAAGAGTGCCTGACGCCATCTGTCAAGCATGGTGGAGGTAATGTGATGGTCTGTGTGGCTTTGGTGCTGGTACAGTGGGAGATTTGTACAAGGTAAAAGGGATTTTGAATAAGGAAGGCTATCACTCCATTTCGCAATGCCATGCCATACCTTTTGGACAGCACTTGATTGGAGCTAATGTCATCCTATAACAGGACAATGACCCAAAACACACCTCCAAATTATGCAAGAACTATTTAGGGAAGAAGCAGGCAGCTGGTATTCTATCTGTAATGGAGTGGCCAGCGCAGTCACCAGATCTCAACCCCATTGAGCTGCTGTGGGAGCAGCTTGACCGTATAGTACGCAAAAAGTTCCCATCAAGCCAAGTCAACTTGTGGGAGGGGCTTCTGGAAGCATAGGGTGAAATTTCTCCAGATTACCTCTGCAAATTAACTGCTAGAATGCCAAAGGTCTGCAATGCTGGAATTGCTGCAAAGGGAGCATTCTATTACGAAAGCAAAGTTTAAAGGAGAAAATTATTATTTCACATAAAAATCTTTTTTCCAAACCTTGTCAATGTCTGGACTAGATTTTAAATTCATTTTGACAACTCATTTGATTAATAAAAGTATGAGTTTTCATGAAATACACAAAATTGTCTGGGTGACCCCAAACTTTTGAACGGTAGTGTATAGTCTTGTGAGTAAAGATTCAGCATTACTTGTGTTTTAATCAATTAAACCTCTGCTCTTTCTGGGATTTTTGGTCCATTGGGTGGTCCTGTCAGTGATTGACCATCCTCAGTCCAGTGGGCGGTCCTATCATTGATTGACCATCCACAGTCTAGGTGGGTGTTCTTATCAGTGATTGACCATCCTCAGTCTAGGTGGGCATTCTTATCAGTGACTGACCATCCTCAGATCAGTGAGCAGTCCTATCAGTGACTGACAGCTTTCTTTATAATTGTGCATGCAAAGATAGCTTTCAATTACTGATAGGACAGCCCACTGGACCCAAGATGCCAGAAAGTTCAAAGAGTTTAACTGAACATAGGCTATACTGAATCTTTTTTTTTTTTTTTTTTTTTACAAAACTACAACTCTTGCAAAAATTAAGAGACGACTGCACAGTTGTATAAAAATCAGCTTCTCTACTTGTCTGACAGCCATTCCAGTCTGGTGTCAGTTGAATGCCAACCAGAGTACACCTCATTCTACTTAATGTGCTTCTGATTAGGTGATCACCTGAACCAAATCTTAGTTAATGAAGGAAAGTACAGTCATGGCCAAAAGTTTTGAGAATGACACAAATATTAATTTTTACAAAGTCTACTGCTTCATTTTTTCTAATGGCAATTTGCATATACTCCAGAATGTTATAAAGAGTGATCAGCTTAACAGCAATTACTTGCAAAGTCAATATTTGCCTAGAAAATTAACTTTATCCCCCAAAACACATTTCAACATCATTGCAGCCCTGCCTTAAAAGGACCAGCTAACATCGTTTCAGTGATTGCTCCATTAACACAGGTGTGGGTGTTGATGAGGACAGGGCTGGAGATCAATCTGTCATGATTAAGTAAGAATGACACCACTGGACACTTTAAAAGGAGGCTGGTGCTTGGCATCATTGTTTCTCTTCTGTTAACCATGGTTATCTCTAAAGAATAGCTTAGTTACTCACCGATAACGGTGTTTCTCGGAACCCATGACAGGACCACGGAGAGAGGGGATCCGCCCTTCAGGGACAGGAACCTACAGATAAAAAGGGCGGTACCTCTCCTCCGCCTTCAGTTGGTTACAGAGCATCAGAGGGTCTCCAGGTTAGTTAGACAACAGAAATATATACACAATATCATAACACTGCTTACTTATCAAAGCACCGTGCCTAAACGGAAACACTCTACTAACAGTAAAACGTGCTCACCATACTCGTGAAGGGGAGGGGAATAAGCGGGTGCTGTCATGGGTTCCGAGAAACACCGTTATCGGTGAGTAACTAAGCTATTCTCTCTCACCCATGACAGCACCACGGAGAGAATTTCAGAGATTGGTAGCTTAGGGGGGGACCACCGCCTGAAGGACCCTTCTCCCGAAGGTCAGGTCAGATGTAGAGGCTAGATCTAATCTATAGTGCCTAAAAAAGGTTGAAGGTGATGACCAGGTGGCTGCCTTACAGATTTGTTCTATTGATACCTCCGATCATTCAGCCCATGAGGTCGCCATTGCCCTTGTGGAATGAGCTCTCAGCCCCTCTGGGATGGTATTCCCTGTTCTTCTTTTTAGCCTTCTTCTTTCCCTAATAAGGGAGAGGGATTGCATTACAAGGGTGACATTCACGAAGATCACTTACCCCAAAAAAGGCGCGCGGCTGCAGGTACCGGTTCGGGAGACGGAGTCAGGTCCTGTATAGGCTGATCTCCTGGTGGCGTTTTGCTCCTCGCTGCTGACGTACTACGCCGCGTGGAGCGACTGCTGCAACGGCACTCTGTGTTTCGTTCCTTTTGTCGGTGGTGGTGTTCGTGGTGCTGCTGCTGTTTCAGCTGCTGCCTCTGCTCCTGTTGCTGGTCGCTATCCTCCATTATTAGGATCGCTTCCAGCCACGAGTTTCTGCGCCTCACCTCTTTTAAACTTAGCGCCGCGTGACATCACCGCTCCCCCTGCACGCGCTGGTCGGGAAGCGCGCTCCTGCGCATGCGCCCGGTTCCGGGACCCGGAAGTCGCTGGTCTACTTCCGGGGCAGTGGCCATCTTGGTACTCTCCGTACCATGGCACTGCCCACGCTCCACCGGGTCCCGCTGAGCCCCAATCTCCTTTCCGGTGCGTCGACTCCGGTGTCTCCCCCCCCGCTCACCCGGCAGCCCGCATCGGCCCCGGCGGTGGCGGCTTCGGGCACCGCACCTGCCGCGACAGGGGCCTCCCCGCTGCCTATAGCTGGACAGGCCGGACCCGGACTACTGGATGCACAGGTACCATCCTGTGGGTCCCTCCGTCAGGGACAGGAACCCAACTGAAAGCGGAGGAGAGGTACCGCCCTTTTTATCTGTAGGTTCCTGTCCCTGAAGGGCAGATCCCCTCTCTCCGTGGTGCTGTCATGGGTGAGAGAGAAACACATGCAGTCATCATTGCACTGCACAAAAATGGCCTAACAGGGAAGAGTATCGCAGCTAGAAAGATTGCACCTCAGTCAACAATCTATCACATCATCAAGAACTTCAAGGAGAGAGGTTCCCTTGTTGCCAAAAAGGCTCCAGGGCGCCCAAGAAAGACCAGCAAGCGCCAGGACCGTCTCTTAAAAGTGTTTCAGCTGCGGGATCGGGCTACCAGCAGTGCAGAGCTTGCTCAGGAATGGCAGCAGGCAGGTGTGAGTGCATCTGCACACACTGTGAGGCGGAGACTCTTGGAGCAAGGCCTGGTCTCAAGGAGGGCAGCAAAGAAGCCACTTCTCTCCAGAAAAAACATCATGGACAGTTTGATATTCTGCAAGAGGTACAGGGAGTGGACTACTGAGGACTGGGGTAAAGTCATTTTCTCTGATGAATCCCCTTTTCGATTGTTTGGGACATCTGGAAAACGGCTTATTCGGAGAAGACCAGGTGAGCGCTACCACCAGTCTTGTCTCATGCCAACTGTCAAGCATCCTGAAACCATTCATGTGTGGGGTTGCTTCTCAGCCAAGGGAATGGGCTCTCTCTGTCTTGCCTAAAAACACAGCCATGAATAAAGAATGGTACCAGAATGTCCTCCAAGAGCAACTTCTCCCAACCGTCCAAGAGCAGTTTGGCGATCAACAATGCCTTTTTCAACATGATGGAGCACCTTGCCATAAAGCAAAGGTGATAACTAAATGGCTCAGGGAACAAAACATAGAGATATTGGGACCATGGCCTGGAAACTCCCCAGATCTTAATCCCATTGAGAACTTGTGGTCTATCATCAAGAGACGGGTGGACAAACAAAAACCTTCAAATTCAGACAAAATAAAAGCATTGATTTTGCAAGAATGGACTGCTATCAGTCAGGATTTGATCCAGAAGTTGATTGAGAGCATGCCAGGGAGAATTGCTGAGGTCCTGAAGAAGAAGGGTCAACACTGCAAATATTGACTTGCTGCATTAACTCATTCTAACTGTCAATATAACCTTTTGTTACTCATAATATGATTGCAATTATATTTCTATATGTGATAAAAACATCTGACAAACACACATAAAAACCAGAGGGCAGCAGATCATGTGAAAATATAATATTTGTTTCATTCTCAAAACTTTTGGCCATGACTGTATAAAAAACCCTGCTGTGGTGTTCACAATCCTCTTACAATTAGGACAAGCTGGATGTCAAAATGAGTGCTAGTAATATCCCAAAAGTAATAGGAATGAAATGGATCAAGGAAATGCTGTAGATATAGTATATCTTGACTTCAGCAAAGCATTTGACAAAGTCTCTCATACAATCCTTATTGAAAAAATGACTAAGTATGGAATGGACAAGGCAACTGTTAGGTGGATTCATAGCTGGCTTAGTGATCGGACCCAAAGAGTGGTCGTAAATGGCTGCACATCCAGTTGGAAGAATGTCTCAAGTGGGGTACCACAGGGCTCTGTCCTGGGCCCTGTATTGTTCAACATCTTTATCAACGATTTAGATGAAGGAATTGAGGGTAAACTGATTAAATTTGCTGATGACACAAAGCTAGGAGGGATAGCTAATACTAGAGAAGAGAGAGAGAGGATTCAAAAAGATTTAAATAAACTGGAGAAGTGGGCAGTAACTAACAGAATGGTTTTTAACAGGGAGAAATGCAAAGTACTACATCTGGGCAATAAAAATGAAAAAAGCATATATAGAATGGGAGGAATAGGGCTAAGTGACAGCACATGTGAAAAAGACTTGGGTATACTAATAGATCACAGACTGAATATGAGTCAACAGTGTGATGCAGCAGCAAAAAAGGCAAATGCAGTTCTAGGATGTATTAACAGAAGCATACAGTCTAGATCACGTGAAGTCATTATTTCCCTCTACTCCTCTTTGGTCAGACCTCATCTGGAATATTGTGTCCAGTTTTGGGCACCACATTTTAAAAAAGACATCAACAAACTGGAGCAAGTTCAGAAAAGAGCGACCAGAATGGTGACCGGTCTGCAAACCCTGTCTTATGAGGAAAGGTTGCAGGATTTGGGAATGTTTAGTTTGCAAAAGAGAAGACTGAGAGGAGACTTAATTGCTGTCTACAAATATCTAAAGGGCTGTCACATTGTAGAAGGATCAACTTTATTCTCATTTGCACAAGGAAAGACTAGAAGCAATGGGATGAAACTGAATGGGAGGAGACACAGATTAGATATTAGAAAAAACTTTTTGACAGTTAGAGTGATCAATGAGTGGAACAGGCTGCCACGAGAAGTGGTGAGTTCTCCTTCAATGGAAGTCTTCAAACAGAGGCTGGACAGACATCTGACTGGGATGATTTAGCGAATCCTGCTTTGAGCAGGGGGTTGGACCAGATGGCCCAGGAGGTCCCTTCCAACTCTACGATTCTATGATTCTATGATTCTAAAAAATAACTTTTAACCATGCCAAAGGAGTTGAAAAGAAAAATCTTGAGTGAGGAAAAGAAGGGCTAAATCCTGGCTTTACTAGCAGAGGGATACAGTGAGCGTCATGTTGCCTCCATCCTTAAAATTTCTAAGACGGCAGTCCATTACAACAAGGTCAAGCGGCAGACATTGGGGACAACAAAGCTACAGACCGGCAGAGGGCCACAACGACTCTCCACTAACCGGGATGACCATCATCTTATTTGAATGTCACTCAGCAACCGTAGGATGATATCAAGTGACCTACAAAAGGAATGGCAAATGGCAGCTGAGGTGAATTGCACGGCAAAAACAGTTAATAGCAGGCTCCTAGAGGCAAAGCTCAAGTCATGTAAAGCTAGAAAAAAGCCTTTCATCAATAAGAAGCAAAGGAGAGCTAGGCTGAAATTTGCCAAAGACCATACAGATTGGACCATAGAGGACTGGAGTAAGGCTCTGATGAGTAATTGTCAGCTTTGCCCAACACCTGGTCGTCTAATGGTTAGACGGAGACTTGGAGAGGTGTACAAGCCACAGTGTCTTGCACCCACTGTGAAATTTGGTGGAGGATCGGTGATGATCTGGGGATGCTTCAGCAAGGCTGGAATTGGGCACATTAATCTTTGCAAAGGACGTATGAATCAAGCCGCATACAAGGTTATCCTTAAAAAACAGTTGATTCCTTCTGCTCAGGCAATGTTCCCCAACTCTGAGGACTGGTTTTTCCAGCAGGACAATGCGCCATGCCACACAGCTAGGTCAATCAATGTGTGGATGAAGGACCACCACATCAAATCCCTGTCATGGCCAGCCCAATCTCCAGACCTGAACCCCATTGAAAATCTCTGGAATGTAATCAAGAGGAAGATGGATAGTCACAAACCATCAAACAAAGAAGAACTGCTTACATTTTTATACCAGGAGCAGCATAAAGTCACCCAAAAGCAGTGTGAAAGACTGGTGAAAAGCATGCCAAGACACATGAAAGCTGTGATTAAAAATCATGGTTATTCCACAAAATATTGATTTCTGAACACTTCCTGAGTTAAAACATTAGTATTGTTGTTTCTTAATGATTGTGAACTTGTTTTCTTAGCATTATTTGAGGTCTGCAAGCACTGCATTTTTTTGTTATTTTGACCATTTCTCATTTTCTGAAAATAAATACAGAATTTAGTGCTTGGAAAATCAAAGACATGTTGTCAGTAGTTTATAGAATAAAAGAGAAATTTACATTTTACCCAAAAATATACCTACATATAAGGAGAAAAATCAGACAAACTGAAAATTTTGCAGTGGTCTCTTAATTGTTGTCAGAGCTGTATATATCAATCTTCTCAGCTTCCCCTGCTATAACATGGTACCAGCAGATTAGACTGCATTTTCTTGGTGCCAGGTTGCCTTCAAAGATTAAAGAATAATGACACGGCACCTTCCTCAACTGACGTAAACCTTATGGAAGTATGCCCTACTAAAATGGAATATTTACAGTGAAGGAAAAATGTCACCTCTCTCAGCATTGTCTGAGAGGCTGTAGTTGGTGCTGCTAAAAAAAGAATTCTTCTTTTCCCATTTGGTCTATGACATCATGTGAATTAAAACTGACTAGCTGAATCCCCTTTAAGCTCTATGTAGTAACAGGAGGTCAATTTTCCCTGCATGAGTCATCACTGCAAAAGTCCCTGGCAGGAAGAGGGGGAGCAGGGTCAGGAGTTGAAGAGGGGAATGATAAAAGCAAGGACAAGAAACTTCCTGTTTCTAAGCAGAGCAGAGAAAAGAGAAGAATTATTTGGGCAGAAATGAGCAATTGTAGGTACACTGTATAATATGATGACTGCAATCAGGGCATAACTGCCCTTACTGCTGTATTGGGCCTGGTGAACAGCAGGACACAGAGGGGCCCGCAGGTCCGGTGCCTTGTTTGTGCTCTTCTGCTCACCAGGCCCGATCCTGCAGTAAAGTGGTGCGCGTGGCGGCACACACGTCGGCGCTGGGGCCCGGAAGCTTTCTCTGAGCTGTGCACGACCATCTTACCTTGATGGCTGTGCAGCTCCCGCTCCCTTCCTCCGTCTTCTGTATACTTCCTGTCAGGTGATGGTGGTGCATACACGATGATGTCATCGCATACGCGCCGATATTTTACCGGGCGCTGGAAGCAGAGCTGTGCTGCTGGCGAGCATCTGTGAGATAAGTATACAAAATATTTTTGTTTTCTTTATAAAATGAATTAAATGGGTGAGGGGAGGAGGAGGAACTGCACATGATGAAGTGGGGGCTTAAATGGGTTCTGCACATGATGAATTGGGGGCTTAAATGGGTTCTGCACATGATAAATTGGAGGTTAAAGAAAGGAGTTTTGCACATGATGATGTGGGGGGTTAAAGCGGTTCTGCACATGATGAAGTGGGGGATTAAAGGGGACTGCACATGATGAATTGGGGGATAAAGGGGACTGCACATGGTGAAGTGGGGCGAGGAGACGGGAGACTGCAAATGATTAATTGAAAGCGAGGGAGAGCAAATAATGAATTTTGAGGGTGGGGGAGTAAATGATATATTGAATATGGGGGGAGAGCTGATGATAATGAATAGAGGGTGGGAGAGAGAAGAATGACATCACAATGAATTGGGGTGTAAGGGGCATTTAAATATAATGAATCGAGGGAGTGGGAGGCAGTGGCGTATCCAGGGGGGGCAGCCGGGGCAGTTGCCCCGGGCGCAGCCAGCAGGGGGGCGCAGTCGGGCCGCCTAATGCAGCGGTCCGCAGTGTCTCCCCCCCGGCGGCTGCGCTCTGCCGCCCACCATCCTGTGAGCCGGCTGTTCTCTGTGACGGCTGTCAAGCTGACAGCCAGCACAGAGAAGGAGGCCGCGCCGGTTCCCAGGCAGCAATTGTACTGGCGTCTATACAGACGCCTGTACAATTAGCTCTGACCGACGGGTCAGAGCGACGTCAGCAGCGTGATCATGTCATGTGATCACGCTGCTGACGTCACTCCCCGGCGCCCAGAGCAAACGCTGGTGGTAAGTGTGCCTCTGTGGAGCTGAAGAACCACCGAAGATGGGAGATGGGGGGGTGTTAATGAGTGGGGGGGTTATTGAGTGGGGATGGGGATTAATGAGTCGGGGGTTAATGAGTGGGGGTTAAAGTGTGGGGGTTAATGAGTGGGGGGTTAATGAGTGGAGATGGGGTTTAATGTGGGGATGGGGGTTAAAGTGAGGGGGTTAATGTGGGGATGGGGGTTGAGTGGGGGGGTTAATGAGTGAAGATGGGGGTTAATGAGTGGGGGGTTAATGAGTGGGGATGGGGGTTAATGAGTCGGGGGGTTAATGAGTGGAGATGGGGTTTAATGTGGGGATGGGGGTTAAAGTGAGGGGTTAATGTGGGGATGGGGGTTAATGAGTGGGGGGTTATTGAGTGGAGATGGGGGTTAATGTGGGGATGGGGGTTAAAGTGAGGGGGTTAATGTGGGGATGGGGGTTAATGAGTGGGGGGGTTAATGAGTGAAGATGGGGGTTAATGAGTGGGGGGTTAATGAGTGGAGATGGGGGTTAATGTAGAGATGGGGGTTAAAGTGTGGGGGTTAATGTGGGGATGGGGTTAATGAGTGGGGGGTTAATGTGTGGAGGTTAAAGTATGGGGGTTAATGAGTGGGGCGTTAATGAGTGTGGGGATTAATGAGTGGCTATGGGGGTTAATGTGGGGATGGGAGTTAATAAGTGGGGGGGTTAATGTGTAGGGGGGTTAATGTATGGGGTTTAATGAGTGGAGATGGGGTTAATTAGTGGGGGTGGGGGTACATAATGTGTGGGGGGATTTGGGAGTGGGGATGGGGGATACTTAATGTGTGGGGGGATTTGGGAGTAGGGACAAGGGATTATTGAGTGGGGATGGGGGATACTTAATGTGTGGGGGGATTTGGAGTGGGGATGGGGGGTACTTAATGTGTGTGGTGGATTTGGAGTGGGGATGGTATTTAACGTGTGTGGGGAGATTTGAGGACACAAAATGAAGAGTATGTATGAGGGCATATATGAGGAAGCAGTATGGGGGATGGGTGCAGACAGTAAGGGGTGCAAACGGATGAATTTATGTGGGCACAGTATGGGGAGTGAGGGTGATGGGATGTGTGCAGACACAGTATGAGGAGTCGGGGGTATGTGTGAGCAGACAGTATAGAGAGTGAGGGGGTATGTGAGGAGACAGTATGGTGAACAGGAGGATGATAGAGGAGACAGTATGAGGAGGGAGGGGAATAGTGTGAGGAGACAGTATATTGCAGATATTTGTATTTAGGGGCATTATAATGACACTTCTATCTTTAAGGGCATCGTGTGAAGATTTGCTGCAGAAGACCGGAGAAGATGGAAGTCTGCTGAGACGAGATGTGGATGAGAAAACTCATCATGGGGTCTGGACAAGAAGAAGAAAAGGAGACTGACTGCAGAGACGACGTCATCTATAAGGTACCTGGATGTAAATGTTATTTGTGATACTGACTAATTCTCATGTTTTTATTTGTTAGGAACATTAAAGGGGATGTCCAGGTTTGTGCTGAGTCTACAGTCATTCTATGTGACTGCAGACGTCTGAATTCTCACAGTGCTCACTGAACGCTGTTAGGATTCTCTCGTGCCGGTAATTTACATACATGCGGTCACATGCTGACTAGACATGTGTGGCCTCACTCAATGAAAATGAACAGAGCGAGGCCGGGCACGTCTAGTCGGAATGTGGCCAGAAGTATATAAATCACATACTTGTGCTGACATGACTGTACATCGGCAAGGGAGAATCCTAAAAGTGTGCAGTGCATTCGTTGTGAGAATTCAGAAGCTGCAATGTCAGGATTCAGCTCTGCAGGTTCCAGTGTCATCACATGGACACTTCACTCATATGCAATTTTCATAGATGTGGTCTTGTGACAACGAGCTTCTCTTCCTGCTTTCAGTTTTTTACTGAACATTGTGAGCATTAGGGAGAGCAGCTCGTGGGTACATGGCTAAGTGTGAAGTCACATATGTACTTTTTTTTGGGGGGGGGCGCCGAACCAAATTCTTGCCCCGGGTGCCAGAAAGCCTAGATACGCCTCTGGTGGGAGGTACATAGTGGGGGGCATTGAGGATGCAGTGACTGGTAATGAATTGGGGGAAAGTGTACAAGTGCTAATTAATTTGTATATTTATTAGGTGGGGAAAGTGGCTATGTATAGTTGGTGGGACCACAGTGGTGGATTATAATTTATATTTAGAATGGTGGGTTGCATATTAACCATTCATATATTAATGGAGGGCACATATCTGTAGTCAGATGTGTAGTGTGGAAGATAGGCAAAATTGGGGAATGTGTTCTGGAAGCGGTGCTCTAGGTAACTGTTATTTTATGCAGAGATGAGTCCTGGCTGGAAGAAGTGACGGCAGTTTGCACTGCATGAAAAAGCAAAGCAAAGATGAAAGACTTCAGCTAGAGATTTCACTGGTGAGTCAGTGTGTTACCTGTACACTAACACTATATGCTGTATACCACATACAGAGGTCCTGTGTGTAATGTCACTTCACTAGTGATCACTGTATTTTGTGTATACTGACACTGTATACTAAATACAGAGCTCCTGTGTATAATGTCACCGGTGATCCCTGTATTACCTTTACACTGACACTATATACATAGCTCCTGTGTATAATGTCATTGGTGATCACTGTATTTCCTGTACACTAACACTATATACAGAGCTCCTGTGTATAATGTCACCAGTGATCACTACATTTTCTGCACACTGACACTGTATACAGAGGTCCTGTGTATGTCACTGGTGATCCCTGTATTACCTGTCCACTGACACTATATAAAGAGCTCCTGTGTATAATGTTACTGGTGATCACTGTATTATCTGACAGTAAATACAGAGTTCCTGTGTATAATGTCACTTAGTATTGTGTTGTTTTTAATAAATGATCAGTATTTTAATATTCGGTCACTATCTGGTGGTAATATGTGGTCTGGTCATGGTGTGGTGTTATTTTTTCCTTGTATGTGGTATTATTTGGTCACTATGTGGTGTTAATATGTGGTATTTTCATGGTGTGATGGCATTTGTCCCTTGTATGTGGTTTTATAGGTCACTATGTGGTGGTAATATGTGGTTTGGTCATGGTGTGATGGTCTTTGTCTCTTGCATGTGGTATTAATGGTCATTTAAAAAAATGTATGTGAATCATTCCCTTAAAGAAAAATACATAAAAATATATTTATATTTAATAGGTTAGAGTAGAGTAGAGCCCAGCCAAAAGAGTCTACCTGTCGTGGTGGCGGCTTAAAAATTCTTTTGACCAGAACAAAAGCTGCTGATTATGAATTTGATCTGGTATTTGATGGGAACTGTTAATATCCAATTGGTTAGGACATGGTGGAGAAGTTGAGTTTTTCCAAGAGCGGGTGGTGGCACTGTGGAAAGTTCATAGGGTGGAGCCTGTGCGGAGTCTCAAGGGGGCCCCGAAATTCTTAGTGGCAGCCCTGACTGCAATATATTAAAAGGATAAAAACGTTGGTGAGAGGAGGAGGAGAAGGGCTTTTTAAGAAAAGACTCCATTTTTTTGAGTAAAAGGGCGACTATATAGGCCATTGATATTTTTATGGAAATGTCAGAAATGAACTTTGTATATTTTGAGTTGTTTGGTTATTATTCTCACTGTAATGGATGATAATAAACAATTGAGATGGGAAAATTTAGGTTTTTCATTTAGTTGCCCAATAATTCTGCACCAAGAGATATTCTCCTAGGAAAGACAAATCTTCACTTTTACGTTCTTAAATATTCAGATTTCAGATTTATTAACCATTTAGATTGACCGTCGGCAGGGGCAGACCTACCGCCTGTGCAGCCGGTTCATTGCACAGGGCCCCGTGGGAGAGGGGGCCCCTCCAACCTCCAGCACCGCATAGCTAATTATTCATGCAAATTGGCCATGTGGACTTGTGGAGCTCGAGCGCCGCAGAGCCAGCAAGGAGGAGAGGAGAGCAGCCCCCTGCAGGAGGCAATGGGAGGGGTCTGACTCCACCTGAGGCTGCGTGCAGCGTGGCCCAGTGCAGAGGAGCCAGCCCTGAGGGCTGAGGTGAGAGATCATCAGCGATCAGCCAGCAGCGTCAGTGCTGTGGGGAAGGAGAGGAGGGAAGACAGACTGTCTGACTGTCACTCACACTGCCTGCCCTATGGCGCCGGCCAGACGGTAGCTGCAGTTCAGCCGCAGGTCAGTGTGTGATATCACGTGTCTGTCTGTGTCTGTGTGGCCGTGCCCCTGCCCATAGCAGCAGCTCAGTCAGGAGGAATGTGCGGAGTGCAGACACTGTGACTGGAGAGTGGAGTGGACACAGTGTGGATCCTCTTGGTCTGAACTCTGGCCTGCCCTGCCTGCCTGCACATGGTAAGAGTACCAGAGCTGAGCAGGACTGAGGGACTGGGACCGAGGAGGCAGGCATGATTTTGGGGGGCTCCTTGGGTGGGGGAGAAAACTGAAGCATGGCAGGCATGATTTTGGGGGGCTCCGTCCTGGGGGAGAACTGAAGCATGATGGCCTGGCTGCTCATGATTGGGGGACCCTGGCCTTGGGAGAAGCATGGCCTTGGCTGCTCATGAATGGGGGCCCCTGGGGAGAAGCATGGCTGCTCATGAATGGGGGGCCCCTGGGGAGATGCTTGGCTGCTCATGAATGGGGGGGCCCCTAGCCTGGGGAGAAGCATGGCCTGGCTGCTCATGAATGGGGGGGCACCAGGCCTGGGGAGAAGCATGGCATTGGCTGCTCATGAATGGGGGGCCCCTGGAGAGAAGCATGGCTGCTCATGAATGGGGGGGCCTTGGAGAGATGCTTGGCTGCTCATGAATGGGGGGGACCCCTGGCCTGGGGAGAAGCATGGCCTGGCTGCTCATGAATGGGGGGGACCTGGCCTGGGGAGAAGCATGGCCTTGGCTGTTCATGAATGGGGGGGGCTGGGGTAGATGCTTGGCTGCTCATGAATGGGGCGGCTCATGGGGGGAGAAGAAAGGCGGCCCACATAGGGGGAGAGGCAGCATAAACTGGGGGGGCACATGGGGTGAAGCAGCATAAACTGGGGGGGCCACATAGGGTGAGAAGCACTATGCCAAAAGTAGACCGCATTTGGGGGAGAGCATTATGAAACAAAGGGAAACGAGGGTGCCTATATATATTACCTGGAGGCTGTCTTGGGCTATATATATTATTTAGAGGCTATGCTGGGCTGTATATATTACTTGAAGGCTATGCTGGACTGTATCTATTACCTTAAAGCTATGCTGAACTGTATATATTACCTGGAGTGGAGGCTATGCAGGCCTCTATATATCACCTGGAGGCTGTGGTGGGCTGTATATATTACCTGAAAGCTATGCTGGTTTGTATCTATTACCTTAAAGCTATGCTGAACTGTATATATTAACTGGAGGCTTTGCTGGGCTGTATTATATATTACCTGGAGTCTGTGCTGGGCGCTGTATATATTACCTGAAGGCTGTTGCTGTACTGTATATATTAACTGGAGTCTGTGCTGGGCTGTATATATTAATTGGAGGCTGTACTGGGCTGTATATATTAACTGAAGGCTATGCTGGGCTGTATACCATATTTTATTCGGAGACTGTGCTGGGCTGTATATATTAACAACTAGATGCAATGCTGGGCTAGTGGGCCATATATGTTATTTGGAGGCTGCAACTGGCAAATAATAAATACAGCCCAGCAGCACCCTACAGATATTATATCCAGCCCTGCATAGCCTCAATATTAGATATACAGTACATTTACGGTGGGAAAATCCACAGCAAAAATTGACATTGTGTAGATTTTCCCGCTTTAGTGGCACCATGTAGCGCGGATCTAGCACAACTGCACTTGCCGCGGCTGGCCGCAAGCCCGATAGAGAATGAATAGGGCTTGCCGGATCGGTGACACAAGTCGCCTGTTAGGCAGCAGAGGTGCGGAAGTCTGACGGATCTGCTGCTAGTAGGGGGGAGGCTGAAAAATTTCTTGCACAGGGGCCCACTACAGTCTGTGTCCGCCCCTGACCGGCGGCACAGGAATTGTTCAATAATAAAGTCAATCATCACAAATAAAAACTACCTAATCATCCTGCACACAGTGAATAATGTACCAAAATGAATGAAACCAACTGAGGAATCCGCTGTGTGATTCTCTAATAATTGTTGTTTAGGACCGATACACTCTGAGCATTATTTCACTAATGTAAGGCAGGTTTAGACATTGTATTAATGCACTTGTCAGTCTCCTCTATCACACATGTTTTATCAGTTCTATAAAACAGATCCTTGATGTCCACACTGGTAGAAAAAAACAACAAAAAAGAAACACAGGGGAAGAGTCTTGAGGAGATCATTTGCATATTCCCAGTGCCTTCTGGGATAAGTGAAGAGTCTCCGCGAGCTCAACGATCACTGGGTTTTGGCCGTTGCAGCTGAAAAGAGGAAATCGGAGAAACTGCGCGCCTATAGGCGCGCGAATTTTGGCTCATCTTTCATTGTTTTTAAGAAATCTCAAGATGGAAGAGGCCAGGAGCCATTTGGTGAGCTGCATTTCTTGCTACATGTTTACAGACTTACCAGTGGAAAAGCCAAACTTCACATGCCACAAATGAAAGCTTGTGACCCTGTTGGAGGAAAAGTTGCAAAATCTCGAAGAGAGGTTAGCTACGTTGAAGATCATTAAGGAAGGTGAAGAGTTCTTGGACAGAGCAGAATTATCTCTTCATGTTACAGAAAGAGAAGAAATTCGAAGTGCACCTGAAGAAACAGAGGAATGGAGACATGTGACCCAGAGAAGCAGGAGGATCAGGAGGCAGTCAGCACCCATACTGCTCAGAAACCAGTACCAGGCTCTCACGCAGGAAAATGATGAAGAAATACATCAGGATAAGACTTTGCCAACAAACAGCAACCTTGTACGCCTTCAGAGTCCTCCAGGATGGAGAAAGAAAAATGTTGTGAAGAAGAAACGGAGAGTGGTGGTCATGGGGGATTCCCTGTTGAGAGGAACAGAGGCCGCTATCTGCAGACCGGATATAACTTCAAGAGAAATGTGCTGTCTTCCAGGTGCAAAAATTAAAGATGTGTCTGACAGGATATCAGGACTCTTCAGACCTACAGATGACTACCCATTCCTGCTACTACATGTGGGGACAAATGACACCGCAAGAAACGACCTGGAAACCATCTGCAGAGACTTTGAAGACTTAGGCAAGAAAGTGAAAGAACTGGGAGCGCAGGTGGTCTTCTCTTCCATCCTCCCAGTGGATGGCCATGGAACAAGGAGGTGGAATAAGATTCTGCAGGTGAACAACTGGCTACGTCGATGGTGCCGTCAGCAACGATTTGGATTTCTGGATCACGGAGTGAACTACTTATACGATGGACTACTTGCTAGAGATGGGGTGCACCTTACGAAGACTGGAAAGCAGGTATTTGGAAGTCGCCTTGCTACACTTGTAAGGAGAGCTTTAAACTAGAACAACATGGGAAGGGAAGCAAAAGACCAGAAAAAGCCATACACCTGACAAATGCTATTGAGAACTCTGCTATTAGAAGTGGAAAGGAAGAACAAAGACGAAAGAATCTAATTAATAAAAATATTGGAGAAAGAGAAACCAATCACAAACTAAAATGTTTCTATACTAATGCACAAAGCATGGGCAACAAACAAGGAGAATTGGAACTACTAACACAGGAAAAGAAATATGATGTCATTGGAATCACTGAAACTTGGTGGGACAATACACATGATTGGAATACAAGACTAGAAGGATACAACTTATTTGCAAGAAACAGACTTGATAAACGAGGAGGGGGTGTCGCATTGTATGTTAGAAATGCGTATATCTGCACAGAGATTGAAGCTTCAGAGACTGGGATTTCTGTGGAAACTGTTTGGGTAAGAATACAAGGACAGAACAATGGAAAGGACACCATTGTAGGCATTTACTACAGGCCGCCTGTGCAAGCTGAAGATATGGATGAACTCTTTATGCATCAAATGGCCAAGTTCTCCAAAAAATATGACATAGTTGTCATGGGAGATTTCAACTATCCAGACATTTGTTGGGAATCTCTCTCAGGCAAAACTAACAGGTCAAGGAAATTCTTATCCTCTCTTGCTGACAACTTTATCTTCCAAAAGGTAAAGGAGAAAACAAGGGGAACTGCTACCTTGGATCTAATCCTTATAAACAGGGAGGAAATGGTTGAGGAGGTAAAAGTGGCTGGGACCCTAGGAGGTAGCGACCATGCTATTTTAGAATTTTGGATAACTAGAGGCGGAAGACCTGTGAAGACTCAGACGTCAAGGTTAGATTTCAGAAAGGCAGATTTTAAGGGATTCAGAAAGAGAATTGGAGGGATCCAATGGCTGGATATCCTTAAAGACAAAAATATCCAGGAAGGATGGGAAATCTTGAAAAATGAAATTCTCAAAGCACAGTTGTTAACAATTCCGAAAAGAGGGAAGAATAGGAAGCATTTAAGGAAACCAGGATGGATGAACACAGAACTTAAGCACATGCTAAAAAGGAAGAAAAAAATGTTTATAAAATGGAAAGAAGGAGGCATATCTAAAGAAGAATATAATGCTGTCTGCAGAACCTGCAGGGCACAAATCAGATTAGCTAAAGCTGAAAATGAATTGAGGCTTGCAAGAGATGTCAAAAGCAATAATAAAGGATTTTGGGGATATGTCAAAAGTAAAAGAAAAGTCAAAGATGCTATAGGATTTTTACAGGATGGAAATGATGAAATGGTAAGACAGGATGTTGAGAAGGCTGAACATTTAAATTCCTATTTTGCATCTGTTTTCTCTCAGAAAGGAAATGTAACATCAACTGTTATTCACTGTCCTATTAAGGGAATAGAAGAATCCAGGATATCTATAAACAGAAAGATAGTGAGGAAACACTTAGCTAACCTAAATGAATTCAAGTCTCCAGGTCCAGATGAATTACACCCCAGAGTACTGAAGGAGATAGCAGAAGAAATTTTTGAACCCCTCTCCATAATCTTTGAAAATTCTTGGAGAACAGGAGAAGTGCCAGAAGACTGGAGAAGAGCAAATGTTGTTCCTATCTTCAAAAAGGGGAAGAAGGTGGACCCAGGCAACTATAGGCCGGTGAGTCTGACTTCTATACCAGGAAAGATCTTTGAACAGATTATTAAACAACATGTATGTCAATACCTGGATAAGAATGAAGTGATTAAACAGAGTCAGCATGGGTTTGTAACTAATAAGTCATGTCAGACTAATTTAATTTCCTTCTATGACGGTATTACTGATTGGGTGGATCAAGGAAATGCTGTAGATATAGTATATCTTGACTTCAGCAAAGCATTTGACAAAGTCTCTCATACAATCCTTATTGAAAAAATGACTAAGTATGGAATGGACAAGGCAACTGTTAGGTGGATTCATAACTGGCTTAGTGATCGGACCCAAAGAGTGGTCGTAAATGGCTGCACATCCAGTTGGAAGAATGTCTCAAGTGGGGTACCACAGGGCTCTGTCCTGGGCCCTGTATTGTTCAACATCTTTATCAACGATTTTGATGAAGGAATTGAGGGTAAACTGATTAAATTTGCTGATGACACAAAGCTAGGAGGGATAGCTAATACTAGAGAAGAGAGTTTGAGAGGATTCAAAAAGATTTAAATAAACTGGAGAAGTGGGCAGCAATTAACAGAATGGTTTTTAACAGGGAGAAATGCAAAGTACTACATCTGGGCAATAAAAATGAAAAAAGCATATATAGAATGGGAGGAATAGGGCTAAGTGACAGCACATGTGAAAAAGACTTGGGTATACTAATAGATCACAGACTGAATATGAGTCAACAGTGTGATGCAGCAGCAAAAAAGGCAAATGCAATTCTAGGATGTATTAACAGAAGCATACAGTCTAGATCACGTGAAGTCATTATTTCCCTCTACTCCTCTTTGGTCAGACCTCATCTGGAATATTGTGTCCAATTTTGGGCACCACATTTTAAAAAAGACATCAACAAACTGGAGCAAGTTTAGAAAAGAGCGACCAGAATGGTGACCAGTCTGCAAACCCTGTCTTATGAGGAAATGTTGCAGGATTTGGGAATGTTTAGTTTGCAAAAGAGAAGACTGAGAGGAGACTTAATAGCTGTCTACAAATATCTAAAGGGCTGTCACATTGTAGAAGGATCAACTTTATTCTCATTTGCACAAGGAAAGACTAGAAGCAATGGGATGAAGCTGAATGGGAGGAGACACAGATTAGATATTAGAAAAAACTTTTTGACAGTTAGAGTGATCAATGAGTGGAACAGGCTGCCACGAGAAGTGGTGAGTTCTCCTTCAATGGAAGTCTTCAAACAGAGGCTGGACAGACATCTAACTGGGATGATTTAGCGAATCCTGCTTTGAGCAGGGGGTTGGACCAGATGGCCCAGGAGGTCCCTTCCAACTCTATGATTCTATGATTCTATGATTCTATGATTCTATGACATAGTCAAAAGCCATCATACAGCTCATAAAATTCCCGCTCCAAGTTGCTGCTGTGTTTCCAGTCGTGCTTCAATATACAAGTGACTCATTTTTTACACTTGGCTTTGTCATCTGAAATGTCACACTATTTACTTTTATTTTCGGAACATATTTGCTCCACAGAGTGAAAATCTGTCATCTGCTTTATCAGATTAGTTAGATATCAGAAAGGTCAAACCTGGAGCTGAATTCAGGTGAAAGAATATTATTAGACTCATGATTTCCGTTAAAATATGACTATGCCCTTAAGGCTAAGTGCACACGTTGCATTTCTTGTGCATAATTTTCCTGACAAAAATCGCATGGACAGCTCCCAGAAACCGTTCGCAGTTTTTTTGCGGTTTTTCATGCGTTTTTTGTGCGTTTTTTATGCGTTTTTTTTTGTGCGTTTTTGGAACGATTTGTCAGCGTTTGCTACTTTAAGAAAGTTGACTGAAGAAAAAAAAAAAGGGTTTATGAAGTCATTTCCTGGTCAAACCCTATTCTCCATTTGTTTTGCGAATTGCAAAATGCCTCCATTGCAGAGCCTGTGTTTTACCCCAGAAATTGCGCTTATTTTGCATCTTACAACATTGATTTTGCTGCACCACCACATTAATGAGCAGGTAATGCTGGATTCACATAATTTTTTTGGCCACGTACCGCATCTATCGTCTCATTGTGCGCGTCTATGCGCATGGCGTCCACATGGTCTTGACTTTCCCTGTGTTTCATGTGCATTTGTCTTTCGGGTGCACTCACAGGGTTCACATTGCAATAGGGACAATTTTCTGATGGATACGTTACATAGTGGCAATATGTTAAGGATGCCTTAGTCCGCCATTGCCCGCAATGAAAATGCATCATAAGGCATGTACAAATCGCAATGTTTTATCAAGTAGGCGGTAATGATGCACCCTTGAATGCTGGTTGCCATCTTTTGGTTGCGTTGGTGAACGCACTTGTTTGCTGTTCCTCTATGTACATGTGTTGGTTTGCGTTATAGTGCACATGCATTTTTTGACAACAGAATTGTATAAACTGTGTTTTATCACTATATTGTTAGTGCGCTTACAAAATGCAAGCATGTGCAACTAGTTATATATTACATTTGTTTTTTGGTCACACAATGCGCCTAAAAAAATAATGCTGCAAATTAGCATTGTCCGTATATTTCTTATCAGATCATTTAGATGTTTTTGGGACTAATTTGAAATTCTCCCATAGGAGCGATGTCGTACGAGGAGGAGGAACAGGAGGACAGCTCCCAAAAGAATGTGGGTCCACCCAATAGTTCAAGAGCGTGAGGACAAGGGCCACTTCAATCTTCTTTACCAGGATTTAAGAAAGTAAGATATAGTAGGGCAACTTATGTTTTTGGGACTCATTGACCAACAAATATAATGTTATTTTTTTTTGTTGTTTGTTCAAATCATGTTCAATAATTACCTTTTATTTTTTTTCCTGTTTCAGGTATCCAGATAAATTTGTCAACTTCTGCCGGCTGACAATACCAGCATTTGATCGCCTACTCGACCTTCTTTCCCCCGAGTTAAATTATCAAGAAACAGTCATGCGAAGACCCATCTCTGTTGAGGAAAGGCTGCTCATCACCTTGCGGTAATTTTTTTTAATTTTTGGGATACACATTTTACCCCTAAGATCCCCATGAAACATGTTTTTTTTTTTTTTTGTTTTTCAGGTTTTTGACCACCGGAGAGAGCTACACATCACTGCACCTCCAATTTAGGGTTGGTAAATCCACCATCTCTCAAATTGTGAGGTGTACATGTGCCGTCATCTGGCGGAAGTTGCAGCCCATCGTCATGCCATCGCCGACCGTGGAGACTTGGTTGCAGGTCGCAGCTGGCTTTCAGTCTGTGGCCAATTTCCCAAACTGCATAGGTGCAGTTGATGGTAAACATGTGAGAGTGCAGAAGCCACCACGATCGGGCTCACGCTTCTTTAATTATAAGAAGTATTTTTCAGTGGTCCTGATGGCGGTGGCTGATGCACATTACAAATTTGTTGCCATCGACGTTGGTGCCTATGGTAGTACTGGGGACTCTCGGGTTTTGCGATCATCTCAGATCGGACTGCAAATTCTTCAACATGGCGGAACGCTTCCAGCCCCAAGACCTTTGCCGGGTTCCACAATTCCAGTGCCCTTTGTGATGGTATCGGATGAGGCCTTTCCCTTAAAGACCAACCTGATGCGCCCATACCCACAAAGGACACTGGATGACCGGCGGAGGATTTTTAATTATCGGCTGAGCCGTGCATGAAGATTTGTGGAATGCGCCTTTGGGATCATGTGTAGTCAGAGGCGTATCTTTCACACAGCCATCCAGTTAGAGACTGACACTGTTGACACTGTAATTAAGGCGTGCTGTGTACTCCACAACTACCTTCGAGAATACAGAACAGAGGTAGATGAGGAGTCACAGGTGTCTGAATTAGTTGCAGTAGAAACCTCGGGTCATGGAAGGCTTTCTAACTCGGGGGTGCGTGTGCGAGAAACCTTCACAGACTACTTCATGAGTCCTGAAGGTGCCGTACACTGGCAATACTCCAGTGCCGGTGTTGAGCAGCCTGTACATGAGAGAAGAAATGATGATTGATCCCAAGCAACCAAGTTCTATGTTGATCAAAAATTTTTGCCAAAATTTTAAAAATTAATAAAATTTTAGGTTGGTAAACAGTAATCTTGTCTCAGTGAAAATCAATTGTTTACACATCACCATTTCCCACTACACTCAATTTTCTGAACATATATACTATTATTGCTTTTAATTTAAACATATAGGCCATGGTGCGTTACTTTACAAGGGGTAACATACCAAATATCACTACAGTACACAAAGGAGGCAGTAGTTTGGGGTGTCACAGAAGTACGGTGGTTGGTTGAGCTGGTAGCTCCAATAGTAGTGAGGATGCAGCGTGTTGTGAGTAGAGTTTAGGTCCACAGCTGATTTTGTTGAAGTTTGCGTTGTACGTTGTGGGTGTATGAATGACTAACCCAAAAATTCAACTGTTTTTGTGGGATAATTAACAAACAAAGTATGTCAAGTTGGGCAATCAAGTAGAGGAGAGGACTCATCTAAATGCAAGTGTTTATTGCTTCATTACAGTGAGTAGTCTTTTGCACTGAAAATATATTTACACACACACACTGAGTCTTGAAACCATTATTTTTTATATAAACAGTAACAAACTTGTATAAACCACAAGTAAAAAAACAGTATGAAACATACTACAACACAACGACAAACATTGTCGAAATAATGTAACCCTGTCAACAGGACAGGCAAGGTGTCTGGTGGCTACGGAGGTTTTTTGACCAGACTAGTTACTTATTGATTAACCAAGCATCAAAATTGATGGTAGTCTGGATCGTAGCTATACAAGGGGAATAGATTTTGATCCAACACCTGACTCATTGTAGATTGTCCTTGTTGTCCACTCCTTTGTGATGGATTTGGGCGGCCATAAACCAATGAATCTGGATGTTCCAGACGAAAGGATGGCGCAGGCACAAACCGCTGCGATGCATCTGCTGGTGGTGGTGGTGGAGGCACACTGCGGGGATTACAAAGGTTCATAATCCCAGTGATTACGTCATTGGAAGGTGGTGTATTTGATGCTGTGTCAACAGACATAATAAGTACATGTACAGCTGACATTATTAAGTTCTGACGGTCCCGTGTCATGGACCTCAGGCGGCTGGCTATGTTTATCCCAAAAGTATCAAGTTCATCTTGATGTCTGACATTATCTATTAGACTGAGGGTTCTGCTAGGGAGTTGTTGAATTGCACTAGCGGACGTCTCAGTTATTGTGTCTTTTTTTTGGGCTGCCCTTATCGATGACACGGAACGGCCAGAACCTGCCCGTATCCAAGTGCGCCTTGACACACCACCACCTCGGGTACTGCTAGCGGCAGATGCAGTAGCGTCAACAGTGGAGCCAGACGCCTCCTCCACGACAGAGGACACACTGGTGTCCAAACAGGAATCACAACAAGAAGGTTCGGATGCTATGGAGGAAATGGCTGAAGAGGGCCTGTCATTCGGAGGAGCTGGAGAGGAAGACATGTCCAGGACCTCCTCGGCCTGACCCTGTTCCGGTCTGTTCTGTTCAGGGCCCGTTGACGTCCCGGAACTGATATTTCCATCCGTTCTGTAGAAGGAAGAACAACTAAATTATTATACACCAAAAAACAAGAGTAAAACTTTATAACTGAGCAGAAATATAAATATATATAAATAAATCATGGATACACTCTGGTATGACATGCGATTTTAGGGTCTTTTTTTGAGCATCAAGTATACCTCCCGGAATATAAACAAGTGATCAAAGATGGGTAGCAGCATACAGGGACATAGTCTATGGACTAGCATATTTGGGAAGAATCTATGGAGCATTTTGGAGCCAAAACAAGGATCATTATATGGGACATATTATTATATTTACCATCTTATGTGGCCATTTTTTCCTTTGTGCTACTTTATTTTTTATTTACGTTTTCATTTGTCTATTTTCAACAAACAGAGTCTCGACTTCCGCTTACCAAAAATCGATATTCCCCCAATGTTTTGTCAAAGAGACACACCGCCCTACGACAACAACTACAAATGTCCAGTCATCATCTAGAGGCAGCGTATATCCATTGTTGTGACAACAGCCATATACAACCCCAGTAATCAAAGCGCAATTTACCTCCGCAAATTCCTGCTGGTTAAAACAAACTGCAGCAGATCTGCAAATGGAACCTTCTTTCTAGGTGGTGAACTTCCACTTGGTGTTTTCATAGACTTTACCAGCCTGTCTGTTATGGAGCGCCAACGATTTTTAACATCATCCACTGCAATGAAATGAAATAAAAACATTACTTTAATTTCCAAAATTACAGGCCAACTTAGTACTCATAATACTAACTTACTAATCTGTTTTTTTCCAGCTCTTGGCAGGTCAGGCCACTGCGGATATATTTCCGTCATAATTGCTGGCCAGGCATCCCTTTTATTGTATGTTCCTTTGTATGCCTCGCTGGCGCGGTCCCACACTTCAGGATGTTTCTCTATCTGTAAAGTGAAAAATCCTTGTTAATACGTGCTATTTAAAAATAATGTGAAATACAAAAGTCTGTTTTATCTCTATAATGTGGTCAACACATGTAGAGATATATATCCACAGTAAAACACACCTAGGCCTAACACAATGACAAACCCCACACTCTCTGTATGACACCTGTGTAACAAAAGATACGCCAAGGATGGCCTTATCCGCTTTCCCAAACACCACACCAATTCTCCATGGCTAAGGCGATTTTCACAGTAGCGCCTTTGATTTTTTATTATAGACGCATGAGTTAATACCATTCTATAACCATGTTCAGGCATGATACTAAAAAAGCTGAAGTGCGCATGGCAATCCACGCTACAGTGTGTTCTTGCCGCACAAAGGAGCGTTTTTTTTTTGTTTTTTTTAACACAGGTGAGACGGAGGAAAAATAATACCGTTTGCGTACGCTGTGCCATGGCGTACTGTAAAAAAACAATATATATTTTTTTTTAATAAAAAAAATGGGTACATGCGCAACCCCATGCTGAAAAAAATTAAACATAGGGATGCAGGACGCATGCGCATGGACGCGCACAAAATGAAACCCTATAAACAATATATTTTTTTTATTTAACACCGAATCCAATGCCTGACCCTTGATTTTAAAATATATACACAAAATTAAAAATATGGTTGACATGAAGTCATCAATGTTATGTCGTTTATTAATGTTGTTAAATATGTTTAGTTCTAATTTTGGGGTTCAATTTCGGGGTATAATCAAGAAAAAAATTGGCGTGGGCTCCCGCGCAATTTTAGCCCCCAGAGAGGGAAAAGTAGGTGAGTGACGGCAGATTTAAATAGCCTAAGAAGGGACCATTTTTTTGGCCCCCCCCGGCTACAAAAATCTGCCGACAGACACCCCATAAAGGGCACATCTGTAAGATGCGCCTTTTATGGCACTTAACCCTCTCTCTTCCCACAGCCATCGTGCAGGGGCATATGGGGTAATAAGGGGTTAATGTCACATTGCAATTGGAATGTGACATTTAGCCGGGTTAATAACAGATAGGCGTCAATCAGACGCCGATCCATTATTAACCATATATTAATGAAGGGTTAAAAAAAATTACACAAACAATATTTTTAAAAAATTTTATTGAAATAAAGACAACTTTGTTTTGACCATTTTTTATTTCTCGCCCAATCCATCCATTGAAGAGTTTAAAAAAAAAAAAAAAAAAAACATTCATTGCTGACCTGAGATCAGCACAGGAGTGTGAGAAATTTTCCCACGCTCCTGAGTTCATCTCAGGACAGCATGGTAGTCCGCGCATGCGCAGACCGGACCGCCCGAGTTCACCCGAGCAGCGCGAGCTGCCTTCGGGTGAAGTCGGTAAACAATGAGCCGGGGTGCTTTACGGCCCCGTTCATTGTAGCGGCGTCGGGAGTTTAGAGCGGCCACATGTTATGTGGCTGCTCTAAACTTTAGATCTTCGTGGGACAATCATTTTTATGGGATGCTGCGGAGGGTAGGTATTTTTGTGGTTTGTTTTTTTACAATTTTATTTAGGTTGAGCATGGTCTTCGGGGACTTAGCAGAAGAGGTGAGTATGGGTTTTTTATTTTTATTTTATTTTTAGGTGGCGACGTCGGGGACAGGTAATTATAATTTTTTTCCACAGGTAACCACTGGCCACCAATGAAAAAAAAATTATTTGACACTTTCAAAAAAAAAAAAAAGGATGATGGTGCAAAAAATGATAAATATAAATATATATGGGGGTGGAGGCAGGAATTAAAAAGGCGCATTATGGGGGTCCTAAAATTATTGGCGGAGGACAGGGAAAATAAAAAAAATATTCACAGCAGGAGCAGCGCGATGGGAAATACTGCTCCCATCGCGCTGCTCCTGCTGGCACTACTGTATAGGAACAGACATAGGCCGAAGGGACTTGTAGTCTTATCGTCCTATGGCAGATAGCAGGCGCAGCAGCGGTCACAGACGCCCCATAGACCACATCCACGCCATATACACCACACACTGACACACACACTCACCACGCTTATCATGAAGGGGACATTCAGCTCCATCCGGTCGTACCACTCCATGCCTGCAGCGCCAGCCATGATACAGGAAGAAGGAAAGGATTATGGGATTTCCTTCTTCCTGTATGGGATGGTCCTTGCATGGCATGATGGGGCATGATGGGATGGGCTAGATGACATTTCCTGGCCGCATGCGGTATATACCACGAAAAATATGCTGGTGTTAAGTAAAAATGCGGTTTATATGCGATCCTATACAACCCTATGGGGCCGGGATCGCCGCGGATCCGCAAAATTAATGAGCATGCTGCGTTTTTTTCCGCGATGCGATTCCGCCGTGGAAAAAAACGCAGCATTAGCACAACTGAGCGGAATCCCATAGGATTGCATGGGATGCTTATTTTTTGCGATTTTGCGGCAGAAACGTGCGGTAAATACCGCCGCGGAAACGCGAAAAAAACTGATCGTGTGAACGCAGCCTAAGACGGTCATCACATATCATGATACAAACTGTATACATTATGAAATAGATCACTTAGACCTTATGAGGTTAGTTTAAGTCCATGTTATGTAATCCTGGTATTAAAGTGGACATTTTAATATCATGGGGAAACATTAAAAGACAATTATATAGCTTTTCTGAAATGGATTTTCAAAGTGAGCACACCAGGCTCTTCAGATCTAAGAGACCTATTTATTCATGTATGTAGTTTATATTGTGAAATCCGTTGACAGAAACAATTTAAAAGGAACCTGTCACCAGGTTTTCCCCATACAAAATATGACCAGCATCTTTCAGCCCTTTGTTACAGCATACTAGGATGCTGTATGTATGTGTGAAGCTAGTCCCTTCTCACGACCTAGCCATGAATCAGAGAGGTCAAGGAGTCCAAGGTCAGAAGCCAGGAGGGTACGTTGGGTGGTCTGGAAGAAGCTGCTCAGTTAAGTAGGCATGTCATTTACCCAAGATAGTGAACATCTGGAGGCTGTTGACACCTTCCAGTCACAGATTGGCTAGTCGAGCGGTCAATATACACACTGACAGCTCAGCATGCCCCTGAACCAGACTGGATGGCCATGCAGTCAATCAAAGTACTGACAGATTCAGCATGCCCCTGTACCATATTGAACGGCCGAGTTGTCAGTAACTGCATCCCAGACACCCTGAGGGGTGGAACCGTGACAGTACCCCCTCTTCTAGGGGGGCCACCGGACCCCCAGGCATCCTAGGAAATTTAAGATTGAAGGCCCTGACTAACCGATTGGCCTTCACATCTCGAGCAGGGACCCAGGATCTCTTCTGGTTCATATCCCCTGAGGTACTGGAGGGAATTACGGACCCTCCTAGAATCCACAACCCTTTGAATCTAATATTTCAGGCCGTCTACTGAAATCGGAGGAGGCGGAGATGAGGGAGACAATGCAGAAGGGACATACTCCTTTATTAGGGATTTATGGAGTATGTTAGGGATGCGAAGGGATGCAGGAAGCTTTAACCTAAATGCCACAGGATTTATCACCTCTAGGATCTCATATGAACCAATAAACTTTGAACCCAACTTCGCTGACCGCACTTTAAGTTTAAATTTCCCAGATGACAACTAAACCTTATCCCCAATCTGAAAAGCAGGACCCACTAACCGTCTTCTATCGGCCTTTCGTTTTTGGTGAATCTGGGCAGTTCCAATATTCTTTGAACTTCCCTCCAGACATCCCAAAGTCTCTGCACGGTGACCTAGACCCCAGGGCATTCAGAACTAATTCTAGAAAATTTGCCAAAATGGGGACGAAAACCATAATTACAAAAGAATTGTGAGGTTCCGGTAGATTGAATTACTCGACTGATGAAAGCAAACTCAGCGAGAGGTAAAAACGAAAACCAGTGCTCCTGTCGTGCTGCCACAAAGCACCTTAAAATCTGTTCCAAAGATTGATTTGTCCTTTCAGTCTGACTATTGGTTTCAGGGTGATAAGCAGATGAAAAGTCAATCCCTATTTTATTGCAAAAAGATCTCCAAAATTTAGAGACAAATTGTACTCCCCTATGAGACACAATGTTTAGCGGGATCCTATGTAATCTTACAATATGAGAGATTAACAACCTGGAGGTAATCCTGGCAAAGGAACAAAATGAGCTTGTTTTCTGAATTGATCAACTACCCTACCACCCAAATAGCAGTCTTCCCATCAGACAGAGGCAAATCAGTAATGAAATCCATGGACAAATGAGTCCATGGCCTTTTTGGAACAGGCAATGGAGCCAATTCCCTAGCCTGCCGGATATGACTGACTTTGGTGCGTGTGCAGACTTCACAAGCAGATACAAAATCCTTAATATCTTTATGCATGGATGGCCAACAAAAAAGTCTAGCAATGGCTTTCCTTGTGGCAGTAACCCCAGGATGGCCACTTAAAACGGAATCATGAAATTCCTGTAACACCTGCAATTTTAGTTACACAGGAACAAATAATTTGGACCCTGGGGAAGTAGAAGGAGCCGACAACTAAGCTTTACGAATCTCCTCTTCCAGCTTCGATGTTACCATAGACACCACAATACCCTGAGGAATAATGGAGGATGGAGGTTCTGGAGGAGAAATGAAATCTAGACTACGAGATAAAGCATCAGCTCTCACATTCTTAGACCCTGGCCTGAAAGTAATAGAAAAATTAAACTGAGAGAAAAACAAGGACCATCTTGTGATGGTCAACGTGTGACTGGACACACCGCCTCCAGCACTCCCCTGAGTCAGTGTCTCTACACTCCTAACGATCCCTAGGCCGGTTCCGCACCGGGTGCCGATCAAGATACCTGAAATCCCTAGATCGCCCTGAACCAATCCCTTACTAGTGAAATGGACGGTGCAGAAACTAATCCCACCACTGCACTGAAACACACAAAAGGAAAGTTACAAAACAGGGGTAACACCACTTAACTTTGCTCTGTTGCTCTTGCTCCCAGCAACAGAGTCCACCACCAAAATTCAGCTTCCACCTGAAGCTACTACACCAGAGCTCTGCCTGAGCTGCAAGGAACTCCTCTCAGTAGTTCCTTCCTCCACCAGACTTGGTTGGAAATGAGCAATATCACCAACACCTGCTCATAGACCATGTGACCCTATATAAGAAAAGCGAATGGTCAAATGATCAGGGGCCAAAAGCTGCTATAATCCCAGTGACCACCGGGGGCAAAAGGCAGAGCAAAGAAAACATCAAGTGCAATGACCCTAACGGCCACCGGGGGCAAAACTAGAACTGAAACCACCAGCTTAAGGAAAAAAAAAAGGTTACTAGTGCTTTTATCTGTCATAATCCAGCATGGATCATGACACATCTGACCTGTCTAGGAGTTAACCTTTTAGCCGATTCAAAGTAAGCTAAATTCTTGTGATCCATGATCACTGTAACTGAATGAACCGCCCCCTCCAAAAAATGCCTCCATTCCTCAAAGGCCAATTTTACAGCAAGTAACTCCTGATTCCCAACATCATAATTTCTCTCCACCAGTGAAAATTTTTTAGAAAGAAAAGCACATGGATGCAGGTTAGTCAGAGTTTTGGGCCTCTGCGATAAGACTGCCCCACTCCGATCTCCAAAGCATCCACCTCCACAATGAACGGTTGTTGGAGATCAGGTTGGATCAGAATTGGTGCGGACATAAAACACTCTTTTAATCTTTCAAAAGCCCTGATAGCACCGGGTGACCAAACCTTGAGATTCGCCCTCTTAAGTGTAAGGTCGGTAAGTGGCTTAGCAATTTGTGAAAACCCCTTGATTAATTTTCTATAATAGTTGGCGAATCCCAGAAAATGCTGCAAAACCTTAAGATCACGAGGTTGAACCCAATCAACTATGGCCTGCACCTTTCCAGAGTCCATCTTAAACCCATTTGCTGACAAGATAAACCCCAAGAAAGAGATTTCCTGAACAGAAAAAAAACACATTTCTCAAATTTAGCAAACAGAAAGTTCTCCTTCAGTCTCTGTAACACCACACGGACATGTTCCAGGTGAGTGTTCAAGTCTGGCGAGAAAATTAGAATGTCAACGAGGTATATTACAACAAATCTTCCAATGCAGAGAAAATATCATTCATAAAATTTTGAAACACAGCAGGTGCATTAGATAATCCAAAAGGCATGACAAGGTTTTCAAACAGACCCACAGACATTAAAAACGCTGTTTTCCACTCATCACCCTTCCGGATGCATATCAAATTGTAAGCCCCTCTAAGATCAAGTTTAGAAAACACCCTGGCCCCCAGAAGCTGATTATATAGGTCGGGGATGAGTAAAAGCGGGTAGTTATTTTTAACCATGATCTTGTTTAGTTCTTGGAAATCAAGGCAAGGACGGAGACCCCCATCTTTCTTTTTAACAAAGAAAAATCCAGCAGCTACAGGGGAAGAGGAAGGACGGATATGACCCTTCCGTATACTTTCGTTAACATATTCTTTCATGGCAGTCTGTTCAAGCCCCGACAAATTGTAAAGGCACGCTTTTGGCAATTTGGCGCTAGGAATAAGGTCAATAGCACAATCATAGGGCCGATGAGGAGGTAGTATCTCTGCCTCTTTTTCAGAGAGCACATCTCCAAAGTCCTTCAGGTACCCTGGAAGACCCTCCAGACTAGCGTAGCATATTTGTACATTTTTTGGAACAGTTGGGGTGCCATTTCACAATCTCCTTCAGACACCAATCAACAACTGGATTGTGAGTCTGCAACCATGGAAACCCCAGTACCAATCCAGCAGGTAAATTATCCAACATAATACAGGATGGATTCAGAGTGGAATGCCCCCACTTGGAGAGTGAAATCCAGTGTTGCTCTCTTGACCAAATTGTTAGCTAACGGTGTCTAGTCAAGGGCGATGATTTGAATGGGTCTTTCTAAACTAATGTGGGAGGAACAGCCCCCATCGAGTGGCCGGGCCGGAACCAAAGGAGCCGTCATCTGGGTTCCGGGGGAAACTGTCCCTGGGGGCAGAATTCAGAGATTGGCGACCCTGACAGACAGGTGGACTAGGGGAGGGACAAATAGAAAGGGGGCGGGGAATTCCCCGGGCAATGAGTCAGCAGAGAGACGCAGAGGCAGCACGAGACGGAGGGAGCAGCTGAGAGCGAGAGCGAGAACGACTCACCAGTGCCAGGGGGGACTTCACGGGAGACTCCAGGGGACGGTACCGAGGCGGATACCCAGGACTTGCTGCCCCGCTCCAGTCCGCGGCCCCTGCGGCCTCAGTTCAGCCCGCGGCTGCCGCCGCCTCTCCTCAGCCCGCGGCTGCGGCTTGCCCGCGGACACCCGCGGATGCTGACTTCCCACCCCAGTCCGCAGCTGCAGCCCGTCTCCCGCCTCCCGCAGCCGCCCTGTCCTCATTAGTGGCCGCGGCAAGACCAATACCGCCGTCACACCCATATATGCACTGAATGCACAATGAAATGAATAAAAAACGAATCTGAACTGAGAAAAGTAAGTTAATGTGTATGCACAATGTAAGTGCATATTAACACATGACCATTAACCAGAGAAAACAAAAAACAAAAAACACAAATATCCTGAATAGAGTTGAGCGAAACGGGTCGAAAAAATTCAAAAGTCGCCGACTTTTGGCAAAGTCGGGTTTCATGAAACGAAACCCGACCCTAGGATGAGGTCGGCCACGAGGTCGGCGACTTACGCGCCAAAGTCGCGTTTCAAAAGTTTGTTTTGCGCTCTTTTTCAGCCAATCAGGATCCACGGACACTGTGGGCAACGTGATGACCTAGGCACGGGTCACCACCATCTTTCAGAAGGGCATGCAAGTGATTGGCTTGCTTTGGTGGGCGTCACAGGGGGTATAAAAGGGCGTGCACGCCGACCGCCATCTTACTTCTGCCGATCTTAGTATAGGGAGAGGTTGCTGCTGATTCTGTAGGGAGAGCGTTAGGCAGGGAAGAAGACAAAAAAACTGCTTCTGCTGCTAGCGATTTGGCCTGCACAACACACAAGTCACTGTGTGTGCAGTGCAAGGGGAGGCTATATTGTGGTGTATCAGTGGTGTTGGTTGTTGGGCTGCCTTTTAAGGCTTCCTGACACGCTGGCATTGCTGTTTACCCACTGCTCCGCAAACTGCTTTTTTAAAAGCAATCCAATCTCCCTTATCCTCTAGTCACTTTTGTCACAGCTGTGCCATCGAGCCTGTCACATAGCGCTCAGATATCAGTGGGCCTCACACAATCCACAAGTGTCCAGTGTCCAAAAGTGTGCGCAGAGATTCAAAATCTCCATTATCCTCTCGTCACTTTGGTCACAGGCAGCTGTGCCATCGAGCGTGTCACATAGCGCTCAGATATCAGTGGGCCTCACACAATCCACAAGTGTCCAGTGTCCAAAAGTGTGCGCAGAGATTCAAAATCTCCATTATCCTCTCGTCACTTTGGTCACAGGCAGCTGTGCCATCGAGCGTGTCACATAGCGCTCAGATATCAGTGGGCCTCACACAATCCACAAGTGTCCAGTGTCCAAAAGTGTGCACAGAGATTCAAAATCTCCATTATCCTCTCGTCACTTTGGTCACAGGCAGCTGTGCCATCGAGCGTGTCACATAGCGCTCAGATATCAGTGGGCCTCACACAATCCACAAGTGTCCAGTGTCCAAAAGTGTGCACAGAGATTCAAAATCTCCATTATCCTCTCGTCACTTTGGTCACAGGCAGCTGTGCCATCGAGCGTGTCACATAGCGCTCAGATATCAGTGGGCCTCACACAATCCACAAGTGTCCAGTGTCCAAAAGTGTGCGCAGAGATTCAAAATCTCCATTATCCTCTCGTCACTTTGGTCACAGGCAGCTGTGCCATCGAGCGTGTCACATAGCGCTCAGATATCAGTGGGCCTCACACAATCCACAAGTGTCCAGTGTCCAAAAGTGTGCGCAGAGATTCAAAATCTCCATTATCCTCTCGTCACTTTGGTCACAGGCAGCTGTGCCATCGAGCGTGTCACATAGCGCTCAGATATCAGTGGGCCTCACACAATCCACAAGTGTCCAGTGTCCAAAAGTGTGCACAGAGATTCAAAATCTCCATTATCCTCTCGTCACTTTGGTCACAGGCAGCTGTGCCATCGAGCCTGTCACATAGCGCTCAGATATCAGTGGGCCTCACACAATCCACAAGTGTCCAGTGTCCAAAAGTGTGCGCAGAGATTCAAAATCTCCATTATTCTCTCGTCACTTTTGTCACAGGCAGCTGTGCCATCGAGCCTGTCACATAGCGCTCAGATATCAGTGGGCCTCACACAATCCACAAGTGTCCAGTGTCCAAAAGTGTGCGCAGAGATTCAAAATCTCCATTATCCTCTCGTCACTTTGGTCACAGCTGTGCCATCGATCCTGTCACATAGAGCTCAGATATCAGTGGGCCTCACACAATCCACAAGTGTCCAGTGTCCAAAAGTGTGCACAGAGATTCAAAATCTCCATTATCCTCTCGTCACTTTGGTCACAGGCAGCTGTGCCATCGAGCGTGTCACATAGCGCTCAGATATCAGTGGGCCTCACACAATCCACAAGTGTCCAGTGTCCAAAAGTGTGCGCAGAGATTCAAAATCTCCATTATCCTCTCGTCACTTTGGTCACAGCTGTGCCATCGAGCCTGTCACATAGCGCTCAGATATCAGTGGGCCTCACACAATCCACAAGTGTCCAGTGTCCAAAAGTGTGCGCAGAGATTCAAAATCTCCATTATCCTCTCGTCACTTTGGTCACAGCTGTGCCATCGAGCCTGTCACATAGCGCTCAGATATCAGTGGGCCTCACACAATCCACAAGTGTCCAGTGTCCAAAAGTGTGCGCAGAGATTCAAAATCTCCATTATCCTCTCGTCACTTTGGTCACAGGCACCTGTGCCATCGAGCGTGTCACATAGCGCTCAGATATCAGTGGGCCTCACACAATCCACAAGTGTCCAGTGTCCAAAAGTGTGCGCAGAGATTCAAAATCTCCATTATCCTCTCGTCACTTTGGTCACAGGCAGCTGTGCCATCGAGCGTGTCACATAGCGCTCAGATATCAGTGGGCCTCACACAATCCACAAGTGTCCAGTGTCCAAAAGTGTGCGCAGAGATTCAAAATCTCCATTATCCTCTCGTCACTTTGGTCACAGGCAGCTGTGCCATCGAGCCTGTCACATAGCGCTCAGATATCAGTGGGCCTCACACAATCCACAAGTGTCCAATGTCCAAAAGTGTGCGCAGAGATTCAAAATCTCCATTATCCTCTCGTCACTTTGGTCACAGGCAGCTGTGCCATCGAGCGTGTCACATAGCGCTCAGATATCAGTGGGCCTCACACAATCCACAAGTGTCCAGTGTCCAAAAGTGTGCACAGAGATTCAAAATCTCCATTATCCTCTCGTCACTTTGGTCACAGGCAGCTGTGCCATCGAGCCTGTCACATAGCGCTCAGATATCAGTGGGCCTCACACAATCCACAAGTGTCCAGTGTCCAAAAGTGTGGGCAGAGATTCAAAATCTCCATTATTCTCTCGTCACTTTTGTCACAGGCAGCTGTGCCATCGAGCCTGTCACATAGCGCTCAGATATCAGTGGGCCTCACACAATCCACAAGTGTCCAGTGTCCAAAAGTGTGCGCAGAGATTCAAAATCTCCATTATCCTCTCGTCACTTTGGTCACAGCTGTGCCATCGATCCTGTCACATAGAGCTCAGATATCAGTGGGCCTCACACAATCCACAAGTGTCCAGTGTCCAAAAGTGTGCACAGAGATTCAAAATCTCCATTATCCTCTCGTCACTTTGGTCACAGGCAGCTGTGCCATCGAGCGTGTCACATAGCGCTCAGATATCAGTGGGCCTCACACAATCCACAAGTGTCCAGTGTCCAAAAGTGTGCGCAGAGATTCAAAATCTCCATTATCCTCTCGTCACTTTGGTCACAGCTGTGCCATCGAGCCTGTCACATAGCGCTCAGATATCAGTGGGCCTCACACAATCCACAAGTGTCCAGTGTCCAAAAGTGTGCGCAGAGATTCACAATCTCCATTATCCTCTCGTCACTTTGGTCACAGCTGTGCCATCGAGCCTGTCACATAGCGCTCAGATATCAGTGGGCCTCACACAATCCACAAGTGTCCAGTGTCCAAAAGTGTGCGCAGAGATTCAAAATCTCCATTATCCTCTCGTCACTTTGGTCACAGGCACCTGTGCCATCGAGCGTGTCACATAGCGCTCAGATATCAGTGGGCCTCACACAATCCACAAGTGTCCAGTGTCCAAAAGTGTGCGCAGAGATTCAAAATCTCCATTATCCTCTCGTCACTTTGGTCACAGGCAGCTGTGCCATCGAGCGTGTCACATAGCGCTCAGATATCAGTGGGCCTCACACAATCCACAAGTGTCCAGTGTCCAAAAGTGTGCGCAGAGATTCAAAATCTCCATTATCCTCTCGTCACTTTGGTCACAGGCAGCTGTGCCATCGAGCGTGTCACATAGAGCTCAGATATCAGTGGGCCTCACACAATCCACAAGTGTCCAGTGTCCAAAAGTGTGCGCAGAGATTCAAAATCTCCATTATCCTCTCGTCACTTTGGTCACAGGCAGCTGTGCCATCGAGCGTGTCACATAGCGCTCAGATATCAGTGGGCCTCACACAATCCACAAGTGTCCAGTGTCCAAAAGTGTGCACAGAGATTCAAAATCTCCATTATCCTCTCGTCACTTTGGTCACAGGCAGCTGTGCCATCGAGCCTGTCACATAGCGCTCAGATATCAGTGGGCCTCACACAATCCACAAGTGTCCAGTGTCCAAAAGTGTGCGCAGAGATTCAAAATCTCCATTATTCTCTCGTCACTTTTGTCACAGGCAGCTGTGCCATCGAGCCTGTCACATAGCGCTCAGATATCAGTGGGCCTCACACAATCCACAAGTGTCCAGTGTCCAAAAGTGTGCGCAGAGATTCAAAATCTCCATTATCCTCTCGTCACTTTGGTCACAGCTGTGCCATCGATCCTGTCACATAGAGCTCAGATATCAGTGGGCCTCACACAATCCACAAGTGTCCAGTGTCCAAAAGTGTGCACAGAGATTCAAAATCTCCATTATCCTCTCGTCACTTTGGTCACAGGCAGCTGTGCCATCGAGCGTGTCACATAGCGCTCAGATATCAGTGGGCCTCACACAATCCACAAGTGTCCAGTGTCCAAAAGTGTGCGCAGAGATTCAAAATCTCCATTATCCTCTCGTCACTTTGGTCACAGCTGTGCCATCGAGCCTGTCACATAGCGCTCAGATATCAGTGGGCCTCACACAATCCACAAGTGTCCAGTGTCCAAAAGTGTGCGCAGAGATTCAAAATCTCCATTATCCTCTCGTCACTTTGGTCACAGCTGTGCCATCGAGCCTGTCACATAGCGCTCAGATATCAGTGGGCCTCACACAATCCACAAGTGTCCAGTGTCCAAAAGTGTGCGCAGAGATTCAAAATCTCCATTATCCTCTCGTCACTTTGGTCACAGGCACCTGTGCCATCGAGCGTGTCACATAGCGCTCAGATATCAGTGGGCCTCACACAATCCACAAGTGTCCAGTGTCCAAAAGTGTGCACAGAGATTCAAAATCTCCATTATCCTCTCGTCACTTTGGTCACAGGCAGCTGTGCCATCGAGCGTGTCACATAGCGCTCAGATATCAGTGGGCCTCACACAATCCACAAGTGTCCAGTGTCCAAAAGTGTGCGCAGAGATTCAAAATCTCCATTATCCTCTCGTCACTTTGGTCACAGGCAGCTGTGCCATCGAGCCTGTCACATAGCGCTCAGATATCAGTGGGCCTCACACAATCCACAAGTGTCCAGTGTCCAAAAGTGTGCGCAGAGATTCAAAATCTCCATTATCCTCTCGTCATTTTGGTCACAGGCAGCTGTGCCATCGAGCGTGTCACATAGCGCTCAGATATCAGTGGGCCTCACACAATCCACAAGTGTCCAGTGTCCAAAAGTGTGCGCAGAGATTCAAAATCTCCATTATCCTATCGTCACTTTGGTCACAGGCAGCTGTGCCATCGAGCCTGTCACATAGCGCTCAGATATCAGTGGGCCTCACACAATCCAAAAGTGTCCACTGTCCACAAGTGTGTGCAGAAATTCTAAATCTCCCCTGTCCTATAGACACCTTGTACCTTGTTTTACATTACTATATATTTTGTTGGATTTTGTCTACATTTCTACCAAAAATGAGGAAGGCTGGTGGAAGAGGCCGTGGAATTGGGCTGGGGTTGGCAGCTGGTAATGATGGTGTTGGTGGTGGATCTGATGGTAGTGGCAAGAGCAAAATAGGACCGAATGCAGGAGGTGCTGACCCTGCATCGTCTGGCTACATAAGGCCTCAAACGCTTAGTTTTCTAGGAGTTGGCAAACCGCTTTTAAAGGCAGAGCATCAGGAAAAAGTTTTGTCTTACATTGCTGACTCAGCCTCCAGCTCTATCGCCTCCTCTTCTTCAGTTGTAAAAAGTAAAAGCACTGAGTCGTCATTGGAGGCTCATGTTCATGAACCACACCTTTCCTTGTGTCCTTCACCCCAACCAAGATTGAAGGATGACGCAGGCCATACTACTGATTACTCCATGGAGCTGTTTTCACATACCATGCCTGGATTATCAAGTGAAATGGTGAATTACCCAGGCCAAGATGAATCTGACATGGAGTGCACTGATGCACAGCCGCTGATGGATGATTCTGCTGGTACATTCACTCAGAGCACTACATTGTCCTCGCAGTGTACAGAGCCAGATTTTGACCCTGATGAGACTCAGGTGCCCCTTCCCGCACACTATACCACCATACACGGTGACACAGAGAAAGGTGTACATGACATAGAAGAGGAGGTGATGGATGACCCAGTTGTTGACCCAGATTGGCATCCATTGGGGGAAGAGGGTGCTGCTTCCAATAGCTCAGATGAGGAGCATCCACAGCAGACATCGACATCACAACAGCTGTTATCTGGCAGGCCCGGAGCACTCCAAAGACAGGTTCCAAACATCAAAAGAGTTGCTGGACAGCTTGTCCAGAGGGTCAAAAGATCACAGCGTGCTAGGCCGCAAAATGTCTGCCAAAGTAGGAAGAGTGCAGTGTGGCACTTTTTTGAACAAAATCCTCATGATCAGGCCAAGGTTATCTGTAAGAAGTGCGCAAAGACCTTTAGCCGAGGGAAAAATCTGAAAAATTTGAATACCAGTTGCATGCTTAGACATTTAACCAGCATGCACTTGCAAGCGTGGACACAACACCAAACCTCAAGTGCCACATGTGCAACTGATCACAACGAAGGTAGTCAGCAACGCTACATTGTTTCCCCCACTGTAAGCCCACCGGTTAGCACAGCAGCAAATGTTGAGGTGTCGTTGCAAGACCACAGCAGTCAGGGAATCCCACTGTTATATCAACGAAAGACTGATTCTAGGCCATCAGAAAGAACACCAACTCCATCACCATCATCAACCCTCTCTCAGTCCGCCCTGTCCACCGCTACTTCCACCATATGCAGCTCTCAGGTCCAGCTCACCCTCCCAGACACTATGAGTAGGTCAAGAAAGTACTCAGTCTCTCATCCGCGTACACTGGGTTTGAATGCCCACATTGCCAAACTAATCTCGTTTGAGATGATGCCCTTTCGGTTGGTGGAAAGCACAGCTTTCCGCGAACTCATGGCCTATGCAGTACCACGCTATGACCTACCCAGTCGCCACTTCTTCTCTCGCAAAGCCATCCCAGCCCTCCACCATCATGTGAAAGACCGCATTGTCCATGCACTCAAGCAGTCAGTGAGCGGAAAGGTGCACCTCACAACTGATGCATGGTCCAGTCGGCATGGCCAGGGCCGTTACGTGTCCATCACTGCGCACTGGGTTAATGTGGTGGATGCAGGGTCCACAGGGGACAGCGGTGGTGGGACAGTGCTGCCTAGCCCATGGTATAGGAAACAGTTGGCTGTAGGCGTTCGACCCTCCTCCTCCTCCTCCTCCTCCTCCAGAAGCGAAAGCTCGTCCACAGAGCGCATTCGTACGAGCACTCCATCTGCAGCTGCCACTGTTGCACACGATGTGTCCCCCTATCGAGCAGCTAGTGGAAAGCGTCAGCAGGCTGTGTTGCAGATGATGTGTTTGGGCGACAGACACACCGCCGAGGTGCTGGCCGAGTACTTGAAGCGACAAACTGAGTCATGGCTGGGCAGTGTACATCTTGAGGCAGGCAAAGTAGTTAGTGATAACGGCCGTAATTTTGTGGCAGCCATAGCCCTTTCAAAACTCAGCCACATACCATGCTTGGCTCACACCTTGAACCTGGTGGTGAAGTGCTTCCTCAAAAATTATCCGGAGTTAACAGCCCTGCTCCAGAAGGTGCGAAGACTGTGCGCGCACATCCGCCGGTCGCCTGTACACTCCGTTCGTATGCAGAAGCTGCAGCAATTGCTCCACCTTCCCAACCACCGCCTCATTATCGACATTGCAACAAGGTGGAACTCCACCCTGCACATGGTGGAGCGGCTGTGCGAGCAGAGGCAGGCCATAATGCATTTGTGGGAGGATACACGGCCAGGCACTTTGAGAGCAGACATGGAGTTGACAGGCGTGCAGTGGTCGAAGCTGAAAGACCTTTGTAAAGTCCTTCAGTGTTTTGAGGAATGCACACGGCTGGTAAGCGCAGACGACGCCATCCTAAGCATGAGCATCCCACTTATGCGTCTGCTCATGCAAACTTTGACGCACCTTAAGGAGCAGGCGTCTGCAGCCAATGTTGATGAGGAGGAAGAGGAGGAGGGAATCCTTGATGACATTCAGCCATTGTCTGCTCAGGGACCTTTCCTGGACAAGGTGGAGGAAGAAGAAGAGGAGGAGGATGATGGGGATGATTACTTAGGGGAGGAGGATGCATCTCGTGGGGCAAGTGAAAATGTTGGCGTGGCAAGGTCTGGTACAGGGTTTGTGCGTGACTGGAGGGATGTGGATTTGCCAGAAAGTGCTCCTCCACCCAGCACTCGCAGTGCATCATTGACACCGGGAACATTGGCCCACATGTCAGATTATGCCTTGCGGATCCTAAAAAGGGACCCCCGCATTGCCAAAATGATGAACGATGACGACTACTGGTTGGCCAGCATCCTGGATCCACGCTATAAAGGCAAATTACAAAACATCATGCCACAGGAGAACCTTGACCTAATATTGGCTAATAAACAAGCAACTCTGGTAAATCGGTTGCTTGAGGCATTCCCAGCACACAGCAGCGGTGATGGTTCTCACACGAGCCGTACGGGCCGGGGGCAGCTTGGCAGAGGTGTTCGTGGTGCACACAGCAGAAGTGGCGTTGGAGACAGGGGTTTCATGACAATGTTGTGGACTGATTTTTCAAATACCGCTCACACAACTGGTAATACTGCATCGATGGAAAGTGACTGGAGACAGCAGTTGTCAACTATGGTTACAAACTACTTTTCCTCCCATATCGATGTTCTCCCACACAGGTCATTCCCCTTTGACTATTGGGCCGCTAAACTGGACACCTGGCCTGAATTGGCCCAATATGCCTTACAGGAGCTCGCTTGCCCAGCTGCAAGTGTGCTATCGGAAAGAGTCTTCAGTGCAGCTGGATCAATCCTGACAGAAAAAAGGACCCGTCTGTCAACCCAAAATGTGGATGATCTAACCTTCATTAAAATGAACCACGCATGGGTTTCCAAGGATTTTGTCCCACCTTCCCCTGATGACACATAGGGTGACAGAAAAATGGCTTGCTTTGGTCCACCTCTTCCTGGTACTTCACCTATTTCGCCTTTTGCATCAGCTGAATGTCCAACATCAACATATGCCACTTTCTAAAACTCCCTAACTGTGCTGCCTCCCCCCCCATGGCCGGGGTCACCACCTACCGCACGACACCGTGCGAGTGCCGTTGCCCTGGACAGGTGGGTAGGCCGACTCTTGGGCGCGGACACTGGCACAGGGTCCCTCATAGTGCAATCAAGTGTCTCTGACGGTGGTGGTGCACACCCGCCGTCAGACACACCGCTGTACTATGAGGGGCCCAGTGCCAGTACCGACGCCCACGAGTGGGCCCCCCTTGCTTGGGCAGGGCCCCAGCATTTGCAATCTTTACCTCTCCCTGCTCCTCCGCTGTGTAATCTGGGCCGTCAAATCCATACTGTGCCTGACACCGTCTGAGCCTGCCTCCTGAGACATATATTTTGAATGTGTACGCTATCCATACATGTTATCCGGGGATACGGTACCCTTTCTAACCTTTGTGCAATCACGTGCAATCCATACTGGGCCTAAGACCGTCTGAGCCTGCCTCCTGAGACATATATTTTGAATGTGTACGCTATCCATACATGTTATCCAGGGATACGGTACCCTTTCTAACCTTTGTGCAATCACGTGCAATCCATACTGGGCCTAACACCGTCTGAGCCTGCCTCCTGAGACATATATTTTGAATGTGTACGCTATCCATACATGTTATCCGGGGATACGGTACCCTTTCTAACCTTTGTGCAATCACGTGCAATCCATACTGGGCCTAACACCGTCTGAGCCTGCCTCCTGAGACATATATTTTGAATGTGTACGCTATCCATACATGTTATCCGGGGATACGGTACCCTTTCTAACCTTTGTGCAATCACGTGCAATCCATACTGTGCCTGACACCGTCTGAGCCTGCCTCCTGAGACATATATTTTGAATGTGTACGCTATCCATACATGTTATCCAGGAATACGGTACCCTTTCTAACCTTTGTGCAATCACGTGCAATCCATACTGGGCCTGACACCGTCTGAGCCTGCCTCCTGAGACATATATTTTGAATGTGTACGCTATCCATACATGTTATCCAGGGATACGGTACCCTTTCTAACCTTTGTGCAATCACGTGCAATCCATACTGGGCGTGAGAACGGCTGGCGAGCTGTTAAGCAAGCTACAGTACCTGTCCAGACAAGTACAGGGATTCCCTAGCGAGGAGACTTATTTGATTGTTTTCAATGTTGGGACAGCAATTTTTGGGGAGCACTATACTCTGGAGAATGATAGATGGGGCCCACCATACACTGGAACATTCCAAAGGTGGACATCAGACACTGGAGCAGCATTTACAGGGCCCATTATACACTAGAGCATTAGAAATGGGGCCCATTATGTTTGGAGCATTATTTGGGCCCATAAGACAGTGGAGCTTCATCCATGGGGACCAACATATACTGTAGCATTATGTGGAGCTCATCATATACTGTTTCAAACATTATATGGGACCAATGATTCTGTATGGAGAAATAGATGGGCCTCGTCATGAGATGTAAAAAGTGAGGTATTTTTCATTGTACTATACCGCTATTTATCTGCCGTATCGGAGCATGATGAGTTGTGGTATGTGTTAAAGGGGCGCTTTTTCGCCCAGGGCACATGAAAACCTGCAGCCAGCCCTCCCCCCCCACAACTTTAGCCAAATAACCCCCATTTTTCAGTGCGTAACTTGTATTATGAAGTTAATTAAGGTTGACAAGCTTAAGTAAGAAGAATTGATGCTTTTGGCATTCAAATGGGCACTGTAGGTGTGTTTCCTGTCCTCCTCTCACTGCCGACTTTTATTCCCCATTGACTTACATTGGGTTTCGTGTTTCGGGACGACGCCGACTTTTCCCTATAATCGGACGATCTTGCTCGACCCGACTTTTGGAAAAGTCCGGTTTCACGAAACGAAACGCGACCCTAAAAAACCAAAAGTCGCTCAACTCTAATCCTGAACTAAAAAATAAAAAATATACTGCAAATAATGCATAATGTTTTTTGCTTTTTTCATTTCATTGTGCATTCAGTGCATATATGGGTGTGACCGCCCTCTTTCTGAGCTGGGAAAGCCATCCAGTCTGGCCTAAGCTGTTACTAGTGGTTCAGCCGCTCGACCCTTATTCACATTCACGCCACTTGGCAAGTGAAAAGGTTTTAAATACTAGAGTAGGGACTGTCCCACAAGGGTTGCCGTGATGTGGCGGGATGGCTTGTACATTATTTTGATCAAAATTATGTTTACTAAATACCCTTATTATTATTACCTTTATGCATTATTTGCAGTATATTTTTTATTTTTTAGTTCAGGATATTTGTGTTTTTTGCTTTTTGTTTTCTCACTTGTTAAGTGTACGTTTGGCAGAGGTCTGGGAGAAGTTACTCAGTTAAGTAGGCATGGCATTTACCTGGGATAGTGAACACCTGGAGACTGCCGATGCCTCCCTGTCACAGATTGGCTAGAGCAGCTGTCTATAAATACACTGACAGCTCAGCACGACCCTGAACCAGACTGGATGGCCATACCGTCAATCAAAGTACTGACAGCTTCATCAAGCCCTTGTATCGGATTTGACTGCGAGCTGTCAGTAACTGCATCCCAGACACACTGAGGGGTGGAACTGTGACTGTAGGTCAACTATCTGCAGGGCTAAATAACTAGCTTTTATTATACTCACTTATGGCGCGTTCCAGTCAGATGGGTGTTGTTGTTCTTGATCCTGTGCCAATATGCCGGTCAAGCACAGAAATAAGACAAATGTATACCTTTAGAATAATGTAGAACCAGGGTAAATAGACAAAGTGAAGAGAAGCGTTCCTTCACCCTGACGCATGTTTCGACACTATCTTCCTCCAGGGGCACACCTTACACATTTAATGGTGTTATGTTTGCTGGCGTCAGTGTATACTGCTACTGTGATATTCTACTTTCTTGAATTGAATTGTTTTACCACTTAGGCATATATTTACACATACGTGTTAGTGTCCACAGATATCTACCATACTGGAAAGTCACTTAGCTAAGATTTTCATGCATATAATGCCCCTTATGGATTGCTACATTTATAATACCTTTTAGCAAATTTTTGGTCTAGCTTCCCTTTAATGAGGCATTCCCTATTTTATTGATTCTTATGATTTTATTATGAATAATATAGATGAATGTTTTATCTATATATGGACAATACCTGTAGCCAGAATAGGTATTAAATTAGTTATATTGAAGTTCCATTAATGGATTTGTTTGGATGCATTGATAATTGATGCTTCATACAGTGTCAGCATTGTGCATGAGATTTAAAGAAATGTCAAGTGTGTGCAACCAAAAATACAAAAAATGTCCGTTTATGCAGCAGATGCCAGTGCAAATTTCACGCATTGCAGTGCAGAGTGAAGTGTGCAGCTCCCCCACACATATCATTATGACATTTACTGCTGTACTGTAGATATTGCTGTGATCTCTCCACTGCAGGACGTCCAGAGCAGACATGCTAAGTGGGAATGCACCCTCAGGGGCTGGCTGGCACTTTTCAGCCTGGGGGGCAATCACAAGGCAGTGGCCCTCCAGTTGCGGTGCTTTTGCCCTGTTTATCTCTGGCCGCTGCATTAAAGCAGCAGAGGTAACAGGCTTTAATAACAGGGTGGTACATAGATATGGGAACAGAACGGAGCTTGCTGCATACATATGGGAGCAGAACCAAGCTTGCTGCCTACATAGATACTGTAAGGCTATGTGCACACGTATGCAGAAAATTTCTGTATAAAAACAGAACTCATTCCCAGAAAATGCGCGTTTTTGCAGTGATTTTTGCACGTTTTTGCCTAAATTTTTTTCCGCGCGTCCCCAGACACATAGAAAATAGCCAGAAATGCGGAATTTACCGCAAAATTAATGAGCATGCTGCGTTTTTTACCGCAAAGCGTTTTTTCGCGGTAAAAAACGCATCAACATGCACAAAAAGTGCAAAATGCATTAAAATGAATGGGAAGCTTCTTTTAAGCATTTCTTGAGCGGATTTTTTGGTAAATCCGTGGGAAAAAAGGGAAAAAAGGGAAAAAAAAACGCTGTGTGTGAACACAGCCTAACAGAAGCAAGCAAGCTGACTACATAGACATGAGACCGGAACCAAGATTGCTACGTAGATAAGGAAACTGACTGGAGCTTACTACAGAGATATGGGAGCAGAACCGAGCTTACTACAGAGATATGGGAAAAGAAAGGAGCTTACTACAGAGATATGGGAACAGAGCGGAACTTACTACAGAGATATGGGAGCAAAAAGGAGCTTACTACAGAGATATGGCAGCAGAACCGAGCTTACTACAGAAATATGGGGGCAGAACCGAGCTTACTACAGATATATGGGGGCAGAACAGAGCTTACTACAGAGATATGGGAGCAGAACCGAGCTTACTACAGAGATATGGGAGCAGAACCGAGCTTACTACAGAGATATGGAAGCAGAACCGAGCTTACTACAGAGATATGGGAGCAAAAAGGAGTTTACTACAGAGATATGGGAGCAGAACCGAGCTTACTACAGAGATATGGCAGCAGAACAGAGCTTACTACTACAGAGATATGGGAGCAGAACAGAGCTTACTATGTCTACTACAAGATACAGAAACAGAACCAAGCTTATGGCATTCATATTATACCAGAATCTAGATTACTACATCGATACCAGAACCAAGGTTACTGCTTAGATATGGTACCATAACAGACCTTACTTACAAACATACATGCAACTCCAGAAACATGGACATATAAACACATAGTACGCAGGGGCATTGCTAGGGTCCTTAGGGTATGTGCATACTCTGTGGATTGGGGTGCGGATTTGGCCGTGCGGATTTTGTAAAATCTGCAGGTAAATCTGCAGGTCAAAAGACCTGCGGTTTTACCTGCGGATTAGCATGCGGTTTTGCCCTGCGGTTTTTCATCTCCACAATGGAGGAGATGGCAAACCGCAGCGGAATCCGCAGAAAGAATTGACATGTCAATTCTTTCTGCGGTTTAGAAACCGCTGGAAAACCGCACGGAAAAATCCGCAGCATCTGCACTGCGGTTTTTAATATCCATAGGATATTATGGTACTGTACACTGCAGCAAAAACTGCTGCGGATCTGCAGTGGCCAAATCCGCTGCGGAACCGCAGCAGAATCCGCAGCGTGTGCACACACCCTTAGGGTACGTGCACACGCTGCGGATTCCGCTGCGTTTCCGCAGCGGTTTTGGCCGCTGCGGACCCGCAGCAGCTTTAGCTGCGGTGTACAGTACCATTCAAATGAATGGGAAAAAAAACCCGCTGTGCCGATGCTGCGGAAAAATCCGTGCGGATTTGCTGCGGTATTGAATCCGCAGAAAGAATTGCATGTCAATTCTTTCTGCGGAAACCGCTGCGGGTTCCTATCTCCACCATTGTGGAGATAGTGAATCCGCAGGACCAAACCGCAGGCAAAACCGCAGATAATTCGCAGGTCTTTTGACCTGCGGATTATCTGTGTTTTTTGCAAAATCCGTGCGGATTAATCCGCAGCGGATTCCGCAGCGTCTGCACATACCCTTAAAGATCAAGGGCCCAAGCCCCAAAGTGCATGTCTCCCCACAAGACTAACCTTTAGCTATTTAAAATAACATGTATATATAATTACAGTATACCACTGTTGCTACCCAAAAACACACAATGTAAAGACCAATATGACCAATATTACTACTATAAAAGGCCAAAACAATACGTCTGCACAATGCCCACTATACTGTCACCACCACAACCCGTATACATAATATAATATGACCATTACCTCTAAATAATAAAACACTCTACTCAAAGGCCAATGACACCACCATACATCTTCTACTACATAATGACAGAAACACATTAACCCTCCGTCAGGCGCAATATAGATTCTCCTCAGTTGATGCGCAATGTGCCTGACAAGCACAGGTCAGAAAACCACCTATAGTAGCTACATATTTCAATTTCAGGACTATAGAAGTAGTCAGTGACCTTCATAGGAATGTATTAAAAGAGATTACACCAAATCAGATGCAAAAAAACCCATTTATTAACCATAAACTTATTAAAACTAAAAGTACCACTTTTCGGTAGTACCGCCAAATAGGCTCCAGTTATCTTTACTTAACTATTGCTTAAATATAAAATTATGGAAAAAAACTTAAAGGATATTGCACTTAGATGTTACTTAACCCTCCGTCAGGCGCAATAGATCTGACAGGCACACAGTAATTAGTTTCACTTCTCTCTCCTTGCCCACTTATCAGAAAACCCCACCCCTCCTAGTTATCTCCTGACTCTACAGGCTCTGTGAAACCTGATATCACAGTGACTCAGCAGACCTTCTAGTGAGCAGATATCAACACTTTGGCTTCTCAGGCACATTGCGCCTGATTTCAACACAAATTGAAAGGTTAGTATTTTCTTTTTTTATTCATCACGATTGTGTATTTAGCTTGTTTTATGAAGGATTAATGCTAAGTTAGTGTACATAAGTACTGTTTTCTTAGACAAAAGGAGGGTGGCTTCTAAGGCACATTGCGCCCTAACACATACTCTTTCTCTCTTGCTTCAGATTTTCTGCTGCAATGGCCAGAAAACAGTATGATTCATCTAAACCCCTTCATTTAGAAGAAATGAAGATTTTTTTGTTAGAAGATGATGAGGAAGAACCAGCAGTAACTGAGGATTTAGAGGAATCTAGTGACATTTCATCTGAAGATGAGGTAGCAGAATGTAACACTGATTCTGGAACAGAGCAGGATGGTGATGACACTGATACAGAGGAAACAGACACAGATCTAGCTTATTATTTGGGCAAAGATAAAAATACAAAGGACGTCCCAAGGACGTTCCAGAACAAACACCGACTCTGCCACCTTCTAAAAGACGCAGTTGTACTACCTGCTCATTTGTATCTGGTTTCAGAAGGCTTTCTAAATATGACTGCAAAATATGTAAAGAATCAATCTGCCTTTCCCATGCAACTTTCGTCTGCCAGCCTTGCTTTTCTAAGTGTACCTGTGCTGCTTCTGCTGCAATTGAAACCACTGAAGATGAGTAGAAAAAGCTGTTACTAAATAAATTAAAAAAAAACAAAAGCTACTAAAAAGAGCACTAGTCCCACCTTACAGGAACCCTATATTAGTAGATACCAGTCCTGCAGAACACACACATGATTATAGTCAGGGCTGCCACTAGGAATTTCGGGGCCCCATACTGGCAAAATTTCCAGGCCCCCTTGTGACTCTATCCAGGCTCCACCCCAGTTCCGCCTCCACACCTCAAGCCTTCCACAATCCCACCGCCCGCTCTTGGAAGAACTCATCTTCTACACCACGTCCTCACCAATCTGATATTAACAGTTCCCAGCAAACATCAGATCACATACATAACCAGCAGCTTTTGTTTTGGCCAAAAGAATTTTTAAGCCACCACCACAACAAGGTAGACTCTTTTGGCCGGGCCGTATTCTACTCTTACTTATTAAACATTTCCTAAAATATTCAATACTCTTTAGGTTTATTTTTATTTATTTTTCTTTAAGGGAATGAGTCACATATATTTTTTAGAATGACCATTAATACCATATACAAGGGACAAAAACCAACCATCACACCATGACGAGACCATATATTACCACCACATAGCGACTGAATAATACCATATATAAGGAACAAATACCTCCATACCATGACCAGACCACATATTACCATCACATAGTGACCAAATAATACCACATACAGGGAGAAATAACGCCACACCATAACCAGATCACATACTACCACCATATAGTGACCGAATACTACAATACAGATCATTAATAGAAAAAAACACAACACTAATGCCATTATACACATGAGCTTTGTATATAGTGTATAGTGTACAGGTAATACAGAGATCACCAGTGACATTATACACAGGAACTCTGTATATAGCGTCAGTGTACAGATAATACAGTGATCACTGGAGACATTATACACAGGAGCTCTGTATATAGCGTCAGTGTACAGGTAATACAGTGATCACCAGTGACATTATCCACAGGAACTGTGTATATAGCGTATAGTGTACAGGTAATACAGGGATCACCAGTGACATTATACACAGGAGATCTGTATATAGTGTCAGTGTACAGGTAATACAGTGATCACCAGTGACATTATACACAGGAGCTCTGTATATAGTGAATAGTGTACAGGTAATACAGCGATCACCAGTGACATTATAGACAGTACCTCTGTATATAGTGCACAGTGAGTAGGTTATAGTGTATAGTGTCAGTTTACAGGTAGCACACTGACTCACCAGTGACGTCTCCAGCTGAAGTCCCTCATCTTTGCTTTTCTTTTTTATGCAGCGCAGACCGCCATCATTTCTTTCAGCCAGGACTCCTCTCTGCATAAAATAACACAGTTACCTAGAGCACTGCTTCCAGAGCACATTACTCACTTTTCCATTCTTCTACACTACACATCTAAATACAGACATGCACCCACCATTAATATATAATTAGTTGTTATGCAACCCACCATTTCAAATATAAATTATAATTCACCACTGCGCCCCCACCAACAATAAATAGCAATTTCCCCACTTAATATCTATATACATTAATAAGCCCCTGTACTCTTCCTCCAATTCATTACCAGTCACTGCATCCTCTACGTCCCCCACTATGTGCCTCCCGCTCCCCCAATTCATTATATTTACATGCCCCTTCTGCCCTAATTCATTGTCATGTCTTTCTCTCCCACCCTCTATTCATTATCAATTGCTCTACCCCACATTCAATATGGAGCGCCCCGCGGGGCCTGGGGGTACTCGGTACCGGGCCCTTCGACTTCCATGGGGGATGGTGTCACGGAGGCGGCGACCCGGTCTGTGGCCCAGAGGCATCCAGTAATAAAATAGGGGAAAGTTGTGTGGTATTTATGGGGTAAAAATGAAGATTAAAGTTATTAGATGGTGAAATAAGTGACGTCACCTGTGGTATTCTAGTCAGAAGTGACCAGCGCTGCGGTGTTGCTTCTCTGGGATGGATGTTGGGCGCAACTATGATGTTGTAGCCCTCCACAGGTAGGGCTGTAGTCCCAGGGCAAAGATGTTAAATAGTAAAAATGTCTGTAAACGTTGGGGTGCAGATAAATAAGAGAAAGACACAGAGAGGTGCAGTTTCTTTACCTTTTACTGGTAATAGGTTGCAGTCCGGAGTACCACATACAGGTGATGGAATGAGTCTGGCTCGCCTGGAGGCATTCAGGGGATCTACCTTGCCAGGTGGGGATTTAGGACCTTCCTTTCTGCGCTTTGTGTGTGGGTCTCCGCTGTATATAACTATGCTGCGACCCTCTATTCGTGATGGTTTCATTAACGTGTACGGCTGTCAGCGTGAGCCTATTCCACAGGTACCGTTCTCTTCACCGTCAGCCCCGGGCTCCTTATCCGCTGCCGTACCCTCAGGTGATTAATGTGCACAGGAATTTACAATCCCCTGTACTTTCAGATTCGACTATCAGGGCGTACAGTTCCTGTCAGCCTAGGACTCTGATGTCCCTTTTCTCTTTATTAGCGCTTCACTCAGGGGTCTGCTATATGCAGTATTTTAGCTTCCCTAGAGTCTCTCGGTCTCTGCTCTTGTCCTTTCCCTCTTGTCAGATAAGCTGCCTGTCTTGAACTGACAGGATCTTCCAGAAAGATCTCTTTTCCTCACCTCCTCACGTTGTAGCTGTCATTTTTTCTCACAGCTCACAGCTGCTTCGTTTCCATGACAACTCCCTCAGCTGATTTCTAGCTGACTCACCAACCCCCTCTGCTAGCCAGAATTTATAAGGCATCTCCCTTTTCTGACCTGCAGCAGGAAATTGTGATTTTTAATCTATGCTGCCTGGCATGGGGGTCTCTTTCTGCCTCCAAGCATGACTTTACCCATTAGAGGGAGGTAATGTCACTGTGACATCCGGACTCTGGGGTGTCACAAATACACCATTTACTCCCATCACCCTGAAAATTCATTATTTGCTCTCCCCCAGGTCCTCATTTGTTCTCCCCATCCCCCACCTTCAATTCAATTGCTGTCACCGTCCCTCACTTCATCATTCACTGTCCCCCTTCTCAACCCACTTCATCATGTGCAGCAGTCCCCTTTCGTTCATGTGCAGTCCCCTGTCCCCTCCCTCACATCATCATATGCAGCCCCCCTCCATCATTTGCAGCCCCTTCCAACTTTTGCAGGACCCATTCCATCATCATTGGCATATTGCAGCACCCCTCCATCATTTGCAGCCCACTTTATCATTTGCAGAACCCCTCCATCATTTGCAGCCCCCCTTTATCATTTGCATCACCCCCTCCAACATTTGTAGCCCCCCTTCATCATTGGCAGTCCCGCTTTCATCATTTGCAGTACCCCCTCCATCATCTGTACTGCAGCACCCCCTCCATCATTGGCAGCCCCCTCCATCATTTGCAGCCCCAGTCCATCATTTGCAGCCTCCCCTCCATCATTGGCAGCCCCCTCCATCATTGGCAGCCCCCTCCATCATCTCCAGCACCCCTCCATCATTTGCAGACCTCCACCATCATTTCCAGCACCCCCTACATCATTGGCAGCCCCCTCCATCATGGGCAGCCCCCCTCCATCATTTTGCAGCCCCCTCCATCATTTCCAGCACCCCATCCATCATTTATAGCACTCCTCCATCATTTGCAGCCCCCTCCATCATTTGCATCCCCCTCCATCATTTCCAGCACCCCCTCCACCATTGGCAGCCCCCCTTTCTTCATTTGCAGCCCCACTCCATCAATTGCAGCCCCCTCCATCAATTGCAGCCCCCTCCATCATTTGCAGCCCCCCTCCATCATTTGCAGCCCCCCTCCATCATTGGCAGCCCCCCATTCTTAATTTGCAGCCCCTCCATTATTTGCAGCCCCCTCCACCATTGGCAGCCCCCCTCCATCATTTCCAGCACTCCTCCATCATTTCCAGCACCCCCTCCACCATTTGCAGCCCCACTCCATCATTTTCAGCACCCCTCCATCATTTGCAGCACCCCTCCATCATTTGCAGCCCCCCTCCATCATTTCCAGCACCCCCTCCATCATTTGCAGCCCCCTCCATCATTTCCAGCACCCCCTCCATCATTTCCAGCACTCCTCCATCATTTGTAGCCCCCTCCATCATTTGCAGCCCCCCTCCACCATTGGCAGCCCCCCTTTCTTCATTTGCAGCCCCACTCCATGATTGGCAGCCCCACTCCATCATTGGCAGACCCCCATTCTTCATTTGCAGCCCCCTCCACCATTGGCAGCCCCCCTCCATCATTTGCAGCCCCCCTCCCTTTCATCATTTGCAGCCCCCTCTCCCATTTAATTCATTTGATAAAGAAAAAAAAAATTTCATACTTACTTCACAAGTGATCCCCAGCAGGCACAGCTGCAGCTCCTCATGTCATGGCTGTACCTGGAAGGAGCCCATACATTGTATCATTTTCAACAGTGAATCAGCTAGGCTGTATGGGCTGCTGAGAGGACCTGAGAGGAGCCTATACAGTCTAGCACATTCACTGTTGAGACAGCTAGCATGTATGGGCTGTACTCAGGACCTGCAAGGAGCCCCTACATTCTAGCTACAGCCATGTCACATGACCAGAAGTTCAGGGAGGGCGGAGGGAGAGAGTCGGAGCAGCGCAGCTGTCAAGGTAAGGGTGGTTTCACATTAGCGTTTAAGGCCGCAGCGTCAGCCTGCGCACGGTCGCCGCTAAGCCCCGCCCCCTGACGTGCCTCCTCTGGTAGCTCCGCCTACGGGCACATGATGCTGCATGCGTCCTGCGCCCCCTATCTTTAGCACTGGGGATGCAGGCCGAGCGCAGGTATGCGTTTGGCGGCGCATGCGTCCTTTTGACGGGTGCGCCGACCAGCGTCAAACGCAACCTGTTGCGATTTGGTGCGCTCGTGAAAGGTAAATACGACCGTTGACCGCTGCTGCATCGCTAGTGAGATCTGCCTGTTTGGCAGCTCTCTAGCGACCATTTAGCGATGCACCAGCGATCCTGACCGGGTCGTATCGTGGACGGGATCGCTGGTGCATCGCTAAATATAAAGGGGCCTTTAGACTGACAATTCCTATACGGTAAAGTTCACTATTCAGAAATGATCTCATTATCACCACAGGTGGAATTACAGTGTCAGATTACACCTACTGTATGAGGCGCTGCTGATCAGTCTTTGGTTTTGTGATCTTTTTTTCATTCTATGGTAACGAATGCTACATCACATGGGAGTCTTATGTGTCTAACATATGTTTAAAAGATTTTGTGTTTTTAGCTTATGGCAACAGTGTTCTACAATATTCACAGCAAATGTAAGCAGAGGAGTGATAAAATTCTTGTTTCTGCAAGGAAAGTTCACGAAGGATATTCATGGTGATATGTCGCAGACACTGGGGATCAATGCCCTTCATATTCTACAGTTAAGAACTGAGATGCCAAATTTAAAACGGGCTACTTCAGCATCAACAATAAGGAACGTCCTGGACGACTGAGAGTGGTTGTTGTTCCTGAGATCGTCAATGCTGTGCACAACCTCATACTGGAAAATCGGCAAATTTTAGCCAAAGCAATCGCAGACATCATGGGAATTTCCAGTGAACATGTTTGTGTAATTATCCATGAACATTTGGACATGAAGAAGCTATCTGGAAAGTGGGTCCCCAAATGTTTGACAACAGATAAGAAAAGCATGCGAGTGAAAACTTCCTGGTCCATTTGTCAGCATTTCCAGACTGATAAGAACTTCCTGGATGGACTGGTCACTATGGACAAGACCTGGATTTATTTGTATGACCCTGAAACCAAGGAGCAGTCAAATGAGTGGAGGCATAGTGGTTCTTCTTATCCAAAGAAGTTCAGGGTGCAAAAATCAGCCACTAAGATGATGGCGTCTGTGTTCTGGGATAAGGAGGGCATGCTGCTAGTGGACTAGCTTCTAAAGGGTGCCACCATCAATGCAAGGTATTGCATTAAACTTTTGGACCAATTGAAGGCAGCTCCGAAGGCCAAAAGGCGCGGCAAGCTGTCCAAAGGAATCTTGTTCCTGCAAGACAACGCCTCCGCTCACACTGCACAAGCGACCAAAGCAAAACTGGCTGAGCTGGGCTTCCAGCTGGCAGACCACCCACCTTACTCACAAGATCTAGCTCTCTCCAACTATCATCTGTTTCCAAACCTGAAGAAATAACTCAAGGGTACCAAATTTCACACCATTTCTGATGCCATGGCTGTTACGGATGCCTGGTTTGAGGCACAACCAAAATCCTTCATTTTGTAAGGCTTACAGAACTTGGAATACCGATGTAAGAAGTGTGTTGACCTCAGTGGGGGGTATGTGGAATAAATGTAAAGTTTCATCTTCATATCTCGTTTCTTTCTGGGTAAAGTCAAAGACTTATCAGCAGCCCCTTGTATAAATAGATAACGAAGGATCTGGAACAGATGATGGTCATAGCTCATCTCCTACTCTCTCTGAGCCGTGATCTCTGCACAGGTCACAGAGCATGCCCACAACACAAGTACATATTGTTAAGATTGAAATTAGTTTTAGTCTGTTAAAACTTTACAGTTTTCAATTTGAGCAGTTTTTTTATACATTACATTAGTTACAATATCTTTTACTGACCTTGAGTTATAGTCTGTATTATATTCCACTGCTGAATGTTCACCTCTGTAGATCTCTGAGCTGAAATCTACCATTTCTTCCTATTACAATCTCTGCACGTTTGCTTTCCTGATTTGTGTTGTGGAAAGTGTCATCATTTTATAGGACACAGAACAGTGATAAGAAAAATAACTATTTCTAAAGATGCTCTTACCCTTCCAGCCAGTGGACTCACATCCTCACCACTTACCACCAGCTGCACTAATCCCATATACCGAGATCATTTCCATATAGTTTTGATGAATCGGTGGATTTCTCACTTCACTGCTATGTTTCCTAAATGTAGTGTCTAATAAACTTATGTACTGAATTTTATGTGCTGGCTCCTGATAATATATGCGTGTTCACCTTTTGCTTCCAACTACCATGCTTAGAATAAATTACCCAAGGAAAGAGTATGTGCAGAGAATACTTAGTGGAACTGCAGTTTATTCATCGACTTCAGCTTTTCTTGTAAATATCAAGCCCCAGGGATGAGCTGCACTAAATCCTAAAAACACTATCAATGACTTTTATGTTCCCATCACATCACTCTTCCATCAATAAAATGGAGTCAGGGAAATAATTGTATTCTCCGCAGATCAAAGATACATTATTTCAAAACATTCTTTACCATTGTGAAAGCAAACTCTGTTCTCCAGACTACATCTTGCTGATTAAACCAAGCAAAAAAAAAGCATTTATTAAAAGTCACAGTAATTAAAGAGGGTCTATTGCTTAGGCCTCTCATCTATCAGCCAAAGTGAAGAACAGTTAACAAGAATGTCTCTTTCTCTGGAGGACCAAGCATGTCCATTTGTTACAAGGACAACCCACTGGTTTCATTATGAGTTGTGTAATACCTCTTTTTACCTGCGGTGTCACTGCAATTCAATACTTGCTTCCTTCAAGGTTGTCCCAGCATTTAATCACTGTGATCTAATCAGCATTTATTGTAATCTTACTCTCGTGAAATTCATGTGAATAACGTCATCCTAAAATATTAGGGCTAAATTAAGCAGCAAATGCATGGCCTAACCCAATTTCTATTTAAAAGGGCTTGTCTAAGGAATATTAGCTCAAAACGACCTACTATAACTATGGAGGACCTGATCTGTCTATCGATTTTGTACTCATTTACATAAAATCAAAGAATGTTAGATTTGGAACCTCCATGGTCATTGTGTCCAACCCCCTGCTCAACTATCTCAGACAGATGTCTGTCCAGCCTCTGTTTGAAGACTTCCATGGAAGGAGAACTCACCACCTCTCATGGCAGCCTGTTTCACTCATTGATCACCCTCACTGTCAAAATGTTTTTTCTAATATCTAATCTGTATCTTCTCCCTTTCAGTTTCATTCAATTGCTTCTCGTGTTTCCATGTGCAAATGAGAATATGGATGATCCCTCTACAGTGTGACAGCCCTTCAGATATTTGTAGACAGCTGTTAAGTCTCCTCTTAGCCATTTTTGTAAGCTAAACATTCCCAGATCCTTTAACCATTCCTTGTAGGTAGAGTTGAGCGACTTTTGGTTTTTTAGGGTCGCGTTTCGTTTCGTGAAACCCGACTTTTCCAAAAGTCGGGTCGAGCAAGATCGTCCGATTATAGGGAAAAGTCGGGGTCGTCCCGAAACACGAAACCCAATGTAAGTCAATGGGGAATAAAAGTCGGCAGTGAGAGGAGGACAGGAAACACACCTACAGTGCCCATTTGAATGCCAAAAGCATCAATTCTTCTTACTTAAGCTTGTCAACCTTAATTAACTTCATAATATAAGTTACGCACTGAAAAATGGGGGTTATTTGGCTAAAGTTGTGGGGGGGGGAGGGCTGGCTGCAGGTTTTCATGTGCCCTGGGCGAAAGAGCGCCCCTTTAACACATACCACAACTCATCATGCTCCGATACGGCAGACAAATAGCGGTATAGTACAATGAAAAATACCTCACTTTTTACATCTCATGACGAGGCCCATCTATTTCTCCATACAGAATCATTGGTCCCATATAATGTTTGAAACAGTATATGATGAGCTCCACATAATGCTACAGTATATGTAGGTCCCCATGGATGAAGCTCCACTGTCTTATGGGCCCAAATAATGCTCCAAACATAATGAGCCCCATTTCTACTGCTCTAGTGTATAATGGGCCCTGTAAATGCTGCTCCAGTGTCTGATGTCCACCTTTGGAATGTTCCAGTGTATGGTGGGCCCCATCTATCATTCTCCAGAGTATAGTGCTCCCCAAAAATTGCTGTCCCAACATTGAAAACAATCAAATAAGTCTCCTCGCTAGGGAATCCCTGTACTTGTCTGGACAGGTGCTGTAGCTTGCTTAACAGCTCGCCAGCCGTTCTCACGCCCAGTATGGATTGCACGTGATTGCACAAAGGTTAGAAAGGGTACCGTATCCCTGGATAACATGTATGGATAGCGTACACATTCAAAATATATGTCTATACAGCATGAGGCAGGCTCAGACGGTGTTAGGCCCAGTATGGATTGCACGTCATTGCACAAAGGTTAGAAAGGGTACCGTATCCCTGGATAACATGTATGGATAGCGTACACATTCAAAATATATGTCTATACAGCATGAGGCAGGCTCAGACGGTGTTAGGCCCAGTATGGATTGCACGTCATTGCACAAAGGTTAGAAAGGGTACCGTATCCCTGGATAACATGTATGGATAGCGTACACATTCAAAATATATGTCTATACAGCATGAGGCAGGCTCAGAAGGTGTTAGGCCCAGTATGGATTGCACGTGATTGCACAAAGGTTAGAAAGGGTACCGTATCCCCGGATAACATGTATGGATAGCGTACACATTCAAAATATATGTCTATACAGCATGAGGCAGGCTCAGACGATGTTAGGTCCAGTATGGATTGCACGTCATTGCACAAAGGTTAGAAAGGGTATCGTATCCATGGATAACATGTATGGATAGCGTACACATTCAAAATATATGTCTATACAGCATGAGGCAGGCTCAGACGGTGTTAGGCCCAGTATGGGCCTAACACTGAGTCTCTCCTGGACTCAGAGGTGTGCAGACGTGCCTGTCTGCTCTCTGCCAGACTGTGGAGACAATAGGGCGCCTTGCTAGTGGCAGCCCATTGCAGCAGCTATTATTTTATTTTATTTTGTTTGTTACAGTCTTTTATACCTTTCCTGATGTCTTTTTGGACCTCTAATTTCAACCTTGGATCTATGCAACGTTTTCATCTCGTGGATTGCGACGTTCCTGCACGCTGGTCTGCTGTGGGATGGAAAATGCAGCACACCCCCACACTTTCTACTGCCGCTGGGCACACTGCATATGGTTTTTACCCGGATCCTCCACTACCACCCACAAGTCCCCTGCTGGCATGGCCACTTTGGGGTACGCAATATGGTCCATCTCAGCTAATACTACCGACGGATGTATGCTGCTGCCCACAGCCTGTGTCAGTGATACAGCCATATGTGCTCAGCGGAGAGCACCGTATACAGTATGCCACGGAGAGGTCTCCCGGGATGGATGGAATCACTGATCGGATGGTTGTCCCTAGGTCTGTCGCTAATCGAGTAGTGTATTCAAGGAGTCGTCTTCTGGAAATGCGCAGGACAAAGTCTTCTCCAGCAGTTGCAATACCACATGTTCCACGGGAAATGAGGAGACCTTTCAGAGGTTGCAGAGCAGGCAAGAAGACCAAGTCCTGGAGGAGAAGGTTTAAACCTGCAGTCCCATCCATCATCATGGGTAATGTACGATCGCTTGGTAACAAGTCGGATGAACTGCTGGCTCTGAGTAAGACCCAGAAGGAGTTCAGGGAATGCAGTCTCATGTGCTTTACAGAAACCTGGTTGCATGAGGACGTCCCGGATTCAAGTATATCGGTACCGGGGTTTCAAATGGTTCGGGCTGACAGGGACAGAGTGAAGTGCGGTAAGAAGAAGGGTGGAGGAGTGATACTGTACATTAACAACAGATGGTGTAATCAGGGGCATGTAACAGTAAAGGAGAGACATTGTTGCCCAAACATTGAACTATTAGCAGTGGGCCTCAGGCCTTACTATCTGCCTAGAGAATTCTCTCTTGTTATTGCAGTGGTGTCGTATATACCACCATCTGCAAATCCAGAGGCAGCTGGGGATGTACTGTCTGGGGTGATTGCCCGGCTTCAGACGAAACACCCTAACTCTCTAACTGTCATTTCTGGGGATTTTAATAGAGCCAAGATCTCATTACCTAAATTCTATCAATATGTCAAATGTTCTACAAGGGACAATTATATATTGGATCTCCTCTATGCCAGTGTTAAGGATGCTTACTCATCATCTGCATTGCCCCCCCTGGGGAAATCTGACCACAATCTCATACTATTGTCTCCAGCTTATCAACCAGTTGTCTGCAAACAACCAGCGACAATTAAACGGATAAGGAAATGGTCTCCGGCAGCTGAAAAGACTTTACAAGACTGCTTTGAATGCACAGACTGGGAGGTGTTATGTGCCAGGGAACCTAATGATGATGTTAATGAGGTTACCAGGAGAGTTACTGATTACATCAACTTTTGTACTGACAATATTGTACCTATTCATGAGGTTCGGTGTTTTGCAAACAATAAGCCTTGGATTACAAAAGAATTGAAACATCTACTAAACAGGAAAAAAAAAGCTTTTGAAAGGAAGGACAAGGAGGAAATGAAAATTGTTCAGAGAGACTTAAAGGGGAAAATTAGGATTGCCCGTGAAGCATTCAGAATTAAATTGGAAAATAAATTGTCACATAACAACTCCAGAGAAGTGTGGGCTGGAATGAAGCTTTTGACTGGGTTTAAGGCAAGGTCAGATCAGGGGGGTGGGGGGCTGATCATGGCTAATGAAATGAATGTTTTTTTCAACAGATTCAACAATAAATGTGCCATGTCAACAGAGGAGAGGGCCGGGGAGAGACGAGCAATATCAACTGGGGGGAGGAAGTCGGAGTCTTTCTTGATCTCCGAAAATGATGTGAGGGAACAGTTTAGTAAGCTGGTCATGGGTAAAGCAGCAGGGCCTGATGGTATCTGTCCACGTGTCCTCAGAGTGTGTGCGAATCAGTTGTGCACTGTCTTCCAGCACCTGTTTAACTGGAGCTTACAATCACAGAGAGTACCAGTTCTATGGAAGACTTCTTGCCTGGTGCCGGTTCCCAAGACTACCTTCCCGAGCTCCCATAATGACTATAGACCGGTGGCCTTAACATCGCATGTGATGAAGTCCTTGGAGAGAATTGTACTTGCCTACTTGTGTCCGAGGGTGTCTGCTTTTACGGACCCCCTTCAGTTTGCGTATCGGCAGAGTCTGGGGGTGGACGATGCTGTAGCGTATCTACTACAAACAGTACATTCCTTTTTGGACAATGATAGAACCACTGTGCGTGCCATGTTCTTCGATTTCTCCAGTGCATTCAACACCTTACAGCCACTATTATTACGTAAAAAGCTGGTTGAAATGGCGGTTGATGAGGGACTAGTGAATTGGATCATTGATTATCTGTCGGACAGGCCACAGTTTGTGAGGTTGGGGGCGGCCGTATCGGATAGTGTGCGGAGTAGTGTTGGAGCCCCTCAGGGAACGGTGCTGTCGCCATTCCTTTTTACGTTATACACAGCTGATTTTCAGTATAAATCAGACCTTTGTCACCTTCAGAAGTACTCTGATGACTCAGTGATAGTCGGAGGTATTGAGAGAGACCGGGGGGAGGAGGAATACAGAAGGGTGGTTTTGGACTTTGTTGACTGGTGCCAGGCTAACCATTTAGAACTCAACGTAAAGAAAACCAGGGAGCTGGTGTTGAGTTATGGAAGGTGCATGAAGGATTGCTTACCTATCACTATTGATGGTCAGGATGTGGAGATGGTGGAGAATTTCAAATATTTGGGGGTTCACCTGGACAGCAAGCTTGATTGGAGGTGCCATATGGAGAAGGTTTGCAAGAAAGGGATGAGTAGACTTTACTTCCTAAGGAAGTTAAGGTCGTTTAATGTGTGTAGCAAAATGCTTGAAATGTTCTACCAATCCATTGTGGCGAGTGCAATCTTTGATGCAATTATATGCTGGGGTAGTAGTGTGCGCACAGCTGACGCGAATAAGCTGAATAAACTTATCAAGAAGGCTAGTGCGGCGGTGGGTCTACAACTCAGGACTTTCGAGGAGGTATTAGAGGATAGAATTACTAAGAAATGCAAGGCTATAATGAGCAACAATACACACCCGCTCTATGAACTGTTTGCGAAGCAAAAGAGCACATTCAGCAAGCGTCTACTCCAACTAATGTGTAAAAAGGAAAGATATAGAAAATCGTTTGTTCCGACAGCTGTGGGGATGTTTAACAAATGTATAAGTGTAAAGCATCCCAAGACTAAATGAAGTTCAAAGTGTATGGGGGGGAATTGGTGAGTTACAAGTACCAGTCTATCCGCATCTGCTGTCCATATAGACTTATTTTGTAAAGTGTGTATTGTTCTTGTAATGTTCTTGATCTTTGTTCTGCTGCTGTAATACTGTAATTTCCTCCGGGATCAATAAAGTTTATCTAATCTAATCTAATCTAATCTAATCTATGGATTGCACGTGATTGCAAAAAAGGTTAGAAAGGCTACCGTATCCCTGGATAACATGTATGGATAGCGTACACATTCAAAATATATGTCTATACAGCATGAGGCAAGCTCAGACGGTGTTAGGCCCAGTATGGATTGCACGTGATTGCACAAAGGTTAGAAAGGGTACCGTATCCCCGGATAACATGTATGGATAGCGTACACATTCAAAATATATGTCTATACAGCATGAGGCAGGCTCAGACGGTGTTAGGCCCAGTATGGATTGCACGTGATTGCACAAAGGTTAGAAAGGGTACCGTATCCCTGGATAACATGTATGGATAGCGTACACATTCAAAATATATGTCTATACAGCATGAGGCAGGCTCAGACGGTGTTAGGCCCAGTATGGATTGCACGTGATTGCACAAAGGTTAGAAAGGGTACCGTATCCCCGGATAACATGTATGGATAGCGTACACATTCAAAATATATGTCTATACAGCATGAGGCAGGCTCAGACGGTGTTAGGCCCAGTATGGATTGCACGTGATTGCACAAAGGTTAGAAAGGGTACCGTATCCCTGGATAACATGTTTGGATAGCGTACACATTCAAAATATATGTCTATACAGCATGAGGCAGGCTCAGACGGTGTTAGGCCCAGTATGGATTGCACGTCATTGCACAAAGGTTAGAAAGGGTACCGTATCCCTGGATAACATGTATGGATAGCGTACACATTCAAAATATATGTCTATACAGCATGAGGCAGGCTCAGACGGTGTTAGGCCCAGTATGGATTGCACGTGATTGCACAAAGGTTAGAAAGGGTACCGTATCCCCGGATAACATGTATGGATAGCGTACACATTCAAAATATATGTCTATACAGCATGAGGCAGTCTCAGACGGTGTTAGGCCCAGTATGGATTGCACGTGATTGCACAAAGGTTAGAAAGGGTACCGTATCCCTGGATAACATGTATGGATAGCGTACACATTCAAAATATATGTCTATACAGCATGAGGCAGGCTCAGACGGTGTTAGGCCCAGTATGGATTGCACGTGATTGCACAAAGGTTAGAAAGGGTACCGTATCCCCGGATAACATGTATGGATAGCGTACACATTCAAAATATATGTCTATACAGCATGAGGCAGGCTCAGACGGTGTTAGGCCCAGTATGGATTGCACGTGATTGCACAAAGTTTAGAAAGGGTACCGTATCCCTGGATAACATGTATGGATAGCGTACACATTCAAAATATATGTCTATACAGCATGAGGCAGGCTCAGACGGTGTTAGGCCCAGTATGGATTGCACGTCATTGCACAAAGGTTAGAAAGGGTACCGTATCCCTGGATAACATGTATGGATAGCGTACACATTCAAAATATATGTCTATACAGCATGAGGCAGGCTCAGACGGTGTTAGGCCCAGTATGGATTGCACGTGATTGCACAAAGGTTGGAAAGGGTACCGTATCCCCGGATAACATGTATGGATAGCGTACACATTCAAAATATATGTCTATACAGCATGAGGCAGGCTCAGACGGTGTTAGGCCCAGTATGGATTGCACGTGATAGCACAAAGGTTAGAAAGGGTACCGTATCCCTGGATAACATGTATGGATAGCGTACACATTCAAAATATATGTCTATACAGCATGAGGCAGGCTCAGACGGTGTTAGGCCCAGTATGGATTGCACGTCATTGCACAAAGGTTAGAAAGGGTACCGTATCCCTGGATAACATGTATGGATAGCGTACACATTCAAAATATATGTCTATACAGCATGAGGCAGGCTCAGACGGTGTTAGGCCCAGTATGGATTGCACGTCATTGCACAAAGGTTAGAAAGGGTACCGTATCCCTGGATAACATGTATGGATAGCGTACACATTCAAAATATATGTCTATACAGCATGAGGCAGGCTCAGACGGTGTTAGGCCCAGTATGGATTGCACGTGATTGCACAAAGGTTAGAAAGGGTACCGTATCCCCGGATAACATGTATGGATAGCGTACACATTCAAAATATATGTCTATACAGCATGAGGCAGGCTCAGACGGTGTTAGGCCCAGTATGGATTGCACGTGATTGCACAAAGGTTAGAAAGGGTACCGTATCCCCGGATAACATGCATGGATAGCGTACACATTCAAAATATATGTCTATACAGCATGAGGCAGGCTCAGACGGTGTTAGGCCCAGTATGGATTGCACGTCATTGCACAAAGGTTAGAAAGGGTACCGTATCCCTGGATAACATGTATGGATAGCGTACACATTCAAAATATATGTCTATACAGCATGAGGCAGGCTCAGACGGTGTTAGGCCCAGTATGGATTGCACGTAATTGCACAAAGGTTAGAAAGGGTACCGTATCCCTGGATAACATGTATGGATAGCGTACACATTCAAAATATATGTCTATACAGCATGAGGCAGGCTCAGACGGTGTTAGGCCCAGTATGGATTGCACGTGATTGCACAAAGGTTAGAAAGGGTACCGTATCCCCGGATAACATGTATGGATAGCGTACACATTCAAAATATATGTCTATACAGCATGAGGCAGGCTCAGACGGTGTTAGGCCCAGTATGGATTGCACGTGATTGCACAAAGGTTAGAAAGGGTACCGTATCCCTGGATAACATGTATGGATAGCGTACACATTCAAAATATATGTCTCAGGAGGCAGGCTCAGACGGTGTCAGGCACAGTATGGATTTGACGGCCCAGATTACACAGCGGAGGAGCAGGGAGAGGTAAAGATTGCAAATGCTGGGGCCCTGCCCAAGCAAGGGGGGCCCACTCGTGGGCGTCGGTACTGGCACTGGGCCCCTCATAGTACAGCGGTGTGTCTGACGGCGGGTGTGCACCACCACCGTCAGAGACACTTGATTGCACTATGAGGGACCCTGTGCCAGTGCCCGCGCCCAAGAGTCGGCCTACCCACCTGTCCAGGGCAACGGCACTCGCACGGTGTCGTGCGCTAGGTGGTTACCCCGGCCATGGGGGGAGGCAGCACAGTTAGGGAGTTTTAGAAAGTGGCATATGTTGATGTTGACATTCAGCTGATGCAAAAGGCGAAATAGGTGAAGTACCAGGAAGAGGTGGACCAAAGCAAGCCATTTTTCTGGCACCCTATGTGTCATCAGGGGAAGGTGGGACAAAATCCTTGGAAACCCATGCGTGGTTCATTTTAATGAAGGTTAGATCATCCACATTTTGGGTTGACAGACGGGTCCTTTTTTCTGTCAGGATTTATCCAGCTGCACTGAAGACTCTTTCCGATAGCACACTTGCAGCTGGGCAAGCGAGCTCCTGTAAGGCATATTGTGCCAATTCAGGCCAGGTGTCCAGTTTAGCGGCCCAATAGTCAAAGGGGAATGACCTGTGTGGGAGAACATCGATATGGGAGGAAAAGTAGTTTGTAACCATAGTTGACAACTGCTGTCTCCTGTCACTTTCCATCGATGCAGTATTACCAGTTGTGTGAGCGGTATTTGAAAAATCAGTCCACAACATTGTCATGAAACCCCTGTCTCCAACGCCACTTCTGCTGTGTGCACCACGAACACCTCTGCCAAGCTGCCCCCGGCCCGTACGGCTCGTGTGAGAACCATCACCGCTGCTGTGTGCTGGGAATGCCTCAAGCAACCGATTTACCAGAGTTGCTTGTTTATTAGCCAATATTAGGTCAAGGTTCTCCTGTGGCATGATGTTTTGTAATTTGCCTTTATAGCGTGGATCCAGGATGCTGGCCAACCAGTAGTCGTCATCGTTCATCATTTTGGCAATGCGGGGGTCCCTTTTTAGGATCCGCAAGGCATAATCTGACATGTGGGCCAATGTTCCCGGTGTCAATGATGCACTGCGAGTGCTGGGTGGAGGAGCACTTTCTGGCAAATCCACATCCCTCCAGTCACGCACAAACCCTGTACCAGACCTTGCCACGCCAACATTTTCACTTGCCCCACGAGATGCATCCTCCTCCCCTAAGTAATCATCCCCATCATCCTCCTCCTCCTCCTCCTCTTCTTCCTCCACCTCGTCCAGGAGAGGTCCCTGAGCAGACAATGGCTGAATGTCATCAAGGATTCCCTCCTCCTCTTCCTCCTCATCAACATTGGCTGCAGACGCCTGCTCCTTAAGGAGCGTCAAAGTTTGCATGAGCAGACGCATAAGTGGGATGCTCATGCTTAGGATGGCGTCGTCTGCGCTTACCAGCCGTGTGCATTCCTCAAAACACTGAAGGACTTTACAAAGGTCTTTCAGCTTCGACCACTGCACGCCTGTCAACTCCATGTCTGCTCTCAAAGTGCCTGGCCGTGTATCCTCCCACAAATGCAATATGGCCTGCCTCTGCTCGCACAGCCGCTCCACCATGTGCAGGGTGGAGTTCCACCTTGTTGCAATGTCGATAATGAGGCGGTGGTTGGGAAGGTGGAGCAATCGCTGCAGCTTCTGCATACGAACGGAGTGTACAGGCGACCGGCGGATGTGCGCGCACAGTCTTCGCACCTTCTGGAGCAGGGCTGTTAACTCCGGATAATTTTTGAGGAAGCACTGCACCACCAGGTTCAAAGTGTGAGCCAAGCAAGGTATGTGGCTGAGTTTTGAAAGGGCTATGGCTGCCACAAAATTACGGCCGTTATCACTAACTACCTTGCCTGCCTCAAGATGTACACTGCCCAGCCATGACTCAGTTTGTCGCTTCAAGTACTCGGCCAGCACCTCGGCGGTGTGTCTGTCGCCCAAACACATCATCTGCAACACAGCCTGCTGACGCTTTCCACTAGCTGCTCGATAGGGGGACACATCGTGTGCAACAGTGGCAGCTGCAGATGGAGTGCTCGTACGACTGCGCTCTGTGGACGAGCTTTCGCTTCTGGAGGAGGAGGAGGAGGAGGAGGAGGGTCGAACGCCTACAGCCAACTGTTTCCTATACCGTGGGCTAGGCAGCACTGTCCCACCACCGCTGTCCCCTGTGGACCCTGCATCCACCACATTAACCCAGTGCGCAGTGATGGACACGTAACGGCCCTGGCCATGCCGACTGGACCATGCATCAGTTGTGAGGTGCACCTTTCCGCTCACTGACTGCTTGAGTGCATGGACAATGCGGTCTTTCACATGATGGTGGAGGGCTGGGATGGCTTTGCGAGAGAAGTGGCGACTGGGTAGGTCATAGCGTGGCACTGCATAGGCCATGAGTTCGCGGAATGCTGTGCTTTCCACCAACCGAAAGGGCATCATCTCAAACGAGATTAGTTTGGCAATGTGGGCGTTCAAACCCAGTGTACGCGGATGAGAGACTGAGTACTTTCTTGACTTACTCATAGTGTCTGGGAGGGTGAGCTGGACTTGAGAGCTGCATATGGTGGAAGTAGCGGTGGACAGGGCGGACTGAGAGAGGGTTGATGATGGTGATGGAGTTGGTGTTCTTTCTGATGGCCTAGAATCAGTCTTTCGTTGATATAACAGTGGGATTCCCTGACTGCTGTGGCCTTGCAACGACACCTCAACATTTGCTGCTGTGCTAACCGGTGGGCTTACAGTGGGGGAAACAATGTAGCGTTGCTGACTACCTTCGTTGTGATCAGTTGCACATGTGGCACTTGAGGTTTGGTGTTGTGTCCACGCTTGCAAGTGCATGCTGGTTAAATGTCTAAGCATGCAACTGGTATTCAAATTTTTCAGATTTTTCCCTCGGCTAAAGGTCTTTGCGCACTTCTTACAGATAACCTTGGCCTGATCATGAGGATTTTGTTCAAAAAAGTGCCACACTGCACTCTTCCTACTTTGGCAGACATTTTGCGGCCTAGCGCGCTGTGATCTTTTGACCCTCTGGACAAGCTGTCCAGCAACTCTTTTGATGTTTGGAACCTGTCTTTGGAGTGCTCCGGGCCTGCCAGATAACAGTTGTTGCGATATCGATGTCTGCTGTGGATGCTCCTCATCTGAGCTATTGGAAGCAGCACCCTCTTCCCCCAATGGATGCCAATCTGGGTCAACAACTGGGTCATCCATCACCTCCTCTTCTATGTCATGTGCACCTTTCTCTGTGTCACCGTGTATGGTGGTATAGTGTGCGGGAAGGGGCACCTGATTCTCATCAGGGTCAAAATCTGGCTCTGTACACTGCGAGGACAATGTAGTGCTCTGAGTGAATGTACCAGCAGAATCATCCATCAGCGGCTGTGCATCAGTGCACTCCATGTCAGATTCATCTTGGCCTGGGTAATTCACCATTTGACTTGATAATCCAGGCATGGTATGTGAAAACAGCTCCATGGAGTAATCAGTAGTATGGCCTGCGTCATCCTTCAATCTTGGTTGGGGTGAAGGACACAAGGAAAGGTGTGGTTCATGAACATGAGCCTCCAATGACGACTCAGTGCTTTTACTTTTTACAACTGAAGAAGAGGAGGCGATAGAGCTGGAGGCTGAGTCAGCAATGTAAGACAAAACTTTTTCCTGATGCTCTGCCTTTAAAAGCGGTTTGCCAACTCCTAGAAAACTAAGCGTTCGAGGCCTTATGTAGCCAGACGATGACGCAGGGTCAGCACCTCCTGCATTCGGTCCTATTTTGCTCTTGCCACTACCACCAGATCCACCACCAACACCATCATTACCAGCTGCCAACCCCCGCCCAATTCCACTGCCTCTTCCACCAGCCTTCCTCATTTTTGGTAGAAATGTAGACAAAATCCAACAAACTATATAGTAATGTAAAACAAGGTACAAGGTGTCTATAGGACAGGGGAGATTTAGAATTTCTGCACACACTTGTGGACAGTGGACACTTTTGGATTGTGTGAGGCCCACTGATATCTGAGCGCTATGTGACACGCTCGATGGCACAGCTGCCTGTGACCAAAGTGACGAGAGGATAATGGAGATTTTGAATCTCTGCGTACACTTTTGGACACTGGACACTTGTGGATTGTGTGAGGCCCACTGATATCTGAGCGCTATGTGACACGCTCGATGGCACAGCTGCCTGTGACCAAAGTGACGAGAGGATAATGGAGATTTTGAATCTCTGCGTACACTTTTGGACACTGGACACTTGTAGATTGTGTGAGGCCCACTGATATCTGAGCGCTATGTGACATGCTCGATGGCACAGCTGCCTGTGACCAAAGTGACGAGAGGATAATGGAGATTTTAAATCTCTGCGTACACTTTTGGACACTGGACACTTGTGGATTGTGTGAGGCCCACTGATATCTGAGCGCTATGTGACACGCTCGATGGCACAGCTGCCTGTGACCAAAGTGACGAGAGGATAATGGAGATTTTGAATCTCTGCGTACACTTTTGGACACTGGACACTTGTGGATTGTGTGAGGCCCACTGATATCTGAGCGCTATGTGACACGCTCGATGGCACAGCTGCCTGTGACCAAAGTGACGAGAGGATAATGGAGATTTTGAATCTCTGCGTACACTTTTTGACACTGGACACTTGTGGATTGTGTGAGGCCCACTGATATCTGAGCGCTATGTGACACGCTCGATGGCACAGCTGTGATAAAAGTGACTAGAGGATAAGGGAGATTGGATTGCTTTTAAAAAAGCAGTTTGCGGAGCAGTGGGTAAACAGCAATGCCAGCGTGTCAGGAAGCCTTAAAAGGCAGCCCAACAACCAACACCACTGATACACCACAATATAGCCTCCCCTTGCACTGCACACACAGTGACTTGTGTGTTGTGCAGGCCAAATCGCTAGCAGCAGAAGCAGTTTTTTTGTCTTCTTCCCTGCCTAACGCTCTCCCTACAGAATCAGCAGCAACCTCTCCCTATACTAAGATCGGCAGAAGTAAGATGGCGGTCGGCGTGCACGCCCTTTTATACCCCCTGTGACGCCCACCAAAGCAAGCCAATCACTTGCATGCCCTTCTGAAAGATGGTGGTGACCCGTGCCTAGGTCATCACGTTGCCCACAGTGTCCGTGGATCCTGATTGGCTGAAAAAGAGCGCAAAACAAACTTTTGAAACGCGACTTTGGCACGTAAGTCGCCGACCTCGTGGCCGACCTCATCCTAGGGTCGGGTTTCGTTTCATGAAACCCGACTTTGCCAAAAGTCGGCGACTTTTGAATTTTTTCGACCCGTTTCGCTCAACTCTACTTGTAGGACATACACACGTGGCCAAAATTATTGGTACCTCTCATTTAATGACAGAAAAAGCCACAATGGTCACAGAATTACTTACACAATTAATAATAAATTAAAAAACTATGAAAAGGAACAAATGAAAGTCAGACATTGCTTTTCAACCATGCTTCCACAGAATTTAAAAGAACAACAACTCATGAAATAGGCCTGGACAGAAATAATGGTATCCTTAACTTAATATTTTGTTGCACAACCTTTTGAGGCAATCACTGCAATCAAACAATTCCTGTAACTGTCAATGAGACTTCCATACCTCTCGACAGGTATTTTGGCCCACTCCTCAGGAGCAAACTGCTCCAGTTGTCTCGTGTTTGAAGGTTGCCTTTTCCAGACGCCATGTTTCAGCTCTTTCCAAAGATGCTCAACAGGATTTAGGTCAGGGCTCATAGAAGGCCAATTCAGAATAGTCTAATGTTTTCCTCTTAGCCATTCTTGGGTGTTTTTAGCTGTGTGTTTTGGGTCATTATCCTGTTGCAAGACCCATTGATCTGCGGCTGAGAACAAGCTTTCTGACACTGGGTAGCACATTTCTCTCTAGAATCCCTTGATAGTCTTGATATTTCTTATCAAGCAGCCCCAGAACATAACAGAGCCTCCTCCATGTATCACAGTAAGGACAGTGTTCTTTTTTTGATATGCTTCATTTTTCCGTCTCTGAACATAGAGCTGATGTGCCTTGCCAAAAAGTTCCATTTTTGTCTCATCTGTCCATAGGACATTCTCCCAGAAGCTTTTTGGCTTGTCAACATGTAGTTTGGCAAATTCCAGTTGGCTTTTTTATGATTTTTTTTCAACAATGGTGTCCTCCTTGGTCATCTCCCATGAAGTCCACTTTGAAAAGAAAAGGGGGAGACAGGGCGCTTCCAATGCGTAGGTCTGTATGGAAAGTAGATGAGTGCAAAGCAAGTGTTAGGCTTACCTGATAGGGTTGTGAGAGTCACAACACCTATAATCGCATAAAACAGCTGCAGCAGTCTGCACGAGGTCCAAGGACTTATTACAAAGACAAGGCTGGTAGTGCACTACCAGCCTTCTCTTTGTATGAAGTCCACTTTGGCTCATACAACGACGGATGGTGATACTAATTAGTGGACACACCGTGATTTGACATGTCCCTTTTGTCACATTATTTTTAGAGGTATCATCATTTCTGTCCAGGCCTATTTCATGAGTTTTATTTTAAAAAAAAATTCTGTGGAAGCATGGTTGAAAAGCAATGTCTGACTTTCATTTGTTCATTTTCATAGAGTTTTGATTTAAAATGATTTTTGTCAGATTCATGTTATTTCTGTGACCATTGTGGGTTTTTCTGTCCTTAAACGAGGAATACCAACAATTTTGAACATGTGTGTACTTTGCAGTCTGCTCAATATGTTGGTAGCTCTTCTCTAAACTTGTTCCAGTTTTCAATGTCTTTTTTTATAAATGTGATGCCAGAACTGGACACAGTATTCCAGATGAGGACTGATCCAAGTGTGAGTGGAGGGCAGAAACGTAGCTAGGGTTTTAGTTCAGGGGGTGAAATTTCTGAGTGGGCCTCTAACTGGGTAACCTTGATTACAACTGGGTGACACACCCTAATAGTGGAGGAGAACCTCAGCAGATGACCGCACTGTTGCTTAAAATAATCTCTATATAAAGACCAATGTTGATGTTGCCGATGTTGACTTACCACTGATGTTCTTTCTGATGGAATAGTTAACTTTTCACGTCTTTTCCATCTGGCCCAAACCGACATGACAAATTCTTTCAGAAAGGACTCGGCTGCAGAGAATACAGCATAGACACATTTCACTTCTCACATTTTCAGCACTGTCCCCAATGGGACTATTCCCAACCTGCACAAACTGCTCAAACTGCTGATACCCCAATGCTGAGCTGCTGCTGCCATATGTGTTCATAGAATCATAGAATGGTAGAGTTTGAAGGGACTTCCTGGGCCATCTGGTCCAACCCCCTGCTCAAAGCAGGATTCACTAAATCATCCCAGACAGATGTCAATCCAGCCTCTGTTTGAAGACTTCCATGGAAGGAGAACTCACCACCTCTCGTGGCAGCCTGTTCCACTCATTGATCACCCTCACTGTCAAAAAAAATTTTCTGATAGCTAATCTGTGTCTCCTCCCATTCAGTTTCATCCCATTGCTTCTATTTTTTCCTTGTGCAAATGAGAATAAAGATGATCCTTCTACAATATGACAGCCCTTGAGATATTTGTAGACAGCTATTAAGTCTCCTCTCAGTCTTCTCTTTTGCAAGCTAAACATTCCCAAATCCTGTAACCGTTACCCATAGGACATGGCTTGCAGACCGGTCACCATTCTGGTCGCTCTTCTCTGAACTTGCTCCAGTTTGTTGATGTCTTTTTTAAAATATGGTGCCCAAAACTGGACACAGTATTCCAGATGAGGTCTGACCAAAGAGGAGTAGAGGACAATAATGACTTCACATGATCTAGAATTTTGGCGGGAGGGCCCGGGGTCCGATACTGCAGGGAAAGTTCAGGCAGACGGGACCTGCGACGCTGAAGGTAGTAAGAAGTACAAGAACCTACGATCATGTGACCACAGGGGGCGGGGCTTAGTGTCCCACTGCTGGAGATGATTGTAAGACTCTACTACAGGAATCCTGGAGTAGAGGTGAGGGGAACTCAGGTCAGACAAACGGGCGGTCATACATGGAGAGGGCGGCGCGATACCAGAGGGGCGAGCAGAGAGTAGTCAGAACGTAATAAGCAATGAGTCATACATGGAGATAGCTGCACAGTACAAGAGGGGCAATCAGAGAATAGTCAGGTCATAGGCAATGAGTCATACACAGAGATAGCAACGCAGTATAAGAGGGACAGGCAGAACTCGTAACAGGGACAGAACCAGATCAAAACCAAACAAGCATAAAGTATCACAGTCACAAAGCACACCAGGGTCACACACACTCGGCCAAGGGTCGGAGTATAAACGATGAGGAATGGGGCTGATGATGGACTATGATGGGGCTGATGTGCTGATGATGGACTATGATGGGGTTGATGTGCTGATGACGGACTATGATGGGGCTGATGTGCTGATGATGGACTATGATTGGGATGATGAAGTCTGCAATAACAGAACATAGCAGTACGACCCCTTAGCCTGGAGTTCCCTAACAAATAGCTGGGGAGGATCCGAGCTCGCAGTCAGACCTTAGAAGATGAGTTAATAGTTTTGTTTCTTCTGTCTTAAAGGAAAAAAAAGGCTTACCGTATATACTCGCGTATAAGTCGAGATTTTCAGCCCTTTTTTTGGGCTGAAAGTCCCCCTCTCGGCTTATACTCGAGTCATATACCGGGGGTCGGCCGGGGAGGGGGAGCGGGGGTGTCGGAGATCATACTCACCTCTCCTGGCATGTTTCTGCAGCCCCCCGTGCTTATTCCATCTTCTCGGCGCTGTTCTTCCTGCTTTCAGCGGTCACGTGGTACGCTCATTACCCTCATTAATATGCACATATGTAATGAGCGGCACCACGTGACCGCAGAAAGCAGGAAGAACAGCGCTGAGAAGATGGAACAAGCACGGGGGGCTGCAGAGACATGCCAGGAGAGGCGAGTATAACGGGGGGAGCTATATTCACCTGTCCCCCATTCCACCGCTGCGCGTCGCTCTGCTGTCTTGCTTTCTCTGGCAGTGACATTCAGGTCAGAGGGCGCCATGACGTAGTTAGCAGGCGCCCTCTGCCTGAACAGTCACTGCAGAGCCAGCAGCGACAAGGTGAGTATATAGTTTTTTGTTTTCTTTAATTGAGGCTGCGGCAGCAGCATTGTAAGGGGCCAATAATCACCGTGCAGCATTTTAAGGGGCCACTAATCACCGTGCAGCATTATAAGGGGCAACTAATCACCGTGCAGCATTATAAGGGGCCATTCATCACTGTGCAGCATTACAAGGGGCCCCTAATCACTGTGCAGCATTACAAGGGGCCACTAATCTCTGTGCAGCATTATATGGGGCCACTCATCACTGTGCAGCATTATAAGGGGCCACTCATCACTGTGCAGCATTATAAGGGGCCACTCATCACTGTGCAGCATTATAAGGGGCCACTCATCACTGTGCAGCATTATAAGGGGCCACTAATCACCGTGCAGCATTGTAAGGGGCCACTAATCACTGTGCAGCATTATAAGGGGCCACTCATCGTGCAGCATTTTAAGGGGCCACTAATCACTGTGCAGCATTATAAGGGGCCACTAATCACTGTGCAGCATTATAAGGGGCCACCAATCACTGTGCAGCATTATAAGGGGCCACTAATCACTGTGCAGCATTATAAGGGGCCACTCATCGTGCAGCATTTTAAGGGGCCACTAATCACTGTGCAGCATTATAAGGGGCCACTAATCACTGTGCAGCATTATAAGGGGCCACCAATCACTGTGCAGCAATACAAGAGGCCACCAATCACTGTGCAGCATTATATGGGGCATATGTTATTATGGACCATGTTATAGGGCCACCATTATTCACTGTGCAGCATTATTAGGCATATTTTTGTATGGAGCATCTTATGGAACCCATCATGAACTTTATGGAGCATTATGTGGGGCCATCATGAACTTTATGGAGCATCTTATGGGGCCCATTTTATTTTTGAAATTTACCAGTAGCTTCGGCATTTTCCACCCTAGGCTTATACGCGAGTCAATAAGTTTTCCCAGTTTTTTGTGACAAAAATAGGGGGGTCGGCTTATACATGGGTCGGCTTATACACGAGTATATACGGACTTCTAAAGAAAATTGCCCCCAAGTTATTTTGAGCGACCCCGCCTGCTGTACCATCCTTGTGATTTACGAGAACATTTCTCACTTCCTGCTAGGACAGCGGAAACCCAAGGAGGAAAGAGAGAAGGTCCTTATGGCTGCATGGAGTAATGCTGGAAATGACCAAGTCTGCAGGGACAACAGAGACTTTAGAAGAAGGCAAACCAAGGTTTAGTGCTAGCACTAGTGTGAGAGAAGGTTTATACTACAGGACAGAAGTGCTGTAACAGGAAAGAACCTAACAAATAAAAAAGATTGTAGACAAACCAGATTTTGCTATCTATTCATGTCATTGCTTTCCATATTACAGTGAAATTTCCCTAAATCTGGTATCTGATAATCCACAATGACGAAAATTCAGGGTCGAACTGGGGTGTCTGGGGCCCACCAGGGGAATGGACTCTAGGGCCCCATCCTACAGCTATATGCTAATATCTGTCAGTCGTTATCCCCATTACAGTGGAGCATCGGCTGTAAAACACAGGCGGCTCCTGCACATCTACTGTGCACCCCCATAACTGGGATGTATAATTACGGTAGTTTACATTAATGTGGTTCTTTGGTTAAAACAATTTATCACCGATCCATGGGCTCTATAAGATAGCTGATCGCATACGTCCGACCATTAGAAACTGCACCGACCGGAAGAATGAGAAAGTTTTATCGTTGATAGGACACTTATCCCCATTTTAAAATGGAGCAGCAGGTTAGATATCTGACCAAAGCTGCATTCATTCTCTTTGGGGCTTCTATAAAAATACAAGTGCAGCCACTGAGGGAATGAATGGATCAGTGGTCAAGTCGGACATGCCACTCCAGTCTAGTGGGGAGAAAAAGTTCCACATTTTGCTGAATGGGTCCAAGTAGTTAGACCTCCCCAATCAATACGTTATCACTTGTCCTGTGAATAGGAGATTACGTTTTTCCACAGGAAACCCCTGTAAGTGCATCTCTGCCGCTGTTTACAAAGTGTTTAATCTCTAATGGAAATAAAGAATATTCTCCTAATTAATATCAGAGAGAACTAATGACCGCCATACACAACACAATCCACTGTACCAAGACCAATAATACCACATACAGGGGAGAAATACCACCACACCATGACCAGACCACATAGTACCCGCATCATATCACATAAAAGGCACAAATACAACCACACCATGACCAGACCACATATTACCACCACATAGTGACCGAATAATATGACATATTACCAGCATATAGGGACCAAATAATAACTCATACAAGGAGAAATACTTTCACAAATTACCACCACTTGTTGATGGAATACTACAATACTGATTATGAATACAAACCACAATACTAACAACACTGTTATTACCACCAGTGACATTATACACAGTACCTCTGTATATAGTGTCAGTGTACAGGTAATACAGTAACTACCAGTGACATTATACACAGGAGCTCAGTGATCACTGGCAACATTATTGTCATGGTTTGCTCAGCTTGTGGGATTAGGTAGTTCAGAGGTTAATGTGGATGGCCTCACTCTGAGATTCTGGGAGGCTTTTTAAAGCCTCATTGTGGGCTCATTCCTCATCGCTTATACTCAGACCCTTGGCCGAGTGTGTGTGACCCTGGTGTGCTTTGTGACTGTGATACTTTATGCTTGTTTGGTTTTGATCCGGTTCTGTCCCTGTTACGAGTTCTGCATGTCCCTCTTATACTGCATTGATATCTCTGTGTATGACTCATTGCCTATGACCTGACTATTCTCTGATTGCCCCTCTTGTACTGTGCAGCTATCTCCATGTATGACTCATTGCTTATTACGTTCTGACTACTCTCTGCTCGCCCCTCTGGTATCGCGCCGCCCTCTCCATGTATGACCGCCCGTTTGTCTGACCTGAGTTCCCCTCGCCTCTACTCCAGGATTCCTGTAGTAGAGTCCTACAATCATCTCCAGCAGTGGGACACTAAGCCCTGCCCCCTGTGGTCACATGATCGTAGGTCCTTGTACTTCTTACTACCTTCAGCGTCGCATGTCCCGTCTGCCTAAACTTTCTCTGCAGTATCGGACCCTGGGCCCTCCCGCAGTAGGGGTGAGTCACCCTGCTCAGCCGTGGCAGTTCGCCGGCGCTGACAGGATCCTGATATTTATACACAGAAGATCTGTATATAGTGTCAGTGTAATACAGTGACCACCAGTGACATTATACACAGGAGCTTTTGGAAGTGCATTGAGCAGCAGGGTGGTTTGCTGGTGAAGGGAAAAAAATCTCTTTAAATCTTCTGCCTGAGCGAGTGTGAACGAGCTGAATGTGACCTGAGCGTAAGTGCAAACGGTGGTAAGTGTGTGACTTGTGATTCAGTGACTTTGGATTCAGGGAGTTTGCAAAGGAGGTATTACTGAATTGCTGTTGTATTTTATTAATACTTTTTATTTATTTTTACTTATCTTATTGTCTGGTGCAATCCCCATTAGGAATGTGCTACACTATTGCCAAGGCCATCCAGTGTACGTCTTGCCGCATGTGCGCAATCCTTGACCAGCCAGTCGAGGGTGCATACTGCTGTGCGAGATGTGAGCACATTGTGCATTTGGAAGCCCAGATACTGGATTTAAATGTGCAGCTGGAAACACTGAGATCAATAGACAATATGGAAAGGAGACTTCTGCTCACTGAGCAGACGCTCAATGAGATAGATGAGGGGGGATGCTAGGTTGGAGCTGCAGGACAGTGAAGCAGTAAGCTGGGTGACAGTTAGAAGGTGGGGTTGACGGAAGAGTGCCAGGGAGGCTAGTCCTGATCTGGCACAACCCAATAAGTTTGCCAAGTTGGCAGATGAGGGGAGTGTCAGTGCAGGAGTAGCACTGCTGCAGCAAGGCATGTCCTCTGAAAGCCAGAGGAGTGTATGCTCCAGTAAGGGGAGAAATAGGAGAGCAGGGCAGGCCAGACAGGTGCTGGTAGTGGGGGACTCAATTATTAGGGGAACAGATAGGGCAATCTGTCACAAAGACAGGGATCGTCGAACGGTGTGCTGCCTATCTGGCGCGCAAGTCTGACACATCGCTGATCAGGTTGACAGATTACTGGGAGGGGCTGGTGAGGATCCAGCGGTCATGGTGCACATTGGCACAAATGACACAGTTAGAGGTAGGTGGAAGGTCCTTAAAGATGATTTCAGGGAATTAGGCTGCAAGCCTAAGGCAAGGACCTCCAAGGTGGTATTTTTGGAAATATTTCCTGTACCACGTGCCACGCCAGAGAGGCAATGGGAGATTAGGGAAGTTAATAAGTGGCTCAAGAATTAGTGTAGGAAGGAGGGGTTTGGGTTCCTGCAGAACTGGGCCGACTTCTCAGTTGGCTACAGGTTCTACGCTAGGGACGGGCTGCACCTCAATGGCGAGGGTGCAGCTGTGCTGAGGGAAAAAATGGCTAGAAGGTTGGAGGAGTGTTTAAACTAGGAAGTGGAGGGGAAGGGTATTCATTTTATAGGAGGGGAAGACTGTGCAGATAGAGACCTGGGCACAAATAATGAAATTGGGGGTGGGGGTGGCATGGGGTTGGGGTTAGAACAGTTAATAATTTAAGAAATAGAGGTACAGACATACATAAAGTGCATGTATACAAATGCCAGAAGCCTCGCCAACAAAATGGAGGACTTAGAATTAATTTTGTTGGAACATAAGGTATATTGCACCCCCTCATAGGGTATAAGGCTGCCCCCTCATAGGGTATAAGGCTGCCCCCTCATAGGGTATAATGCTTCCCCCCCTCATAGGGTATAATGCACCCCCTCGTAGGGTATAATGCTGCCCCCTCATAGGGTATAATGCTTCCCCCCCCTCATAGGGTATAATGCACCCCCTCGTAGGGTATAATGCTGCCCCCTCATAGGGTATAACACTAGATAGATAGATATGGGATAATTAGATGTATAGATAGATAATGGATAAATAGATAGATAGATAGGGGATAAATAGATAGATCTATGGATAGATAGATAGATATAAAGATAATAGATAGTGATAGAAATAGATAGCTATAGAGATAGATAGATAGACATAGATAGATATAGATATAAGATAGATAGATATAGAGATAGATAGGTAGATAGATAAATAGATAGGGGATAAATAGATCTATGGATAGATAGATAGATATAAAGATAGTAGATAGTGTTAGCTATAGATAGGTATATAGATAGATAGGGGATAAATAGATAGATCTATGGATAGATTATAGATAGATGGATAGATAGATGTAAAGATAATAGATATAGATAGCTATAGATAGGTATAGAGATAGATAGATAGAGAGAGATAGATAGATAAATAGGGGATAAATAGATAGATCTATGGATAGATGATAGATAGATGGATAGATAGATATAAGGATATTAGATAGAGATAGATATAGATAGGTATAGAGATAGATAGATAGATATAGACTATTTATATCTATCTACATCTACCTCTATATCTATCTATCTATATATCTATATATAACTCTATATCTATCTATATCTATCTCTATCTATCTCTATATCTATCTATATCTATCTCTATATCTTAGGCTGTGTGCACACGCTGCGGATTTTGCTGCGGTTCCGCAGCGGTTTTGGCTTTTGGTTTACAGTACCATGATTCCCTATGGGAATAAAAAACCGCAATGCAGATGGTGCGGAATTTTCCGCGCGGATTATCTGCGGTTTTCAATCCGCAGAAAGAATTGACATGTCAATTCTTTCTGCGGATTCCCCTGCAGTTTGCCATCTCCTCCATTGAGGAGATGAAAAACCGCAGGGCAAAACCGCAGAGCAATCCGCAGGTAAAACCGCAGGTATTTTGACCTGCGGTTTCACCTGCGGATTTTACAAAATCCGCGCGGATGAATCCGCGCCTAATCCGCAGCGTGTGCACACAGCCTAAGACAGAGACAGCTATATATAGAGATAGACAGATATAGAGATATAGAGATCGATAAATATACAGATAGACATAGATAGATATAGAGATATATAGATATAGAGACAGATAGATATAGAGATAGATATAGAGATAAAAACAAACAAACCACAATACTCACCTCTCCTCCTGCTCCCACGCTGATGCCGGCTTCAGTGTCAGGAGCTGCCCCGTCTGCCAGACACACAGCGGGTGCGCGATGAAGTGATGTCATCGCGCACCGGCTGTGAGTCAGGAGCAGAGGGGACTGATGGGAGAGAGACGCTCTCTCTTCCACTGCAATTGAGGGCGGCGCCGGCTGCCTAGGTTGGGGAGCGGGGCCCCGGGGTGAGTGGAGGCCGAGAGTGAAATGAAGCAGTGAATATTCATTTCTCTTTAGTAGTGTGGACAGGGGCTCCTGCCTCCTGACACCCGCTGCTGCTCCACTGGCACGGCCCCCATAGCAGCTGTGTGGCACTGGCTGGGGGGCCCTAGGCAACTGCTGGCCCTGTATACCAGCAGGTGCCAGGGCCCACCAGATGCCAGGGCCCACCGGAGAATCCTCCGGTTCTCCAGTGGGCCAGTCCGACGCTGCCTGTCTGTATATATAATGTCAGTGTACAAGTAATACAATGATCACTGGAGACATACACAGGAGTTCTGTATATAGTGTATAGTGTACAGGTAATACAGTGACTCACCAGTGACATTATACACAGGAGCTCTGCATATAGTCAGCGTACAGGTAATACAAGGATCACCAGTGACATTATACACAGGAGCTCTGTATATACTATACTAGATTATGGCCCGATGTTATCGCATCGGGAGGATGCGATAGCATCACACCTCTTGCCATGTTAACCCTCAACACACACACTCCTCAACACACACTCCTCTCACCTTTCACCATCTCCACTCACTCTTTCACTCCACATACGACCCTTTCTCTCACTCCGTCTCTCATACTCACGCCGTCATCGCCGCTGCTCCACGATCCCCGACATCTTCTTCCGCCGGCGCCATCCTGGATTCAGACGTTGTCCACGCCGGCGACATGTTCTTGCGGCGACGCCATCTTGAGTATCGTGAAATCCCGCGATAGTCAAGATGGCGCCGCCGGAAGAACATGTCGCCGGCGTGGACGACGTCGGGATCCAAAATGGCGTCGACGAAATCTCGCGAGTTTTCGCCGACGCCATTTTGGATCCCGACGTCGTCCTCGCCGGCGACATGTTCTTGCGGCGATGCCATCTTGACTATCGCGGGATTTCGCCGATCCAAAATGGCGTCGCCGCAAGAACATGTCGCCGGCGTGGAGGACGTCTGGATCCAGGATGGCGCCGGCGGAAGATGATGTCAGGGATCGTGGATCAGCGGCGATGACGGCGTGAGTATGAGAGACGGAGTGAGAGAAAGGGTCGTATGTGGAGTGAAAGAGTGAATGGACGTGAGTGGAGATGGTGAAAGGTGAGTGGAGTGTGTGTGTTGAGGGTTAACATAGAAAGAGGTGTGCGGTGACGTCACCGGTTACAACTGGACGGAAGTTGTTACAACCGGAAGTTGCTTAGGGCATTTATTATTATAGATAATGTAAGTGTCCAGGTAAAACACTGACTTACCAGTGACCTCTGTATTTGTAGCGATTCATCTTCGCTTTTCTTCCTCTTCCAGCCAGGACACGTTTGCTGCAGTAAAATAACACACTATACTTGATCTCTTCTAGACCACATTCCCCACTTTTCCCCCCCGACTTCTACACTTTATGTGTAAAGGTCAGCCAGGGCAGTAGTCGTGGCTGAGTATTTCGGGTTTGGGCATTGTATACCCTGACCTCCCTCTACAGGAAAACGGTACCTCTTCTCTTGCATGGTACGGTCAATACTCACCGTGCCGTCAGCGTCCCCTTTGCTACGCTGACTTGATGCTGATCCTTGATCCCAATGAATAGAGACACAGTCCAGGGCAACTCTTAACTGAACAGATTTATTTACTTCAGGACACAGCACATCCACGTAGTTTCCAGCATTTTCACCACAGTAAAGACAGCACATTACTTCATCTTTCCCTTCACTATTCCTTGCAGTGTTTCCGTTTGATGGAGCGTCTCAGATGGCTCCTCAGTGTCCTCCCTGTATGTCGTCACCACGGTGAAGCGCTCTCCAGCATGTTTTGCCCCGGACATCAGAGATTCAGCCCACGTAGCTTTCCACCACATTCTGGAGTGACCTGCCCGTACCCTTTTACGGTAACCTTCAATCTTCCTCTGTTTCCTTACACTCTTTTCCACTTTATTGCTGGTTCTGCTGTATCGTGATCTTCTCTGGATGGCTGGGCATCAGCTTTAACATCACGGGGTAGTTAGGCAGCTCAGGCATATAGCCAACCCGAGCACAAAGGGGTCAGGCCTTTGACTGACTGTGTGACTGAAACTGGAAGACCATCCTGGCTTATTCGCCAGCTATCCCCTCCTACAGTTAACTCCTATATGTCCTACAGCTACATCTACTGTGCAATGAGCTCAGTGCCCCATCTAGTGACCATAGCCCAGACTGCACTGTCCCTACCAAGTACAAGGTGCAGAAACATAGCTTATACTATATAAATAATACAACAACATGAAATATACGATAATGCGGAACAATGGTATAACATATATATAAATATATAGAATCATAGAATCGTAGAGTTGGAAGGGACCTCCTGGGCCATCTGGTCCAACCCCCTGCTCAAAGCAGGATTCGCTAAATCATCCCAGTTAGATGTCTGTCCAGCCTCTGTTTGAAGACTTCCATTGAAGGAGAACTCACCACTTCTCGTGGCAGCCTGTTCCACTCATTGATCACTCTAACTGTCAAAAAGTTTTTTCTAATATCTAATCTGTGTCTCCTCCCATTCAGCTTCATCCCATTGCTTCTAGTCTTTCCTTGTGCAAATGAGAATAAAGTTGATCCTTCTACAATGTGACAGCCCTTTAGATATTTGTAGACAGCTATTAAGTCTCCTCTCAGTCTTCTCTTTTGCAAACTAAACATTCCCAAATCCTGCAACCTTTCCTCATAAGACAGGGTTTGCAGACCGGGCACCATTCTGGTCGCTCTTTTCTGAACTTGCTCCAGTTTGTTGATGTCTTTTTTAAAATGTGGTGCCCAAAATTGGACACAATATTCCAGATGAGGTCTGACCAAAGAGGAGTAGAGGGAAATAATGACTTCACGTGATCTAGACTGTATGCTTCTGTTAATACATCCTAGAATTGCATTTGCCTTTTTTGCTGCTGCATCACACTGTTGACTCATATTCAGTCTGTGATCTATTAGTATACCCAAGTCTTTTTCACATGTGCTGTCACTTAGCCCTATTCCTCCCATTCTATATATGCTTTTTTCATTTTTATTGCCCAGATGTAGTACTTTGCATTTCTCCCTGTTAAAAACCATTCTGTTAGTTGCTGCCCACTTCTCCAGTTTATTTAAATCTTTTTGAATCCTCTCTCTCTCTTCTCTAGTATTAGCTATCCCTCCTAGCTTTGTGTCATCAGCAAATTTAATCAGTTTACCCTCAATTCCTTCATCTAAATCGTTGATAAAGATGTTGAACAATACAGGGCCCAGGACAGAGCCCTGTGGTACCCCACTTGAGACATTCTTCCAACTGGATGTGCAGCCATTTACGACCACTCTTTGGGTCCGATCACTAAGCCAGTTATGAATCCACCTAACAGTTGCCTTGTCCATTCCATACTTAGTCATTTTTTCAATAAGGATTGTATGAGAGACTTTGTCAAATGCTTTGCTGAAGTCAAGATATACTATATCTACAGCATTTCCTTGATCCACCCAATCAGTAATACCATCATAGAAGGAAATTAAATTAGTCTGACATGACTTATTAGTTACAAACCCATGCTGACTCTGTTTAATCACTTCATTCTTATCCAGGTATTGACATACATGTTGTTTAATAATTTGTTCAAAGATCTTTCCTGGTATAGAAGTCAGACTCACCGGCCTATAGTTGCCTGGGTCCACCTTCTTCCCCTTTTTGAAGATAGGAACAACATTTGCTCTTCTCCAGTCTTCTGGCACTTCTCCTGTTCTCCAAGAATTTTCAAAGATTATGGAGAGGGGTTCAAAAATTTCTTCTGCTATCTCCTTCAGTACTCTGGGGTGTAATTCATCTGGACCTGGAGACTTGAATACATTTAGGTTAGCTAAGTGTTTCCTCACTATCTTTCTGTTTATAGATATCCTGGATTCTTCTATTCCCTTAATAGGACAGTGAATAACAGTTGATGTTACATTTCCTTTCTGAGAGAAAACAGATGCAAAATAGGAATTTAAAAGTTCAGCCTTCTCAACATCCTGTCTTACCATTTCATCATTTTCATCCTGTAAAAATCCTATAGCATCTTTGACTTTTCTTTTACTTTTGACATATCCCCAAAATCCTTTATTATTGCTTTTGACATCTCTTGCAAGCCTCAATTCATTTTCAGCTTTAGATAATCTGATTTGTGCCTTGCAGGTTCTGCAGACAGCATTATATTCTTCTTTAGATATGCCTCCTTCTTTCCATTTTATAAACATTTTTTGCTTCCTTTTTAGCATGTGCTTAAGTTCTGTGTTCATCCATCCTGGTTTCCTTAAATGCTTCCTATTCTTCCCTCTTTTCGGAATTGTTAACAACTGTGCTTTGAGAATTTCATTTTTCAAGATTTCCCATCCTTCCTGGACATTTTTGTCTTTAAGGATATCCAGCCATTGGATCCCTCCAATTCTCTTTCTGAATCCCTTAAAATCTGCCTTTCTGAAATCTAACCTTGACGTCTGAGTCTTCACAGGTCTTCCGCCTCTAGTTATCCAAAATTCTAAAATAGCATGGTCGCTACCTCCTAGGGTCCCAGCCACTTTTACCTCCTCAACCTTTTCCTCCCTGTTTATAAGGATTAGATCCAAGGTAGCAGTTCCCCTTGTTTTCTCCTTTACCTTTTGGAAGATAAAGTTGTCAGCAAGAGAGGATAAGAATTTCCTTGACCTGTTAGTTTTGCCTGAGAGAGATTCCCAACAAATGTCTGGATAGTTGAAATCTCCCATGACAACTATGTCATATTTTTTGGAGAACTTGGCCATTTGATGCATAAAGAGTTCATCCATATCTTCAGCTTGCACAGGCGGCCTGTAGTAAATGCCTACAATGGTGTCCTTTCCATTGTTCTGTCCTTGTATTCTTACCCAAACAGTTTCCACAGAACTCCCAGTCTCTGAAGCTTCAATCTCTGTGCAGATATACGCATTTCTAACATACAATGCGACACCCCCTCCTCGTTTATCAAGTCTGTTTCTTGCAAATAAGTTGTATCCTTCTAGTCTTGTATTCCAATCATGTGTATTGTCCCACCAAGTTTCAGTGATTCCAATGACATCATATTTCTTTTCCTGTGTTAGTAGTTCCAATTCTCCTTGTTTGTTGCCCATGCTTTGTGCATTAGTATAGAAACATTTTAGTTTGTGATTGGCTTCTCTTTCTCCAATATTTTTTTTAATTAGATTCTTTCGTCTTTGTTCTTCCTTTCCACTTCTAATAGCAGAGTTCTCAGTAGCATTTGTCAGGTGTATGGCTTTTTCTGGTCTTTTGCTTCCCTTCCCATGTTGTTCTAGTTTAAAGCTCTCCTTACAAGTGTAGCAAGGCGACTTCCAAATACCTGCTTTCCAGTCTTCGTAAGGTACACCCCATCTCTAGCAAGTAGTCCATCGTATAAGTAGTTCACTCCGTGATCCAGAAATCCAAATCGTTGCTGACGGCACCATCGACGTAGCCAGTTGTTCACCTGCAGAATCTTATTCCACCTCCTTGTTCCATGGCCATCCACTGGGAGGATGGAAGAGAAGACCACCTGCGCTCCCAGTTCTTTCACTTTCTTGCCTAAGTCTTCAAAGTCTCTGCAGATGGTTTCCAGGTCGTTTCTTGCGGTGTCATTTGTCCCCACATGTAGTAGCAGGAATGGGTAGTCATCTGTAGGTCTGAAGAGTCCTGATATCCTGTCAGACACATCTTTAATTTTTGCACCTGGAAGACAGCACATTTCTCTTGAAGTTATATCCGGTCTGCAGATAGCGGCCTCTGTTCCTCTCAACAGGGAATCCCCCATGACCACCACTCTCCGTTTCTTCTTCACAACATTTTTCTTTCTCCATCCAGGAGGACTCTGAAGGCGTACAAGGTTGCTGTTTGTTGGCAACGTCTTATCCTGATGTATTTCTTCATTGTTTTCCTGCGTGAGAGCCTGGTACTGGTTCCTGAGCAGTATGGGTGCTGACTGCCTCCTGATCCTCCTGCTTCTCTGGGTCACATGTCTCCATTCCTCTGTTTCTTCAGGTGCACTTCGAATTTCTTCTCTTTCTGTAACATGAAGAGATAATTCTGCTCTGTCCAAGAACTCTTCACCTTCCTTAATGATCTTCAACGTAGCTAACCTCTCTTCGAGATTTTGCAACTTTTCCTCCAACAGGGTCACAAGCTTGCATTTGTGGCATGTGAAGTTTGGCTTTTCCACTGGTAAATCTGTGAACATGTAGCAAGAAATGCAGCTCACCAAATGGCTCCTGGCCTCTTCCATCTTGAGATTTCTTAAAAAGATGAGCCAAAATCGGTTTCTCCGATTTCCTCTTTTCAGCTGCAACCGCCAAAACCCAGTGATTGTTGAGCTCACGGAGACTCTTCACTTATCCCAGAAGGCACTGGGAATATGCAAATGATCTCCTCAAGACTCTTCCCCTGGTTTCTCCGATTTCCTCTTTTCAGCTGCAACGGCCAAAACCCAGTGATCGTTGAGCTCGCGGAGACTCTTCACTTATCCCAGAAGGCACTGGGAATATGCAAATGATCTCCTCAAGACTCTTCCCCTGGTTTCTCCGATTTCCTCTTTTCAGCTGCAACGGCCAAAACCCAGTGATCGTTGAGCTCGCGGAGACTCTTCACTTATCCCAGAAGGCACTGGGAATATGCAAATGATCTCCTCAAGACTCTTCCCCTGGTTTCTCCGATTTCCTCTTTTCAGCTGCAACGGCCAAAACCCAGTGATCGTTGAGCTCGCGGAGACTCTTCACTTATCCCAGAAGGCACTGGGAATATGTAAATGATCTCCTCAAGACTCTTCCCCTGGTTTCTCCGATTTCCTCTTTTCAGCTGCAACGGCCAAAACCCAGTGATCGTTGAGCTCGCGGAGACTCTTCACTTATCCCAGAAGGCACTGGGAATATGCAAATGATTTCCTCAAGACTCTTCCCCTGGTTTCTCCGATTTCCTCTTTTCAGCTGCAACGGCCAAAACCCAGTGATCGTTGAGCTCGCGGAGACTCTTCACTTATCCCAGAAGGCACTGGGAATATGCAAATGATCTCCTCAAGACTCTTCCCCTGGTTTCTCCGATTTCCTCTTTTCAGCTGCAACGGCCAAAACCCAGTGATCGTTGAGCTCGCGGAGACTCTTCACTTATCCCAGAAGGCACTGGGAATATGCAAATGATCTCCTCAAGACTCTTCCCCTGGTTTCTCCGATTTCCTCTTTTCAGCTGCAACGGCCAAAACCCAGTGATCGTTGAGCTCGCGGAGACTCTTCACTTATCCCAGAAGGCACTGGGAATATGCAAATGATCTCCTCAAGACTCTTCCCCTGGTTTCTCCGATTTCCTCTTTTCAGCTGCAACGGCCAAAACCCAGTGATCGTTGAGCTCGCGGAGACTCTTCACTTATCCCAGAAGGCACTGGGAATATGTAAATGATCTCCTCAAGACTCTTCCCCTGGTTTCTCCGATTTCCTCTTTTCAGCTGCAACGGCCAAAACCCAGTGATCGTTGAGCTCGCGGAGACTCTTCACTTATCCCAGAAGGCACTGGGAATATGCAAATGATCTCCTCAAGACTCTTCCCCTGGTTTCTCCGATTTCCTCTTTTCAGCTGCAACGGCCAAAACCCAGTGATCGTTGAGCTCGCGGAGACTCTTCACTTATCCCAGAAGGCACTGGGAATATGCAAATGATCTCCTCAAGACTCTTCCCCTGGTTTCTCCGATTTCCTCTTTTCAGCTGCAACGGCCAAAACCCAGTGATCGTTGAGCTCGCGGAGACTCTTCACTTATCCCAGAAGGCACTGGGAATATGCAAATGATCTCCTCAAGACTCTTCCCCTGGTTTCTCCGATTTCCTCTTTTCAGCTGCAACGGCCAAAACCCAGTGATCGTTGAGCTCGCGGAGACTCTTCACTTATCCCAGAAGGCACTGGGAATATGCAAATGATCTCCTCAAGACTCTTCCCCTGGTTTCTCCGATTTCCTCTTTTCAGCTGCAACGGCCAAAACCCAGTGATCGTTGAGCTCGCGGAGACTCTTCACTTATCCCAGAAGGCACTGGGAATATGCAAATGATCTCCTCAAGACTCTTCCCCTGGTTTCTCCGATTTCCTCTTTTCAGCTGCAACGGCCAAAACCCAGTGATCGTTGAGCTCGCGGAGACTCTTCACTTATCCCAGAAGGCACTGGGAATATGCAAATGATCTCCTCAAGACTCTTCCCCTGGTTTCTCCGATTTCCTCTTTTCAGCTGCAACGGCCAAAACCCAGTGATCGTTGAGCTCGCGGAGACTCTTCACTTATCCCAGAAGGCACTGGGAATATTCAAATGATCTCCTCAAGACTCTTCCCCTGGTTTCTCCGATTTCCTCTTTTCAGCTGCAACGGCCAAAACCCAGTGATCGTTGAGCTCGCGGAGACTCTTCACTTATCCCAGAAGGCACTGGGAATATGCAAATGATCTCCTCAAGACTCTTCCCCTGGTTTCTCCGATTTCCTCTTTTCAGCTGCAACGGCCAAAACCCAGTGATCGTTGAGCTCGCGGAGACTCTTCACTTATCCCAGAAGGCACTGGGAATATGCAAATGATCTCCTCAAGACTCTTCCCCTGGTTTCCAGGTTTTACAAGTACAACAGCAACATGGGGGTTTAAAGGGGTAAGACTCTCAACCCCTTACACATGTATACATATTGATATTAGTCATGTATTATACTACAGCGTTGGCACCATTTTGATGAATGCAAACCTTTTTTTGTAACCCCACAAACACCCGGAGCACCAGAATCTCAATAACTGAAATTTACAAATACAGATTACACAACAACCACAAGATGCATTTCATCACCCAGGTCACCTCAGTTTAATCAGTATAACAGCGTAGACCTGACACTGTCTGTACTTTCCTGTTCACAATCCTGCTGACAGGTTCCCTTTAAATCTAAATTTTAATAAGTTTGTTCTTTTCTGCTCTGAACGTACCTCCAAACCCTGAGGACGGCGAGTATACCTTGGTTGTGTTTTGCTGTATGTGTATATAAAAGTACAAGAAGAGAACCTATCAGGGGCTCAGAAAAGCTGGGTGGCATGTGTGCTAGTGTGTGACCCAGCGCAGGTGCCTCACTGGCCTATCAAAACAGTGAGTGATAGCAGCAAACAGTGTGATGTGGATGTGAGAACTGTCTGCGGGGTTGTGCTTAGGTGAGTGGACAAAAGAATATGGGAGGTTCACTTTTATAGTAACATCCCAGGGCAGGTGTGTCGTGAGCAAGTGGTGTTCAAGAAATATTGGTGGCAGTGGTTGTGACTTATCCTGACACACAATGTACAGGGAAATGGGAAAATTGTGAAAAAAAAACGCAATTCTGACCTTAATTATGTTTACGGCGTACATTATGTGGTAAAAATGACCATGTAATATGATTCTCCTCATCAGTATGATTACAGAGATACTAAACGTGCCCAGATTTTTAAATTATTTTAGTGGTAGAAAAAAAATCAAGACTTTGAAATAAAAGAAATGTTGGAGTTTGTGTTGCCATTTTCCGAGACCCGTAGTTTTAATTTTTCGTTCAATAGAGCTATGAGAGGGATTATTTTTTCGTAAGGCGAGATGTTATTATGGATATTACTTTGGGATAGATATGACATTTTAGTTGCTTGTTACGTATTTTAAGTGGTATTGCAGCAACCAAAAAAACCCGCAATGTTGGCGTTTTTAAATTTTTTGTGTTTACCAATTGGGTTAATTATTTTTAGATTTTGATAGCTCGGACTTTGCTGGATGCGGCGATATCACTTGACATTTTTTTTATGTTCATTTTCAATGGAGGAAAATTGAACTTTTAGGAGCTTTTTTTTCATATTTGTTTAAATCTTTTTTTGTTGTTTTATTTTTCTTTTCACTTCATTTATCGCTCCCTAAGCTGTACTACATACAGGGGTTAATGGTGCAGCAGAAGTGTGAACTTTTTGATGCTTTTCTTAAATAATTTCCACTATAGTAAATGAAGAGCATAAAAAACGCATGCAAAATTCCAATGAAGTCTCCAATTGTGGAACTGAAGCATTCCTCTACTAAAAAAAAATGCATTCGAAAAAACTGCCACAAAAAAATAGAATAAAAAGTTTTGATTGCTTTAGTGTGAATACCTATGGAAACAATGCAGCACTTCTGCACGTGTGAACATGGCCCAGGAGAGACTCTGGACAATTTGTACGTTCTACACCAGGTTCACACTTGGGGTTATTTATTTTTTTATCACTACTTGGAATTACAGACAAATTAAAAAAAAGTGATCTGAGCCAATTATATGGAAAAAATACAATATTATTTAACATTTATTCTGAAGCTATATGAAATAATTCCGACTACAGCAATGGTCTGTGCCCATCACGGGCGATCCCTGTTACCGGGAAGTGAGGAGGAGACATTCTGGAAGGAGCTGACAATAGATACATCACATTATCTCACATATGAGGATACAGAATTATACAGGTTTGAAAATATCAAATAGAAAGATTTGCCTGTAAACAGGTAAAAAAGCAAAAACAGTAAATAACAAAGCAATGATTTGCGCTCTTGTACCGGTAAGTTTTTATACATCTCATCCCAATCCAGCTAACCCCTATCCGTACAGTGGCAGCTGGTATTGGATGGTCTGCCATGGGTAACATAACTAGTTCTCCTATATTAAACCCATTGCCATGTTCGTCTTTATGACATCACAGAAGCGTTGTCCACGAGTCATGGAATGTTCCGCAAGAACGGTCAGTGCGAGACAAGCAGAGGTAGAGAGGAGAGCTGAACACTAACCCAGAGCGACTTGTAAATCACTTTTTACTTGTTTTGTTTTTTTTTTTTACTTTATTTCTTTTTTTTTGGGAGTGTTTTCTACCATCCGCACACACTTTTGTGTGTGTGGAGGGGAAGGCAGCCTAATGGCTGCACCCGTAGCTGGAGGAAAGTTCCAACCACGGAGACGTCTCCCACATGCCAGGACATCCCCATACAGTCAGAGGCCTGAACACCACCAAAGGCCAACTGGCTTCACGGGGTATGTGATGGCAGCGCTTTATTATATCGTGTCATTTATTAAATGCCTGTTCAAAACACCGGAAAAGGCAAAGGACCAATATCCAGACTGAAAAGTCCACAACCATATCCTACAATGCCCGAAATAGGCCGATTTGTACAACCTGCAGCAAACATCAGCTCAGAGCCAGAGGGTACGAAGGGATGCCTGATACTCACCAGAACAGTAGATGAGGAAGAGACAACAGCCACATTGCCCTGGAGCCCATCCCCATGCACCTGGATGGAGCTAACTCCCACTCAAGCACGTATACTCCTCAGTATGCCTTACGACTAGAGTTGAGCGACTTTTGTTTTTTTAGGGTCGCGTTTCGTTTCGTGAAACCCGACTTTTCCAAAAGTCGGGTCGAGCAAGATCGTCCGATTATAGGGAAAAGTCGGGGTCGTCCCGAAACACGAAACCCAATGTAAGTCAATGGGGAATAAAAGTCGGCAGTGAGAGGAGGACAGGAAACACACCTACAGTGCCCATTTGAATGCCAAAAGCATCAATTCTTCTTACTTAAGCTTGTCAACCTTAATTAACTTCATAATACAAGTTACGCACTGAAAAATGGGGGTTATTTGGCTAAAGTTGTGGGGGGGGGCTGGCTCCAGGTTTTCATGTGCCCTGGGTGAAAGAGCGCCCCTTTAACACATACCAAAACTCATCATGCTCCGATACGGCAGAGAAATAGCGGTATAGTACAATGAAAAATACTTCACTTTTTACATCTCATGACGAGGCCCATCTATTTCTCCATACAGAATCATTGGTCCCATATAATGTGTGAAACAGTATATGATGAGCTCCACATAATGATACAGTATATGTTGGTCCCCATGGATGAAGCTCCACTGTCTTATGGGCCCAAATAATGCTCCAAACATAATGGGCCCCATTTCTAATGCTCTAGTGTATAATGGGCCCTGTAAATGCTGCTCCAGTGTCTGATGTCCACCTTTGGAATGTTCCAGTGTATGGTGGGCCCCATCTATCATTCTCCAGAGTAACGTGCTCCCCAAAAATTGCTGTCCCAACATTGAAAACAATCAAATAAGTCTCCTCGCTAGGGAATCCCTGTACTAGTCTGGACTCCTCGTCGTCCCCATCTTCCATCTCACTGCACAGTATTTCAACCTTGCAAGTGCTGTGATCCTGAGCAAGCAGGGGGGGCCCACTCGTTGGCGACGGCACTGGCACAGGGCCCCTGATAGTACGGTGGTGTGTCTGATGGCGGGTGGGCCGAACCTGCACTTTCATCTGCAGCTTCCTCTTTGTCACCGTGTAAGATGGAACTGTATATGGGAAGGGTAACCTGAGTTTCATCAGGGTCAGATTCAGGCCGTGTAGCGTGCGAGGGGAATGTAGTGGTCTGGGTCAATGTACCAGCAGATTCATCGAGCAGTGGCTGGGCATCAGTGCACTTGGGTCGCCCCCAGGAGTACGGTCGCCACAGTGGCATTACCTTCCTCCTAGGGAGTGTGATGTCATGCTTGGGAGCAACGAAGGATCTCTCTAGCAGGTTAACTGATTGGGCGGCGTTATTCCCACGAGTCATGACCCTCCAAACAGCGTTCATGAAGGCAAATTGTTTGTTTTACGTGGGCAGTATGGTTGCAAAGCTGAACCTTAAAGGAATGTCCAGAAGGGCACCACAAGGAGTGGAGCCTACGGTTAAATTCGACTCCACCTGGGAAACCTCAACCTTGCCAGCTACAGAACAGATGCACACATTGCAAGCTTAATTCCGTTAACGAACGAGACTCCGTCATGCCCCGCGGTCCGAGTCCGGCTTACTAGAGGGACACGTGAGGCTCTGGCACATGAGATTGGCCAATAACTGGTGTGTCATGCCCTTACATGTCCGTGGCTGCATGTGCGCTACACTGGCCAGCGTTTGTCGCTTACAGGTACAAATAACCCGCTGAACAACGTTAGTGATGGGGATCACTGATTACAATTATTACCCGCGAACAATGATTTCCCAGTAAGTGCAGGTCAACTGCAGTTCCGGAATTAGGCCTAACCGTCATTCCTGAAAAAATGAAAAACTTACGTGTGCAAACCACAGGTGCTGTAGCTTGCTTAACAGCTCGCCAGCCGTTCTCACGCCCAGTATGGATTACACGTGATTGCACAAAGGTGAGAAAGGGTACCGTATCCCCAGATAACATGTATGGATAGCGTACACATTCAAAATATATGTCTCAGGAGGCAGGCTCAGACGGTGTTAGGCCCAGTATGGATTGCACGTGATTGCACAAAGGTTAGAAAGGGTACCGTATCACCGGATAACATGTATGGATAGCGTACACATTCAAAATATATGTCTCAGGAGGCAGGCTCAGACGGTGTTAGGCCCAGTATGGATTGCACGTGATTGCACAAAGGTTAGAAAGGGTACCGTATCCCCGGATAACATGTATGGATAGCGTACACATTCAAAATATATGTCTCAGGAGGCAGGCTCAGACGGTGTTAGGCCCAGTATGGATTGCACGTGATTGCACAAAGGTTAGAAAGGGTACCGTATCCCCGGATAACATGTATGGATAGCGTACACATTCAAAATATATGTCTCAGGAGGCAGGCTCAGACGGTGTTAGGCATAGTATGGATTGCACGTGATTGCACAAAGGTTAGAAAGGGTACTGTATCCCCGGATAACATGTATGGATAGCGTACACATTCAAAATATATGTCTCAGGAGGCAGGCTCAGACGGTGTTAGGCACAGTATGGATTGCACGTGATTGCACAAAGGTTAGAAAGGGTACCGTATCCCCGGATAACATGTATGGATAGCGTACACATTCAAAATATATGTCTCAGGAGGCAGGCTCAGATGGTGTTAGGCACAGTATGGATTGCACGTGATTGCACAAAGGTTAGAAAGGGTACCGTATCCCCGGATAACATGTATGGATAGCGTACACATTCAAAATATATGTCTCAGGAGGCAGGCTCAGACGGTGTCAGGCACAGTATGGATTTGACGGCCCAGATTACACAGCGGAGGAGCAGGGAGAGGTAAAGATTGCAAATGCTGGGGCCCTGCCCAAGCAAGGGGGGCCCACTCGTGGGCGTCGGTACTGGCACTGGGCCCCTCATAGTACAGCGGTGTGTCTGACGGCGGGTGTGCACCACCACCGTCAGAGACACTTGATTGCACTATGAGGGACCCTGTGCCAGTGCCCGCGCCCAAGAGTCGGCCTACCCACCTGTCCAGGGCAACGGCACTCGCACGGTGTAATGCGCTAGGTGGTGACCCCGGCCATGGGGGGGGAGGCAGCACAGTTAGGGAGTTTTAGAAAGTGGCATATGTTGATGTTGGACATTCAGCTGATGCAAAAGGCGAAATAGGTCAAGTCCCAGGAAGAGGTGGACCAAAGCAAGCCATTTTTCTGTCACCCTATGTGTCATCAGGGGAAGGTGGGACAAAATCCTTGGAAACCCATGCATGGTTCATTTTAATGAAGCTTAGATCATCCACATTTTGGGTTGACAGACGGGTCCTTTTTTCTGTCAGGATTGATCCAGCTGCACTGAAGACTCTTTCCGATAGCACACTTGCAGCTGGGCAAGCGAGCTCCTGTAAGGCATATTGGGCCAATTCAGGCCAGGTGTCCAGTTTAGCGGCCCAATAGTCAAAGGGGAATGACCTGTGTGGGAGAACATCGATATGGGAGGAAAAGTAGTTTGTAACCATGGTTGACAACTGCTGTCTCCTGTCACTTTCCATCGATGCAGTATTACCAGTTGTGTGAGCGGTATTTGAAAAATCAGTCCACAACATTGTCATGAAACCCCTGTCTCCAACGCCACTTCTGCTGTGTGCACCATGAACACCTCTGCTAAGCTGCCCCCGGCCCGTACGGCTCGTGTGAGAACCATCACCGCTGCTGTGTGCTGGGAATGCCTCAAGCAACCGATTTACCAGAGTTGCTTGTTTATTAGCCAATATTAGGTCAAGGTTCTCCTGTGGCATGATGTTTTGTAATTTGCCTTTATAGCGTGGATCCAGGATGCTGGCCAACCAGTAGTCGTCATCGTTCATCATTTTGGAAATGCGGGGGTCCCTTTTTAGGATCCGCAAGGCATAATCTGACATGTGGGCCAATGTTCCCGGTGTCAATGATGCACTGTGAGTGCTGGTTGGAGGAGCACTTTCTGGCAAATCCACATCCCTCCAGTCACGCACAAACCCTGTACCAGACCTTGACACGCCAACATTTTCACTTGCCCCACGAGATGCATCCTCCTCCCCTAAGTAATCATCCCCATCATCATCCTCCTCCTCCTCTTCTTCCTCCACCTCGTCCAGGAGAGGTCCCTGAGCAGACAATGGCTGAATGTCATCAAGGATTCCCTCCTCCTCTTCCTCCTCATCAACATTGGCTGCAGACGCCTGCTCCTTAAGGTGCGTCAAAGTTTGCATGAGCAGACGCATAAGTGGGATGCTCATGCTTAGGATGGCGTCGTCTGCACTTACCAGCCGTGTGCATTCCTCCAAACACTGAAGGACTTTACAGAGGTCTTTCAGCTTCGACCACTGCACACCTGTCAACTCCATGTCTGCTCTCAAAGTGCCTGGCCGTGTATCCTCCCACAAATGCATTATGGCCTGCCTCTGCTCGCACAGCCGCTCCACCATGTTCAGGGTGGAGTTCCACCTTGTTGCAATGTCGATAATGAGGCGGTGGTTGGGTAGGTGGAGCAATCGCTGCAGCTTCTGCATACGAACGGAGTGTACAGGCGACCGGCGGATGTGCGCGCACAGTCTTCGCACCTTCTGGAGCAGGGCTGTTAACTCCGGATAATTTTTGAGGAAGCACTGCACCACCATGTTCAAGGTGTGAGCCAAGCAAGGTATGTGGCTGAGTTTTGAAAGGGCTATGGCTGCCACAAAATTACGGCCGTTATCACTAACTACCTTGCCTGCCTCAAGATGTACACTGCCCAGCCATGACTCAGTTTGTCGCTTCAAGTACTCGGCCAGCACCTCGGCGGTATGTCTGTCGCCCAAACACATCATCTGCAACACAGCCTGCTGACGCTTTCCACTAGCTGCTCGATAGGGGGACACATCGTGTGCAACAGTGGCAGCTGCAGATGGAGTGCTCGTACGACTGCGCTCTGTGGACGAGCTTTCGCTTCTGGAGGAGGAGGAGGAGGAGGAGGAGGGTGGAACGCCTACAGCCAACTGTTTCCTATACCGTGGGCTAGGCAGCACTGTCCCACCACCGCTGTCCCCTGTGGACCCTGCATCCACCACATTAACCCAGTGCGCAGTGATGGACACGTAACGGCCCTGGCCATGCCGACTGGACCATGCATCAGTAGTGAGGTGCACCTTTCCGCTCACTGACTGCTTGAGTGCATGGACAATGCGGTCTTTCACATGATGGTGGAGGGCTGGGATGGCTTTGCGAGAGAAGAAGTGGCGACTGGGTAGGTCATAGCGTGGTACTGCATAGGCCATGAGTTCGCGGAAAGCTGTGCTTTCCACCAACCGAAAGGGCATCATCTCAAACGAGATTAGTTTGGCAATGTGGGCGTTCAAACCCAGTGTACGCGGATGAGAGACTGAGTACTTTCTTGACCTACTCATAGTGTCTGGGAGGGTGAACTGGACTTAAGAGCTGCATATGGTGGAAGTAGCGGTGGACAGGGCAGACTGAGAGAGGGTTGATGATGGTGATGGAGTTGGTGTTCTTTCTGATGGCCTAGAATCAGTCTTTCGTTGATATAACAGTGGGATTCCCTGACTGCTGTGGCCTTGCAACGACACCTCAACATTTGCTGCTGTGCTAACCGGTGGGCTTACAGTGGGGGAAACAATGTAGCGTTGCTGACTACCTTCGTTGTGATCAGTTGCACATGTGGCACTTGAGGTTTGGTGTTGTGTCCACGCTTGCAAGTGAGCATGCAACTGGTATTCAAGTTTTTCAGATTTTTCCCTCGGCTAAAGGTCTTTGCGCACTTCTTACAGATAACCTTGGCCTGATCATGAGGATTTTGTTCAAAAAAGTGCCACACTGCACTCTTCCTACTTTGGCAGACATTTTGCGGCCTAGCACGCTGTGATCTTTTGACCCTCTGGACAAGCTGTCCAGCAACTCTTTTGATGTTTGGAACCTGTCTTTGGAGTGCTCCGGGCCTGCCAGATAACAGCTGTTGCGATGTCGATGTCTGCTGTGGATGCTCCTCATCTGAGCTATTGGAAGCAGCACCCTCTTCCCCCAATGGATGCCAATCTGGGTCAACAATGGGTCATCCATCACCTCCTCTTCTATGTCATGTGCACCTTCCTCTGTGTCACCGTGTATGGTGGTATAGTGTGCGGGAAGGGGCACCTGAGTCTCATCAGGGTCAGAATCTGGCTCTGTACACTGCGAGGACAATGTAGTGCTCTGAGTGAATGTACCAGCAGAATCATCCATCAGCGGCTGTGCATCAGTGCACTCCATGTCAGATTCATCTTGGCCTGGGTAATTCATCATTTCACTTGATAATCCAGGCATGGTATGTGAAAACAGCTCCATGGAGTAATCAGTAGTATGGCCTGCGTCATCCTTCAATCTTGGTTGGGGTGAAGGACACAAGGAAAGGTGTGGTTCATGAACATGAGCCTCCAATGACGACTCAGTGCTTTTACTTTTTACAACTGAAGAAGAGGAGGCGATAGAGCTGGAGGCTGAGTCAGCAATGTAAGACAAAACTTTTTCCTGATGCTCTGGCTTTAAAAGCGGTTTGCCAACTCCTAGAAAACTAAGTGTTCGAGGCCTTATGTAGCCAGACGATTACGCCGGCTCAACACCTCCTGCATTCGGTCCTATTTTGCTCTTGCCACTACCATCAGATCCACCACCAACACCATCATTACCAGCTGCCAACCCCCGCCCAATTCCACGGCCTCTTCCACCAGCCTTCCTCATTTTTGGTAGAAATGTAGACAAAATCCAACAAACTATATAGTATGTAAAACAAGGTACAAGGTGTCTATAGGACAGGGGAGATTTAGAATTTCTGCACACACTTGTGGACACTGGACACTTTTGGATTGTGTGAGGCCCACTGATATCTGAGCGCTATGTGACAGGCTCGATGGCACAGCTGTGACCTAAGTGACTAGAGGATAAGTGAGATTTTGAATCTCTGCCCACACTTGTGGACACTGGACACTTTTGGATTGTGTGAGGCCCACTGATATCTGAGCGCTATGTGACAGGCTCGATGGCACAGCTGTGACCTAAGTGACTAGAGGATAAGTGAGATTTTGAATCTATGCACACACTTTTGGACACTGGACACTTTTGGATTGTGTGAGGCCCACTGATATCTGAGCGCTATGTGACATGCTCGATGGCACAGCTGTGACCTAAGTGACTAGAGGATAAGTGAGATTTTGAATCTCTGCACACACTTTTGGACACTGGACATTTTTGGATTGCGTGAGGCCCACTGATATCTGAGCGCTATGTGACAGGCTCGATGGCACAGCTGTGACCTAAGTGACTAGAGGATAAGTGAGATTTTGAATCTCTGCACACACTTTTGGACACTGGACACTTTTGGATTGTGTGAGGCCCACTGATATCTGAGCGCTATGTGACAGGCTCGATGGCACAGCTGTGACCTAAGTGACTAGAGGATAAGTGAGATTTTGAATCTCTGCACACACTTTTGGACACTGGACACTTTTGGATTGTGTGAGGCCCACTGATATCTGAGCGCTATGTGACAGGCTCGATGGCACAGCTGTGACCTAAGTGACTAGAGGATAAGTGAGATTTTGAATCTCTGCACACACTTTTGGACACTGGACACTTTTGGATTGTGTGAGGCCCACTGATATCTGAGCGCTATGTGACATGCTCGATGGCACAGCTGTGACCTAAGTGACTAGAGGATAAGTGAGATTTTGAATCTCTGCACACACTTTTGGACACTGGACACTTTTGGATTGTGTGAGGCCCACTGATATCTGAGCGCTATGTGACAGGCTCGATGGCACAGCTGTGACCTAAGTGACTAGAGGATAAGTGAGATTTTGAATCTCTGCACACACTTTTGGACACTGGACACTTTTGGATTGTGTGAGGCCCACTGATATCTGAGCGCTATGTGACAGGCTCGATGGCACAGCTGTGACCTAAGTGACTAGAGGATAAGTGAGATTTTGAATCTCTGCACACACTTTTGGACACTGGACACTTTTGGATTGTGTGAGGCCCACTGATATCTGAGCGCTATGTGACAGGCTCGATGGCACAGCTGTGACCTAAGTGACTAGAGGATAAGTGAGATTTTGAATCTCTGCACACACTTTTGGACACTGGACACTTTTGGATTGTGTGAGGCCCAATGAATATCTGAGCGCTATGTGACAGGCTCGATGGCACAGCTGTGACCTAAGTGACTAGAGGATAAGGGAGATTTTGAATCTCTGCACACACTTTTGGACACTGGACACTTTTGGATTGTGTGAGCCCCACTGATATCTGAGTGCTATGTGACAGGCTCGATGGCACAGCTGTGACCTAAGTGACTAGAGGATAAGTGAGATTTTGAATCTCTGCACACACTTTTGGACACTGGACACTTTTGGATTGTGTGAGGCCCACTGATATCTGAGTGCTATGTGACAGGCTCGATGGCACAGCTGTGACCTAAGTGACTAGAGGATAAGTGAGATTTTGAATCTCTGCACACACTTTTGGACACTGGACACTTTTGGATTGTGTGAGGCCCACTGATATCTGAGCGCTATGTGACAGGCTCGATGGCACAGCTGTGACCTAAGTGACTAGAGGATAAGTGAGATTTTGAATCTCTGCACACACTTTTGGACACTGGACACTTTTGGATTGTGTGAGGCCCACTGATATCTGAGAGCTATGTGACAGGCTCGATGGCACAGCTGTGACCTAAGTGACTAGAGGATAAGTGAGATTTTGAATCTCTGCACACACTTTTGGACACTGGACACTTTTGGATTGTGTGAGGCCCAATGAATATATGAGCGCTATGTGACAGGCTCGATGGCACAGCTGTGACCTAAGTGACTAGAGGATAAGGGAGATTTTGAATCTCTGCACACGCTTTTGGACACTGGACACTTTTGGATTGTGTGAGGCCCAATAAATATCTGAGCACTATGAGACAGGCTCGATGGCACAGCTGTGACCTAAGTGACTAGAGGATAAGTGAGATTTTGAATCTCTGCACACACTTTTGGACACTGGACATTTTGGACACTGGACACTTTTGGATTGTGTGAGGCCCAATGAATATCTGAGCGCTATGTGACAGGCTCGATGGCACAGCTGTGACCAAAGTGACTAGAGGATAAGGGAGATTGGATTGCTTTTAAAAAAGCTGTTTGTGGAGCAGTGGGTAAACAGCAATGCCAGCCTGTCAGGAAGCCTTAAAAGGCAGCCCAACAACCAACACTACTGATACACCACAATATAGCCTCCCCTTGCACTGCACACACAGTGACTGGTGTGTTGTGCAGGCCAAATCGCTATCAGCAGCAGAAGCAGTTTTTTTTTCTTCTCAGCAGGACAAAAAAAAAAAATTGGGATTGCTTTTAAAAAAGCAGTTTGAGTCCCAATGAATATCTGAGCGCTATGTGACAGGCTCGATGGCGCAGCTGTGACCAAAGTGACTAGAGGATAAGGGAGATTGGATTGCTTTTAAAAAAGCAGTTTGCGGAGCAGTGGGTAAACAGCAATGCCAGCCTGTCAGGAAGCCTTAGAAGGCAGCCCAACAACCAACACCACTGATACACCACTATATAGCCTCCCCTTGCACTGCACACACAGTGACTGGTGTGTTGTGCAGGACAAATCGCTAGCAGCAGAAGCAGTTTTTTTGTCTTCTTCCCTGCCTAACGCTCTCCCTACAGAATCAGCAGCAACCTCTCCCTATGCTAAGATCGGCAGAAGTAAGATGGCGGTCGGCGTGCACGCCCTTTTATACCCCCTGTGACGCCCACCAAAGCAAGCCAATCACTTGCATGCCCTTCTGAAAGATGGTGGTGACCCGTGCCTATGTCATCACGTTGCCCACAGTGTCCGTGGATCCTGATTGGCTGAAAAAGAGCGCAAAACAAACTTTTGAAACGCGACTTTGGCGCGTAAGTTGCCGACCTCGTGGCCGACCTCATCCTAGGGTCGGGTTTCGTTTCATGAAACCCGACTTTGCCAAAAGTCGGCGACTTTTGAATTTTTTCGACCCGTTTCGCTCAACTCTACTTACGACTATCAACCGCGTATTAAGGTGACTGCTAAACAAGGCTACAATCCTACACCACACCTGCCAGTCAGCTATGCCACTGGAAAGATCATGAAAGTAATGCTGATGAGCCCACAGGATGTACAACGTGCCTACAAGAGAGATTTGGGTTTCCTTCCAAGTCCTAGGAAGATCATTCTCCTGAGAAGAGAATTCAGCAGCACTTTCATTTAGCCGGCGGAAAATGTAGTGGCGAGTTGCTTACAGCAAGCACATGACATCTTCTGCACTGCTGCTTCTCAGACAGATTTTCCGGTTTTGACTATGGCTTGATCAATGGATTATGTTTCTATACTGCCGCCTGCCCTGACCTGTGCTTGTTTCCATTTAAGCTTCTACACTGCCGCCTGCCCTGACCTTTGCTTGCTCAATGGATTATGTTTTTGAACTGCCGCCTGCCCTGACCTCTGCTTGCTCAATGGATTATGTTTTTGAACTGCCGCCTGCCCTGACCTCTGCTTGCTCAATGGATTATGTTTCGCACTACCGCCTGCCTGACCTCTGCTTGCTCAATGGACTATGCTTTTGAACTGCCGCCTGCCCTGACCTCAGCTTGCTCAATGGATTATGTTTCTGCACTGCCGCCTGCCCTGACCTCTGCTTGTTTCCGGTTATTAATCTGTGATACTAATAAAAATGTATATTATTCTGTACTAGAGTTGAGCGAAACGGGTCGAAAAATTTCAAAAGTCGCCGACTTTTGGCAAAGTCGGGTTTCATGAAACGAAACCCGACCCTAGGATGAGGTCGGCCACGAGGTCGGCGACTTACGCGCCAAAGTCGCGTTTCAAAAGTTTGTTTTGCGCTCTTTTTCAGCCAATCAGGATCCACGGACACTGTGGGCAACGTGATGACATAGGCAGGGGTCACCACCATCTTTCAGAAGGGCATGCAAGTGATTGGCTTGCTTTGTTGGGCGTCACAGGGGGTATAAAAGGGCGTGCACGCCGACCGCCATCTTACTTCTGCCGATCTCAGTATAGGGAGAGGTTGCTGCTGATTCTGTAGGGAGAGCGTTAGGCAGGGAAGAAGACAAAAAAACTGCTTCTGCTGCTAACGATTTGGCCTGCACAACACACCAGTCACTGTGTGTGCAGCGCAAGGGGAGGCTATATAGTGGTGTATCAGTGGTGTTGGTTGTTGGGCTGCCTTCTAAGGCTTCCTGACATTCCTGCATTGCTGTTTACCCACTGCTCCGCAAACTGCTTTTTTAAAAGCAATCCCAATTTTTTTTTTTGTCCTGCTGAGAAGAAAAAAAACTGCTTCTGCTGCTAGCGATTTTGCCTGTACAACACACCAGTCACTGTGTGTGCAGTGCAAGGGGAGGCTATATAGTGGTGTATCAGTGGTGTTGGTTGTTGGGCTGCCTTCTAAGGCTTCCTGACATTCCTGCATTGCTGTTTACCCACTGCTCCACAAACTGCTTTTTTAAAAGCAATCCCAATTTTTTTTTTTTGTCCTGCTGAGAAGAAAAAAACCTGCTTCTGCTGCTAGCGATTTGGCCTGCACAACACACCAGTCACTGTGTGTGCAGTGCAAGGGGAGGCTATATTGTGGTGTATCAGTGGTGTTGGTTGTTGGGCTGCCTTTTAAGGCTTCCTGACAGGCTGGCATTGCTGTTTACCCACTGCTCTGCAAACTGCTTTTTTAAAAGCAATCCAATCTCCCTTATCCTCTAGTCACTTTTGTCACAGCTGTGCCATCGAGCCTGTGACATAGCGCTCAGATATCAGTGGGCCTCACACAATCCAAAAGTGTCCAGTGTCCACAAGTGTCTGCAGAAATTCAAAATCTCCCTTATCCTCTAGTCACTTTGGTCACAGCTGTGCCATCGAGCCTGTCACATAGCGCTCAGATATTCATTGGGCCTCACACAATCCAAAAGTGTCCAGTGTCCACAAGTGTGTGCAGAAATTCAAAATCTCTCTTATCCTCTCGTCACTTTTGTCACAGCTGTGCCATCCATACTGTGACATAGCGCTCAGATATCAGTGGCCCTCACACAATCCAAAAGTGTCCAGTGTCCACAAGTGTCTGCAGAAATTCAAAATCTCCCCTATCCTCTAGTCACTTTGGTCACAGCTGTGCCATCGAGCCTGTCACATAGCGCTCAGATATTCATTGGGCCTCACACAATCCAAAAGTGTCCAGTGACTTCAGATTTTGTATTAGTCTAGCCTGATGAAGAGACCTGAGTAGTCTCGAAAGCTTGCAATGTGTTACCATCTTTTCAGTTAGCCATTAAAAGGTATCAACTACTGAGGACTCTCAATCCTGAATATTTTTCTATCTACTGGCTAACACGGTACAAAGATATACATCTTTCCTGTATCAGTGTCCACAAGTGTGTGCAGAAATTCAAAATCTCCCTTATCCTCTATTCACTTTGGTCACAGCTGTGCCATCGAGCCTGTCACATAGCGCTCAGATATTCATTGGGCCTCACACAATCCAAAAGTGTCCAGTGTCCACAAGTGTGTGCAGAAATTCAAAATCTCCCTTATCCTCTAGTCACTTTGGTCACAGCTGTGCCATCGAGCCTGTCACATAGCGCTCAGATATTCATTGGGCCTCACACAATCCAAAAGTGTCCAGTGTCCACAAGTGTGTGCAGAAATTCAAAATCTCCCTTATCCTCTAGTCACTTTGGTCACAGCTGTGCCATCGAGCCTGTCACATAGCGCTCAGATATTCATTGGGCCTCACACAATCCAAAAGTGTCCAGTGTCCACAAGTGTGTGCAGAAATTCAAAATCTCCCTTATCCTCTAGTCACTTTGGTCACAGCTGTGCCATCGAGCCTGTCACATAGCGCTCAGATATTCATTGGGTCTCACACAATCCAAAAGTGTCCAGTGTCCACAAGTGTGTGCAGAAATTCAAAATCTCCCTTATCCTCTCGTCACTTTTGTCACAGCTGTGCCATCGAGCCTGTGACATAGCGCTCAGATATCAGTGGCCCTCACACAATCCAAAAGTGTCCAGTGTCCACAAGTGTCTGCAGAAATTCAAAATCTCCCTTATCCTCTAGTCACTTTGGTCACAGCTGTGCCATCGAGCCTGTCACATAGCGCTCAGATATTCATTGGGCCTCACACAATCCAAAAGTGTCCAGTGTCCACAAGTGTGTGCAGAAATTCAAAATCTCCCTTATCCTCTAGTCACTTTGGTCACAGCTGTGCCATCGAGCCTGTCACATAGCGCTCAGATATTCATTGGGCCTCACACAATCCAAAAGTGTCCAGTGTCCACAAGTGTGTGCAGAAATTCAAAATCTCCCTTATCCTCTAGTCACTTTGGTCACAGCTGTGCCATCGAGCCTGTCACATAGCGCTCAGATATTCATTGGGCCTCACACAATCCAAAAGTGTCCAGTGTCCACAAGTGTGTGCAGAAATTCAAAATCTCCCTTATCCTCTAGTCACTTTGGTCACAGCTGTGCCATCGAGCCTGTCACATAGCGCTCAGATATTCATTGGGCCTCACACAATCCAAAAGTGTCCAGTGTCCACAAGTGTGTGCAGAAATTCAAAATCTCCCTTATCCTCTAGTCACTTTGGTCACAGCTGTGCCATCGAGCCTGTCACATAGCGCTCAGATATTCATTGGGTCTCACACAATCCAAAAGTGTCCAGTGTCCACAAGTGTGTGCAGAAATTCAAAATCTCCCTTATCCTCTCGTCACTTTTGTCACAGCTGTGCCATCGAGCCTGTGACATAGCGCTCAGATATCAGTGGGCCTCACACAATCCAAAAGTGTCCAGTGTCCACAAGTGTCTGCAGATATTCAAAATCTCCCCTGTCCTATAGACACCTTGTACCTTGTTTTACATTACTATATAGTTTGTTGGATTTTGTCTACATTTCTACCAAAAATGAGGAAGGCTGGTGGAAGAGGCCGTGGAATTGGGCGGGGGTTGGCAGCTGGTAATGATGGTGTTGGTGGTGGATCTGATGGTAGTGGCAAGAGCAAAATAGGACCGAATGCAGGAGGTGTTGAGCCTGCGTCATCGTCTGGCTACATAAGGCCTCGAACGCTTAGTTTTCTAGGAGTTGGCAAACCGCTTTTAAAGCCAGAGCATCAGGAAAAAGTTTTGTCTTACATTGCTGACTCAGCCTCCAGCTCTATCGCCTCCTCTTCTTCAGTTGTAAAAAGTAAAAGCACTGAGTCGTCATTGGAGGCTCATGTTCATGAACCACACCTTTCCTTGTGTCCTTCACCCCAACCAAGATTGAAGGATGACGCAGGCCAAACTACTGATTACTCCATGGAGCTGTTTTCACATACCATGCCTGGATTATCAAGTCAAATGGTGAATTACCCAGGCCAAGATGAATCTGACATGGAGTGCACTGATGCACAGACGCTGATGGATGATTCTGCTGGTACATTCACTCAGAGCACTACATTGTCCTCGCAGTGTATAGAGCCAGATTCTGACCCTGATGAGACTCAGGTGCCCCTTCCCGCACACTATACCACCATACACGGTGACACAGAGGAAGGTGCACATGACATAGAAGAGGAGTTGATGGATGACCCAGTTGTTGACCCAGATTGGCATCCATTGGGGGAAGAGGGTGCTGCTTCCAATAGCTCAGATGAGGAGCATCCACAGCAGACATCGACATCGCAACAGCTGTTATCTGGCAGGCCCGGAGCACTCCAAAGACAGGTTCCAAACATCAAAAGAGTTGCTGGACAGCTTGTCCAGAGGGTCAAAAGATCACAGCGTGCTAGGCCGCAAAATGTCTGCCAAAGTAGGAAGAGTGCAGTGTGGCACTTTTTTGAACAAAATCCTCATGATCAGGCCAAGGTTATCTGTAAGACGTGCGCAAAGACCTTTAGCCGAGGGAAAAATCTGAAAAATTTGAATACCAGTTGCATGCTCACTTGCAAGCGTGGACACAACACCAAACCTCAAGAGCCACATGTGCAACTGATCACAACGAAGGTAGTCAGCAACGCTACATTGTTTCCCCCACTGTAAGCCCACCGGTTAGCACAGCAGCAAATGTTGAGGTGTCGTTGCAAGGCCACAGCAGTCAGGGAATCCCACTGTTATATCAACGAAAGACTGATTCTAGGCCATCAGAAAGAACACCAACTCCATCACCATCATCAACCCTCTCTCAGTCCGCCCTGTCCACCGCTACTTCCACCATATGCAGCTCTCAAGTCCAGCTCACCCTCCCAGACACTATGAGTAGGTCAAGAAAGTACTCAGTCTCTCATCCGCGTACACTGGGTTTGAACGCCCACATTGCCAAACTAATCTCGTTTGAGATGATGCCCTTTCGGTTGGTGGAAAGCACAGCTTTCCGCGAACTCATGGCCTATGCAGTACCACGCTATGACCTACCCAGTCGCCACTTCTTCTCTCGCAAAGCCATCTCAGCCCTCCACCATCATGTGAAAGACCGCATTGTCCATGCACTCAAGCAGTCAGTGAGCGGAAAGGTGCACCTCACAACTGATGCATGGTCCAGTCGGCATGGCCAGGGCCGTTACGTGTCCATCACTGCGCACTGGGTTAATGTGGTGGATGCAGGGTCCACAGGGGACAGCGGTGGTGGGACAGTGCTGCCTAGCCCACTGTATAGGAAACAGTTGGCTGTAGGCGTTCGACCCTCCTCCTCCTCCTCCTCCAGACGCGAAAGCTCATCCACAGAGCGCAGTCGTACGAGCACTCCATCTGCAGCTGCCACTGTTGCACACGATGTGTCCCCCTATCGAGCAGCTAGTGGAAAGCATCAGCAGGCTGTGTTGCAGATGATGTGTTTGGGCAACAGACACACCGCCGAGGTGCTGGCCGAGTACTTGAAGCGACAAACTGAGTCATGGCTGGGCAGTGTACATCTTGAGGCAGGCAAGGTAGTTAGTGATAGCGGCCGTAATTTTGTGGCAGCCATAGCCCTTTCAAAACTCAGCCATATACCTTGCTTGGCTCACACCTTGAACCTGGTGGTGCAGTGCTTCCTCAAAAATTATCCGGAGTTAACAGCCCTGCTCCAGAAGGTGCGAAGACTGTGCGCGCACATCCGCCGGTCGCCTGTACACTCCGTTCGTATGCAGAAGCTGCAGCGATTGCTCCACCTTCCCAACCACCGCCTCATTATCGACATTGCACCAAGGTGGAACTCCACCCTGCACATGGTGGAGCGGCTGTGCGAGCAGAGGCAGGCCATAATGCATTTGTGGGAGGATACACGGCCAGGCACTTTGAGAGCAGACATGGAGTTGACAGGTGTGCAGTGGTCGAAGCTGAAAGACCTCTGTAAAGTCCTTCAGTGTTTTGAGGAATGCACACGGCTGGTAAGCGCAGACGACGCCATCCTAAGCATGAGCATCCCACTTATGCGTCTGCTCATGCAAACTTTGCCGCACCTTAAGGAGCAGGCGTCTGCAGCCAATGTTGATGAGGAGGAAGAGGAGGAGGGAATCCTTGATGACATTCAGCCATTGTCTGCTCAGGGACCTCTCCTGGACGAGGTGGAGGAAGAAGAGGAGGAGGAGGAGGTTGATGGGGATGATTACTTAGGGGAGGAGGATGCATCTCGTGGGGCAAGTGAAAATGTTGGCGTGGCAAGGTCTGGTACAGGGTTTGTGCGTGACTGGAGGGATGTGGATTTGCCAGAAAGTGCTCCTCCAACCAGCACTCGCAGTGCATCATTGACACCGGGAACATTGGCCCACATGTCAGATTATGCCTTGCAGATCCTAAAAAGGGACCCACGCATTGCCAAAATGATGAACGATGACGACTACTGGTTGGCCAGCATCCTGGATCCACGCTATAAAGGCAAATTACAAAACATCATGCCACAGGAGAACCTTGACCTAATATTGGCTAATAAACAAGCAACTCTGGTAAATCGGTTGCTTGAGGCATTCCCAGCACACAGCAGCGGTGATGGTTCTCACACGAGCCGTACGGGCCGGGGGCAGCTTGGCAGAGGTGTTCGTGGTGCACACAGCAGAAGTGGTGTTGGAGACAGGGGTTTCATGACAATGTTGTGGACTGATTTTTCAAGTACCGCTCACACAACTGGTAATACTGCATCGATGGAAAGTGACAGGAGACAGCAGTTGTCAACTATGGTTACAAACTACTTTTCCTCCCATATCGATGTTCTCCCACACAGGTCATTCCCCTTTGACTATTGGGCCGCTAAACTGGACACCTGGCCTGAATTGGCACAATATGCCTTACAGGAGCTCGCTTGCCCAGCTGCAAGTGTGCTATCGGAAAGAGTCTTCAGTGCAGCTGGATCAATCCTGACAGAAAAAAGGACCCGTCTGTCAACCCAAAATGTGGATGATCTAACCTTCATTAAAATGAACCACGCATGGGTTTCCAAGGATTTTGTCCCACCTTCCCCTGATGACACATAGGGTGACAGAAAAATGGCTTGCTTTGGTCCACCTCTTCCTGGTACTTGACCTATTTCACCTTTTGCATCAGCTGAATGTCCAACATCAACATATGCCACTTTCTAAAACTCCCTAAATGTGCTGCCTCCCCCCCCCATGGCCGGGGTCACCACCTAGCGCACGACACCGTGCGAGTGCCGTTGCCCTGGACAGGTGGGTAGGCCGACTCTTGGGCGCGGGCACTGGTACAGGGTCCTTCATAGTGCAATCAAGTGTCTCTGACGGTGGTGGTGCACACCCGCCGTCAGACACACCGCCGTACTATGAGGGGCCCAGTGCCAGTACCGACGCCCACGAGTGGTCCCCCCTTGCTTGGGCAGGGCCCCAGCATTTGCAATCTTTACCTCTCCCTGCTCCTCCGCTGTGTAGTCTGGGCCGTCAAAGCCATACTGTGCCTGACACCGTCTGAGCCTGCCTCCTGATGTATAGACATATATTTTGAATGTGTACGCTATCCATACATGTTATCTGGGGATACGGTACCCTTTCTAACCTTTGTGCAATCACGTGCAATCCATACTGGGCCTAACACCGTCTGAGCCTGCCTCCTGATGTATAGACATATATTTTGAATGTGTACGCTATCCATACATGTTATCCGGGTTAACGGTACCCTTTCTAACCTTTATGCAATCACGTGCAATCCATACTGGGCCTAACACCGTCTGAGCCTGCCTCCTGATGTATAGACATATATTTTGAATGTGTACGCTATCCATACATGTTATCTGGGGATACGGTACCCTTTCTAACCTTTGTGCAATCACGTGCAATCCATACTGGGCCTAACACCGTCTGAGCCTGCCTCCTGATGTATAGACATATATTTTGAATGTGTACGCTATCCATACATGTTATCTGGGGATACGGTACCCTTTCTAACCTTTGTGCAATCACGTGCAATCCATACTGGGCCTAACACCGTCTGAGCCTGCCTCCTGATGTATAGACATATATTTTGAATGTGGACGCTATCCATACATGTTATCTGGGGATACGGTACCCTTTCTAACCTTTGTGCAATCATGTGCAATCCATACTGGGCCTAACACCGTCTGAGCCTGCCTCCTGATGTATAGACATATATTTTGAATGTGTGCGCTATCCATACATGTTATCCGGGGAAACGGTACCCTTTCTAACCTTTGTGCAATCACGTGCAATCCATACTGGGCCTAACACCGTCTGAGCCTGCCTCCTGATGTATAGACATATATTTTGAATGTGTACGCTATCCATACATGTTATCTGGGGATACGGTACCCTTTCTAACCTTTGTGCAATCACGTGCAATCCATACTGGGCCTAACACCGTCTGAGCCTGCCTCCTGATGTATAGACATATATTTTGAATGTGTACGCTATCCATACATGTTATCCGGGGAAACGGTACCCTTTCTAACCTTTGTGCAATCACGTGCAATCCATACTGGGCCTAACACCGTCTGAGCCTGCCTCCTTATGTATAGACATATATTTTGAATGTGTACGCTATCCATACATGTTATCTGGGGATACGGTACCCTTTCTCACCTTTGTGCAATCACGTGTAATCCATACTTGGCGTGAGAACGGCTGGCGAGCTGTTAAGCAAGCTGCAGCACCTGTGGTTTGCACACGTAAGTTTTTCATTTTTTCAGGAATGACGGTTAGGCCTAATTCCGGAACTGCGGTTGACCTGCACTTACTGGGAAATCATTGTTCGCGGGTAATAACTGTAATCAGTGATCCCCATCACTAACGTTGTTCATCGGGTTATCTGCACCTGTAAGCGACAAACGCTGGCCTTTTCAGTGTAGCGCACATGCAGCCACGGACATGTAAGGGCATGACACACCAGTTATTGTCCAATCTCATGTGCCTGAGCCTCACGTGTCCCTCTAGTAAGCCGGACTCGGACCGCGGGGCATGACGGAGTCTCGTTCGTTAACGGAATTAAGCTTGCAATGTGTGCATCTGTTCTGTAGCTGGCATGGTTGAGGTTTCCCAGGTGGAGTCGAATTTAACCGTAGGCTCCACTCCTGGTGGTGCCCTTCTGGACATTCCTTTAAGGTTCAGCTTTGCAACCATACTGCCCACGTAAAACAAACACTTTGCCTTCATGAACGCTGTTTGGAGGGTCATGACTCGTGGGAATAACGCCGCCCAATCAGTTAACCTGCTAGAGAGATCGTTCGTTGCTCCCAAGCATGACATCACACTCCCTAGGAAGAAGGTAATGCCACTGTGGCGACCGTACTCCTGGGGGCGACACAAGTGCACTGATGCCCAGCCACTGCTCGATGAATCTGCTGGTACATTGACCCAGACCACTACATTCCCCTCGCACGCTACACGACCTGAATCTGACCCTGATGAAACTCAGGTTACCCTTCCCATATACAGTTCCATCTTACACAGTGACAAAGAGGAAGCTGCAGATGAAAGTGCAGGTTCGGCCCACCCGCCATCAGACACACCACCGTACTATCAGGGGCCCTGTGCCAGTGCAGTCGCCAACGAATGGGCCCCCCCTGCTTGCTCAGGATCACAGCACTTGCAAAGTTGAAATACTGTGCAGTGAGATGGAAGATGGTGACGACGAGGAATCCAGACAAGTACAGGGATTCCCTAGCGAGGAGACTTATTTGATTGTTTTCAATGTTGGGACAGCAATTTTTGGGGAGCACTATACTCTGGAGAATGATAGATGGGGCCCACCATACACTGGAACATTCCAAAGGTGGACATCAGACACTGGAGCAGCATTTACAGGGCCCATTATACACTAGAGCATTAGAAATGGGGCCCATTATGTTTGGAGCATTATTTGGGCCCATAAGACAGTGGAGCTTCATCCATGGGGACCAACATATACTGTAGCATTATGTGGAGCTCATCATATACTGTTTCAAACATTATATGGGACCAATGATTCTGTATGGAGAAATAGATGGGCCTCGTCATGAGATGTAAAAAGTGAGGTATTTTTCATTGTACTATACCGCTATTTCTCTGCCGTATCGGAGCATGATGAGTTGTGGTATGTGTTAAAGGGGCGCTCTTTCGCCCAGGGCACATGAAAACCTGCAGCCAGCCCTCCCCCCCACAACTTTAGCCAAATAACCCCCATTTTTCAGTGCGTAACTTGTATTATGAAGTTAATTAAGGTTGACAAGCTTAAGTAAGAAGAATTGATGCTTTTGGCATTCAAATGGGCACTGTAGGTGTGTTTCCTGTCCTCCTCTCACTGCCGACTTTTATTCCCCATTGACTTACATTGGGTTTCGTGTTTCGGGACGACCCCGACTTTTCCCTATAATCGGACGATCTTGCTCGACCCGACTTTTGGAAAAGTCGGGTTTCACGAAACGAAACGCGACCCTAAAAAACCAAAAGTCGCTCAACTCTATTCTGTACTATATGGACTGTGGGTCGTTTTTTTTCTTTGGTCTTATGGTTGTTTCCGATTATGTTTTTGCACTGCTTCCTGCCCTGACCTCCGCTTGTTTCCGGTTATGCTTCTGCACCGCTGCCTGCCCTGACCTCTTCTTGTTTCCGACTACTCATTTGCCTGCTGATTTTGTTCTTCTTCCTCAATGCCTGCACTGGTAAGACCCCAGTAGAGGTAATTTATATAAATCCTGCATCCTAACAATGATGCTGGGTTGTAGGGCTTCTGGTCAGAATGGTAGGATGATGCCTCAATGTGAAGAAGGGTAGCACCAGTTCTTCACCTAACAGTATGGAATGCTTATCTAAAAAAATGATAAAGGAACAGTACAGTATAGACAAAGGTCCCATAAACGCAAAAAGAACTTTAAGCATAAACATATGAGACAACAAACCAAGTGGCTCAGAATACCACATCCGACCCAACCAGCAGTTTTGTTGAAGGTATTTTCCTCTGAACTTTCGTTAAGAGGGTACAACATCTCAAATACATTAGACTGGTGTGGGTCTCCAACCATTTAGGAACCCTCAAATCAATAGTACAGGGGTCTTGAATCAGCCACAAAATTGCTTCAGGAAGAATTGGGTGGAGCACTGGTTTCATATGTACCCTGCCGCTCATGTCAAGGTCTATGAAAATAACCAAACACAAGGCTGAGTACTCAGATCTTATAGGAACCTCCCCAATAGTGAATGGCCATCTCTCCATTCATAGTTCCCCAGGTCTGTAGACAGATGCGGGTCTCACGTCCGGGACCTCTGCCTATCAGACATTTATAAAATATTTTATGGATAACACATAAATGTATGAGAAAACTCCTCTTGTAAATAGTGCGCCTCAAGTTTCATCTGCGGTTTGCAGTGGTATGTATGGAAAGTGGACTGTGCCTCAATTATTGCTATGTCACCTGAAAGGGAACTCCTACAGCATAGAGGGGAACCAGAAGGAGCTGAACCAGAAGGCACAAGTATGCTGGCTATGAGGGAATCTGTTTCTGTGAGGGAAAGCCAGGACACCGAAGCCCAGGTGTCCTCAGCCATGGCTACGGTCCTGGCCAACCCTTACATTAGTATAATGCACTCCCCATAGGAATAGTCTATAGCATAATGCACTCCCCATAGGCAGCCTCTATATTATAATAAACCCCCATAGGAAACCTCTAAATTATAATAATCCCACATAGGCAGATTCTATATTATAATGCACCCCCATAGGCAGCCTCTGTATTATAATAAACCCCCATAGGCAGCCTCTGTATTATAATAAACCCCCATAGGCAGCCACTGTATTATAATAAACCCCCATAGGCAGCCTCTGTATTATAATGCACTCCCCATAGTCAGATTCTATATTATAATGCACCCCTATAGGCAGCCTCTATATTATAATGCACCACCATAGGCAGCCTCTGTATTGTAATGCAGCCCCCCTCTCATAGGCAGAGTCTGTATTATAATGCAGCGGCCCTCTCAAAGGCAGCCTGTGACATGCAGAAATAGTGCTAACTGCTGTTGCTTCAAAAGCATCCAGCAACTAGAGGGGTTAACACAGTCACAGGAGACAGGGATTGGTTAGCAGAGTTCCATGGGGATTGTGGGAAACTTGTTTACATTCTGGCAGCAGCCGAAAGGGATGAGTGGTGTATGATCTGTCTCTAAAATACGTTCAGGCAAGTGCACCATAGGGACACAGGATTCCATTACAGAGTGGAGCTGGGATACCCCTATACTGCTATTGGAGAAAGTCTATCAGGAGCAGGAAGATAAGTAAGATAAGAAGTGGTGTTACAGGGATAATCTCCCTCAGCAAACCCTGCCCCCCTCCTCCATCTCACTGTGCTAGAAGAAATGCTGTGCACTGCTGAGCCTTTGTAGAGTCTTGAACTGTGCTAACAAAAGAGACTGTTAGTCAATGTGCCTCTAATAAGCAGCTGTACTGTTATAAAGCCTGTGCTTAAGGCTACTTTCACACATCAGGTTTTCGGCGTCAGGCGCGATCGGGCGTCGTGCCGGAACGCCGGATCCGGCAAATGTTTAGTAAAACCTGATGTGCCGGATCCGGTTTTCTGCCGGATCCGTCTTTTTCTTGACAGACAAAACCGGATCCGTCTCATCCGGTTCATCCGTTTTTCTATCCGTTTTTCGACGGATTACGCCGGATCCGGTTTTTAAAATTGACCCTTGTGGCCTTCTGAACGGGATTGGCTACTGGAAAACTAGATATAGCATGTTCCTACAGCCCTTCTTTGACAGGTTGTAGAGAAGAAAGTGCAGGTTGGAGAGAAGAGCAAGTTACTGGCGAAGATGGATGTTGTCATTGGAAATATTACCACTAGAAGTTCTGTGACGGTTTCAGGGACAATTTTCCACTATACTTTATGTCACCTCAAGGCAGAGTACACTGGGATGACAGAGTGTGAAAGATTTGTGCCCTAAACTTGTGTACCTTCTGTACCAACAGTATATACCTTTGCCAACCAAAGTTGGCTATCTTGTCATGGTCTTACTATTTTTAGCTTTAGGCCACAGGTGTGTACCTGGTTGTGTTTTATGCAAAGTATTTCACCTTTTAACAAAAGTTGTGTACATTGTTAGGAAATCACCAACAATAAACACAACTTTTTAGGTGAAATACTTTGCTTCAAACACAACCAGGAACACAACTGTGGCAAAAAGCTAAAATTTACCCACAGTTATATACCTGGTTTTGAATACCTTTTTACCTTTGAAATACCCTGTATTTAACCTTTTTTTAAAACATAGTTCGCCGCAGAAAGAAATGACAGACAACCATTGTGAAACGATAATTTAACTTTTATTTAAATTTTTATTTTTTTTATGTTTTTAAAGTGCAAAAAACTTTTTTAATAAAGGTTTTAAACCCAATGGGCATTTTTATTACAACAAAAAAAATTACAAATCTGTGTACTGTGGGGTGGAAATACTGCTGGAGGGGCTGCGGGACACTTCGACACTGGGTGTGTGGAGAGAGGACTGGGATCGTAGTGGGGAAGGAACAGTTAGAGGTGAAGGTGTGGAAAAAGCTACAGAATGGGTGGACATGTGGGAGGCAGAAGAGGTGGTGGGCGGTGGAGTGGAGGGTTGGGCAGGGACTGTAGGAGCAGATGATGTTGATGGAAAGTTGTGTGGGGAAGGAGTTTGGTACGGGGAAGGAGTTTGGTACGGGGAAGGAGTTTGATACGGGGCAGGTTGCTGGAAGAGGGGAGATGACTGGTACTGGGGAGGTTGCTGGTACTGGTGAGGTTGCTGGTATGTAATAGGAGGGGGAGGATGGAAAGTGGCTGGAGGGGGTGCAGATGTAATAGGAGGGGGAGGATGGAAAGTGGCTGGAGGGGGTGCAGATGTAATAGGAGGGGGAGGATGGAAAGTGGCTGGAGGGGGTGCAGGTGGAGGAACTACAGTGGTGGGAGGTGGAGGTTGGGAGGTAACCTGCTGTAGAGCACCGTGGCACGAATGCATTACATGCATCTGCTGGGTAGGAGATAGTGTTGCCATGCGCTCCACAACAGACCTGAAAAAGGTGTGGTTTGGCGAAGATCTTGCTTCTGAATGCATGGTTTGCAGAAGTGTCTTCACCTCCAGAATGCTGGAGTTGATCTGCTGAAAGCCTGCGGAGATTTGCTCTGACAAGACTTTGAGACAGTTCTGGAAAGATGCATTCAGATGCAATAACTCTTGCGCATAACTCTTTTCCTGACCCCTCTCCCGCTGCCGCCCAGTACCCGCAGGTGTACTAGAGGCGGCAGGGGCAGAAGGGTGGGGTAAAGGGAAAGCGATCTCCTCACCAGCAGCTTCATGTAATGTAGACGGCCACGATGCTCCTGTGCTGGTGGATGGGACAGATGGGTCGAATGTGTGGGAAGACTGGGAAGGTGCAGATGTACCGGGGCGGTCGAAGTGTCCCTCGGTGCCGGTCTCCTCAGGGATCGCCTCAGAAGGGTCCAATCGTGCAGGCTCCCGAGTGCTGCTCACCGTGCTGTGTAATAAAGAGAAAAAAAAACAATTAAAATACTGACATGGTATGGCCCTGGCTGAAAAAAAAAAGTTACATCTAACATTTTTTTCACATGTGGTGTGTAATATTTACCTTCTGGTGAGCATTGTTTCCATTGTTGAGGAACGACAGGGCTTGTGCGTACTTGTACTTGCTCCTGCGTCCTCCAGATCCACTCGGGGCCCGCATCTCTTTATTGAACTCCTTCTTGAAACGATCCCTCACAGACCGCCACCGATTCACAATTCTGTTCCCTGAAACGAGAAAGGAGTGGTTAGTATACAACATCAGTGTTTCACAAACTCCAGTCCTCATGGTCCCCAGGGGTCATGTTTTCAGGATTTCCATAGTAAATAGAAATCCTGAACACATGATCCGTGGGGACCACGAGGACTGTAGTTCGGGAAACACTGGTTACATCAAGCAACCGTTACTGTATATACTTACGCTCTTTAATCTGGGCCCGAGCTTCGAGGTCCTCCCAGCGGCCCACAAGGAGAGAACAGATTTCCTCCCAGAGTCGTCGGGTAACGATCAGGTCAGCGTGGCGGCGGTCAGCCATATTCCAGAGCGGCTCCCTTTCTCTGACGAGATCGATGAGGCGGTCCACATCAATCCCTCCATCCTCACCGTCAGAGTCGGGAGCACGCTGTGAAGGCTGTTAAAGAAAAAGACAAAAATAACATAATTAGCCTCCACAAAAGAAATGAAATAAAAAGTGCAAAAAAACAAAGCAAAAATATTTATACTTACACGCTGGTGACCGCCGCGTTGCTGTCGCCGACGACCCTGGGAGGCACTGCGAGGACCTCTTGGCCGAGCACCAGATTGGGAAGACTAGAGAAGAAAACAAAAAATGTTATGTCTTTGGATGTAGGCATTTGTTTGCTGTGTGTGGTCTGCAGAACATTGTTTTCTATGTGTTGTGTGTAGTGTGATGTTGTGTTTCTGCGTTTGATGCAAAAAACTTACCAATTGTGAGCCCACTGCAGGTGTCTGTCCACCCCTTCCTTCTTCTTCTGGGAGCTCCTCTTCATCTTGTGATTCCTGTTTTGAAATAAAAGGCAATGAATAGACATATATTACAGAGATGATGGATTTTGGAAATAAAAACTTACCGTCAAACGCTGACGATGCGAGGGAGGGCTCCCAGAAGAAGATGTGCTGTCCTGTTGATGGCCAGACTCCATGGCTGTGGGTATTGCTGCTGCCAGTGATGCCATTTCTGCTGCTGCTGCTGCTGCATCTGTTTGGCGGCTGTTGAATAAAGAGAAACAAAGGGCCAATGAATATCTTGATATTCCATGGCCCTAGTTTGGAGGAATGGGGGATTTGATAATTACCGTCTCTCATCTGCTTCGGGACTCCCCTCCCGTTCAGCATGCTGCTCCATTTGGGGTGGTGCTGATGGTGCTGCTGCTGCAGATGTCTGCTGCCTTTTCCTGCGCCTGGTTGCTGTCTTGGGTGGCATGTTGGGTGTGGCTGTGGGTCCCACTGTCTTGCTTTTATATATGTCTTGTGGGCAGAGCTACTGAGCATGCTCAGACCAAAAAAACCGGATCCGGCCACCGGATCCGGCTTTCGCCGGATCCGGCGCATTGCGGCGCTCATAGGCTTTCATTGTGTGGAAAAGCCGGACGCGCCGGATCTGGCGGGTACGGCTTTTTCGCCGGAGACAAAAAACGTTACAGTAGACGTTTTTTCCAGACGCCGGATCGCGACACATTGCGACACATTGCCGGATCCGGCGAAAACCGGATGAAACGCATGGCCATCCGGCGCGATCCGGCGCAAATGCAAGTCAATGGGGGGGAAACCGGATCCGGCATTGCATTTCGCAGGATCCGGTTTCTGTCAAAAGCGCCGGATCGCGCCTGAAGGCGAAAACCTGATGTGTGAAAGAGGCCTAAGAGAGTTGAATTGTACTGAATGTACTGTGACATTAAACTACACTTCATGAGGACTCTATCTCTATTAGTTGTATCTGTGTGAACAAGTGGATCCACCTTGTGCCTGAGGAAGCTGCAGTACATGGTCACCCAGAGTGACGGTTCCCCCAGAGTTCCAAAGAATTCATGAGACCTGTTCCACCCCTATCTAAACCTAGCGGCATGTTTGTAACATTGGTGGCCCGTTCAGGGAACTCTGAGTGGGAATTAGTGTGTAGAGGCAAAGTGACTGGAAAATACAGCAGCACCTCAACTCTGCTACACCAGTTAATGGAGACCAGCCATAAAACAGCACAGCACCTCAACTCAACTCTGCTACACCAGTTAAAGGAGATAAGCCCTAAAGCAGCACAGCACCTCAACTCAACTCTTCTACACCAGTTAAAGGAGATAAGCCCTAAAGCAGCACAGCACTTCAACTCAACTCTGCTACACCAGTTAAAGGAGATAAGCCCTAAAGCAGCACCTCAACTCAGCTCTGCTACACCAGTTAGAGGGGACCAGCCCTAAAGAAAACTCACTAGCAGCAATGGATGTGGAAATACAAATGGACAGGATCAGTGAACTGCTTCAGTTAACATGTGAAGAATTGAGAGCAGAGGCAGAACATATAAAGATATCAGAAGAACAGATCTCTAAAGCACGCTCCTACAGACAACTTGAAGCCGCCATTAATACATGGATGAGCTGGGGGAGAAAGAAGCTGAAGATGTCATGAGGATGTTCCCCCAGGAGCTAACAGAGTTTCTAAAGGGGTTGAAGTTGGAAGATGGAGGGGTAGCACCAAATACTAAGATCGGGAATCTCCTTCCGCAGACAGAACTATAGGAATTGAAAGAACAATTCAAAGCCTTAACAACAGCCCTGCAGAAATCTACCAAACTCTCTGAACATGGGACAGGCTCTGACCGAACTGTTAAACTGCTTGGGCTTGATAAATCAGGAAAACTATACTCTTCAACACCACAAATCACCATAAGAAAAGAGTTCAAGATCCTGGGACAGACTGATGAGTGTGAGCAGAACGAGAAACTGTCTTATATGAGCTTGTTGCACCAGATCGATGCAGGATTATTGAAAGGCTACCAGCCAGATGAGATTATTGAGGGGGTGGTGAAAGCGATCAGCCCAGGACTGAACCTCCGCAATATGCTAGAGATGAAAAGTCAATTGACCCTACCACAGTTGAAGATGATTTTAAAAGGCCACTATAAAGTAGGAAGTCCTTCAGAATTGCTCCACCGTCTCATTAACATCTCACAGAACACTACTGAATCACACCAAAGTTTCTTGTTCAGAGCGATTGAACTTAAGGATAGACTGTTGTTCACATGTAGAGATATAGGGATGGAGGAGTTGGATGCTGGGTTAGACCAGAAGAAGTTCTTGAGAGTGTTGGGAATGGGCTTAATCAGCAAGGATATTAAGTTACAGCTGAAACAGTACCTAGGAGTCCCAGGCAATGAAATGGGCCATCTGTGAACAATTTAGAGATTATCTCTATTACAGCAACTAGTTTGAGGTTTACACGGACAATAACCCCTTGACCTATGTTCTCACTACAGCCAAACTGAATGCAACGGGTCAGAGCTGGGTAGGTGAACTGGCTGACTTTAATTTCAGTATAAAGTACAGGCCAGGGAAATGCAATGTGGATGTTGATGGTTTGTTGAGAATTCCACTAGAACCTGAGGAGTTCATGCAAGAATGTTCAGAGGAAGTCAGTCTGGAAGCTACTGAGAGCACTACCCAAGCAGTACAAGCTCATCAAGAGTAAGACACACCATTGCGGTGTCCGTTGATGGTGGAAACCACCGTAAAAGCGAAAGAACGAGATCACCCCCTGTCCATTCAACAACTACCAAAAGGATCAATCCGTAGAGCACAACAGGAAGATCAGATAATTGGCAGATTACTTCCTTATGTGGATCAAAATCGTTTTCCAAGTAAACAAGAGAGAGATAATGAGTCACAAGCAGTATCATTTTTAGTTAAAGAATGGATGATGCTCTTCCTCAGTGAAGATAGTATCCTGTATAGTAAAGGAAGACAAAAACAGCAGTTGGTGCTACCCACAGTGTACCGTAGGTTGATCGTCAAAGAACTCCATGAAAACATGGGACACCTGGGAGTAGAAAGAACAATAAACTTGATCCGTGAATGTGTCACACCCTCGCCTTGGCTAAATGGCGCGAGCCGGGGGTTGTGGCCCCACTGTGCCACAGACCAGACTACCCTGGAAGGGGCATGACTGCAACAGCTACCTTGGTCTTCACTGGAGCCTCTGATGGTGAGGTCAGGCTTGTGCAGCAGATAGCTGTCGGGTGCCACTCCAGGGTGGTGTCTTGCTGTGGCTGCTGATCCCACTTGGAGACAAGTCACTTGGACAGATGTGGCTGACAGGCAGACTGAGACACAGGGCAAGAAGGTACGACAGATACAGGGTAAGCAGGCGTGGCTTGGAGACACTGGTTTAGGCGGGCATGGCTTGAGACACAGGACAGGCGGGCACGGCTTGAGACACAGGACAGGCGGGCATGGCTTGAGACACAGGACAGGCGGGCACGGCTTGAGACACAGGACAGGCGGGCACGGCTTGAGACACAGGACAGGCGGGCACGGCTTGAGACACAGGACAGGCGGGCACGGCTTGAGACACAGGACAGGCGAGCACGACTAGAGAAGGAACAGGTAGGGACCTGTTCACACAGCAGGTGCAGGTATGGATGCAGGCAGGCAGGAGTGGAATATGAAGGAACAGGTTTGGACCTGTTCACACAGGAGGTGCAGGTATGGATGCAGGCAGGCGTGGAATATGAAGGAACAGGTTTGGACATCTCAAGAGCAGCTCGACGAGGCATGTCAAAAACTTTACGGAAGGCCACCAGGAAGGCCCCCAGGCTCATGACGACAGGGTCCCCTGCTTCCCAAAGGGGACAGATCCAATTCAAGGCATCACCAGCTAGGTAGGACATGATATATGCCACCTTAACCCGGTCAGAGGGGGAAACAAACTGCATTCTGCAGGATGTAGTGCAGGCACTTTTTCAGGAACCCTTGGCACTCTTTGGGGTCCCCATAGAACCTAGGCGGATCTGCTGGGTCGTGCTCTTCGTAGGCCAGGAGCTGCTCATAGATGGCCTTGGAGACTATGAGTGGTTCAGAAGTCTCCACAATTGGAACCACACAAGGCGGAACAAACTCTTCCGGTGGCTCACACTGGCAGGGAGAGAGTTCATGACGCTCTGCGAGCGGAAGGACATGGGACTCAGCGGGGACCATGGCCTGTGCAAACTGTCACACCCGCGCCTTGGCTGAATGGCGAGAGCCGGGGGTTGTGGCCCCACTGTGCCACAGACCAGACTACCCTGGAAGGGGCGTGACTGCGACAGCTACCTTGGTCTTCACTGGAGCCTCTGATGGTGAGGTCAGGCTTGTGCGGCAGATAGCTGTCGGGTGCCACTCCAGGGTGGTGTCTGGCTGTGGCTGCTGATCCCAATTGGAGACAAGTCACTTGGACAGATGTGGCTGACAGGCAGACTGAGACACAGGGCAAGAAGGTACGACAGATACAGAGCAAGCAGGCATGGCTTGGAGACACTGGGCAAACAGGCGTGGCTTGGAGACACTGGTTTAGGCGGGCACGGCATGAGACACAGGATGGGCGGGCACGGCTTGAGACACAGGACAGGCGGGCACGGCTTGAGACACAGGACAGGCGGGCACGGCTTGAGACACAGGACAGGCGGGCACGGCTTGAGACACAGGACAGGCGGGTACGGCTTGAGACACAGGACAGGTGGGCACGGCTTGAGACACAGGACAGGCGGGCACGGCTTGAGACACAGGACAGGCGGGCACGGCTTGAGACACAGGACAGGCGGGCACGGCTAGAGAAGGAACAGGTAGGGACCTGTTCACACAGCAGGAGTAGGTATGGATGCAGGCAGGTAGGAGTGGAATATGAAGGAACAGGTTTGGACCTGTTCACACAGGAGGTACAGGTATGGATACAGGCAGGCGTGGAATATGAAGGAACAGGTCTGGACCCGTTCACACAGGAGGTGCAGGTATGGATGCAGGCAGGCAGGAGTGGAATATGAAGGAACAGGTTTGGACCTGTTCACACAGGAGGTGCAGGTATGGATGCAGGCAGGCAGGCGTGAAATAAGAAGGAACAGGTTTGGACCTGTTCACACAGGGGGTGCAGGTGAAGGCAGAAGTGCAGAGAGAAGCTGAAGAAAGAGGTTCTGCAGTGGCAGCAGGAGTGGAGCAAAGCTGAACCACAAGGTCTGTGGAGAGAAGCTGCAGCAAGAGGTACTGCAGCGGCAGAAGGAGCCGTGCAGGCAGAGCGGCTAAGGAGCCGGGCAGACAGAGTGGCTAGAGAGCCGGGCAGGCAGAGCGGCTAGAGAGCCGAGCAGGCAGAGCGGCTAGAGAGCCGAGCAGGCAGAGCGGCGAGAGTGCAGATGCACAGATAAAGCTGCGAGAGTGTAGATGCACAGATAAAGCTGCGAGAGTGCAGATGCACAGATAAAGCTGAGAGAGTGCAGACGCACAGATAAAGCTGCGAGAGTGCAGACGCACAGATAAAGCTGCGAGAGTGCAGATGCACAGATAAAGCTGTACGAGTGCAGACGCACAGATAAGGAGGACACAAGGAAAGACACAGCAAGGAAGGGAGCCACGGACATGGAGAAAGGGAGACTGATAGACAAAGGTAGGACTGAGTTCAGACAGAGAGACAGGGACAAAGACACAAGGACCAGGATATTCAGCCTCCTGGCAGGTGGGCAGAGAACAGACAAGGCACTGGGAACAAGACTCAAGGACCAGGATATTCTGCCTCCTGGCAGGCGGACAGAGAAATGCTAGGCAAGGTACCGAGACACAGGAATACAGACTAAGAGCCTTCAGAGAAGGCAAGACATAGGACAGGGCCTGGCTAGCTCAGCATCAAGGAGCTAACTGAGTTTAGACATTGCACAGGCAATGTTTCAGTGGGAGCGGTGAAACTAAATAGTCAAGGGCTCCAGGTGATTGGTCAGGGACAGATTACACAGGTGCACCCTGACTGCATAAGAACCAGAGAGTTCAGGCGCCGCCCCCTATACACACAGTCTGGAAACATGGAGAGCAGAGGCACAGAGCTGGCAACAGACAGAATTCACAGCATGGCTTGAAGCAGAAAGTAAGTTGGTGTGCGGGGGATGGGAGGCCATGCAGTGAAGCCAGCAGTGTTGTTACAGAACGTTTCTTCTGGCTGTACATGCAGAGAGATATTGAGAGGTATGTGACCAGGGAGTGTGGGTGTCTGAAAGATAAACGTCCCAACACAGCAATGGGTTAGCTAGGCGGGTGAAATGTTTCAAAAATCTTCGATAGTACCCAGTAAGCCCTCGGAAGGCCCGAATGTCTTTCACCATTGTTGGGGTGGGCCACTCTTGCACAGCTGCCACATTTTCACTTGCAGGTCTCACTCCTTCACCAGACACGACATGCCCCAAATATTCAAACTGTTTGCGAAAGAGATTACATTTTTGTAGCTTCACCTTCAGGACGTGGCTCTGTAAATGACTTAGCACTTGTTCAAGTCACTGCAGGTGTTTCTCAAACGTGGCCATGTAGACAATGATATTGTCAAGGTAGATCAGTGTGGCCTCAAAATTCAAGTCCCCTAGGCATCTCTCCATCAAACATTGGAACGCCCTGGAAGCGTTAGGCCAAAGGGCATACGGTTGAACTCGATTAGTCCCATGGGCAACACAAACGCCGTCTTTGGCTGGTCATGTTCAGCCATGGGCCCCTGCAAGTACCTGCTGGCCAGATCAAGGGAAGAAAGGTAATTTGCCTGTCCGAAGGCAGATAGGGTCTCCTCAATTCTTGGCAACGGATAGGAGTCCCGCACTGTACAGGCATTCAGCCATCTGTTTGCATTCTGTGTTCATCCATTCTGGCCTCTTTAAATGCTTCCAATTCTTCCCTAATTTTTGGATTGTCACTGATTGTGCAGTGAGAATTTAATTTAGCAAAATCTCCCATCCTTCTTGAACATTTCTGTCCTTTAGAATATTCAGCCATTAAAACTTTCCTACCCTCTTTCTGAGTCCATTAAAATCTGCCTTTCTGAAGTCTAACTTTAAATTCTGAGTCTTCGCAGGTCTTCCTACTCTAGTAATTCAAAATTCGAGGATATCATGATCGCTGCCTCCTCGTAAGTTCCCAGCCACCTTTACTTTCTCAACCATTTCTTCCATGTTGGTAGGGATTAGGTTCAAGGTGGCATATTTTCTTGTTCTCGGTTCTACCTTTTGAAAGATAAAGTTGTCAGTGAGAGAAGACAAAAATTTTTGGATCCATTACTTTTGCCTGAAAGAGATTACCACCAAATATCTGTATAGTTAAAATCTCCCATGATCCTTATGTTAAAATTGCTATAAAAGAGAAATAGCGCAATAGTGCATTTTCCGGTGTGCAGATAACAATTTGCAAGTAATACACTCACCAAATGGAGTTTTGTAACAGGCAATGGAGAATTTGCTGCTGCAGAACCACAGATCCATGAGGGACCAACATAGATGATTCAGGATAGGAAAAATGTGGTCAGATGATCCGCGCTGCAAATCACTAAAAACTCAGATTATTAATACAGTGGTGTTTATTCTACGTATTTCAGAGTCTCACAGAACTCCTTCTTCAGGAAAAACCACCATAAAAAAAAGAGTCAATCCATATCTTCAGTCTGTCCAGGTGACCTATAGTAAACACCTACAATAGTGTCCTTTCTGTTCTTCTCTTGTTGTATTCTTGCCCAAACAGGTTCTACAGAGCTACCATTCTCTGAAGCTTGGATCTCTGTGGAGATATTTGATTTCCCAACATACAATGCAACACCTCGTCCCCTCTTGTTATGCCTGTTTCTAATAAATAAGTTGTAGCCTTCATAGTTTAACTAACTGTTCCGATCCAGGCTCTTTGAAAACAATTCCCAGACATTTTTTTGAAACCGCAATATTGGTAACAAATTCACAGGCCATCCCCTTTCAAATCACTTTCTTACACATCATGGAGGTTCTATTAAAGACATTAAAGTTACTGGCATAAAAGTGGTTAAAAAAAGTTGGAGAAAAGGAAACTTTATTTATCAGATGTCAAGAGAAGAAAGTAAATGGATATTCGAAATGAATACATTGATTCCTAATGGCCTAAATAGTGAGATTGAACTTTTTGCTTTCAATGTCTGAATATGGATAGTAAGTGATTGCGGGTATATAAGCGCCTCTCAAACTCTATGGACCATCTCTGACGAAGGAATCTGCATATTCCGAAGCGCGTAAGACAATAGTGTGGTCCTTTCAACGCTCCTTAGCCAGTCACGTGACTCCTCACGTGACCGTGATGTCACTCAAGGTCCTGCAGCTCCTCTGCTTCACCTTGCCAGCTACAGCTTACGCGCGGTGTCCTTACCATTCCATAGTAGCGGCTGGCACGCGGAAAGCTTGACTCTGTCACCGGCCGGGACAGCGTCCAATACCCAAGACATCACTTCTTGCTTGAAGCAACTGAAAATCCATATCCTTATTTGGGTTACGGCATACATCGGCATCTCTTCATTGGACCTTTACAGCCAAGAACTTTCTACAGCCTACTGCTATGCTGAGATTAAGGTACTTTTAGGTCTCCCTATGATCTGGCTATAGTAGCTATTTGGCTTTTAACTATAATTACTGTTATTTTATAACAACTGCAAGTATTGTTGTGTGTGTATTTAAATAAACCCCACTGCTGTGTAGGTTTTACTATAGAATCTTTATCCGGATACCACTTTAGCGCAAATAATATAATTATTTTATTCCACTTTTTTGAAACCCACCACAGTAACCCTCAGGGGTTTACTGTTTATGGAATTGATCACATCTACATGGGCATCCGAGAGGGTAGTGCAAAGTGAAAACTCTTACAAAAAGAAACCCTCTGGATAGTCATGTTAGATACCCTTATGCCTAATGGTCTCAATGAGGCCATCTGCTTCAAGTCTTTTCTTTGAGATATTCATATTTGTTTTTTAGTCTTGACAGTGGTATATAGGTTTTATACTTATTTTTCTCTTTTCTATATATATTTCCAGTGCTCTTGGTATTGATATTATCTATATGCTGTCAATATAGACCTTATCATCGGCTTTGGATTTGATTCCTACCTGCGATACTACAATCAACTTTTCAAGCACACCATTGATTATGATTCAATCAGCAATCTTGTTCCAGTTCTGAGGGGCTATATTATCTTGTATTCCAGACATCTATTAGCACTACTACTGTATATATTATGTCTTATATCTGTGGTACTTAATTTTGGTTATTTATTCGGCATTAATGTATCTATCGACACCTATAAAAAAAATTTATAAGAAGGGCCAATATTGATAATATATTTATCTACACATATATTTGACCTGAAGATGCCTCATTAAATTTTAGTGTTGATATATACATTATATATATATATATATCGTTTTATTTTTGTGTTACTGTTTCATTTTCTGAGTATTTTACTACTTACTATTCACCAAATCTGTCTTTTGTATGCATTACTATTGGGATACGGCTGATTTTTTGGTCTACACCATTTCCTATCTTTCACCCGGACTACATATATGTATACTGGGATACAATCTGAAGTTACTTAATTTTGATTCTTTTTGGCAAAGTTATGTGTAACAGTCTGTAGATGTATGTATAAATGCCCTTATAACATTTAATATATTATTATACTTGGCATAAAATGTCCGGATGGCCAATAAGATAGGAGAATTCTTCTAATATCTGGTGTTATACCCTGTATGTTACGTTATTATTATGCTGCAGTTTTTTAGTAGTGCCATGAGAACAATGTGCATTGTTATCCGCTTCCCTTACCTGCTGGAACATTACGTCACCCCATTACTAATAGACGGTGGACGTTTTCGATTCTGCCGGATCTATATATCTGGCTGGTCTGCTTGTATTGACTTTACTGCACAGACGCGACTCACGTGTGCGCTGTACCGCCGCTGTGGCTTTGTGCGGTGGTAGAGTTGCCGTGGTGATGGCAAGAGATGATGCACTTCCTCCTTCCCATCACACACCGCGGGCACCGGTGCACCCAGCTGGGGGTGGTGCATCACGCAGTCATACCCTCCCCTCCTGTATATAATCCCACTGTTCCTCATTGCTAACTACGCCTCTTGAAGAAACCGGGTGCGGTGAAATGCGCGTCGGGGCTTTTTATGCATTCCCCTAACGCTCCTGCTTTGGCTGCAATTTCTCAAGGTACTATGCAGATTAGCTTTACTTTAGCTTTTTATCTTTGACATATTGCATTTGTACTTTATATTGGATTACTGTCATCTCTGGTCTGCCAACCATAGCACTCTTATGAGACTTTAGCAGCCTAGTTTACATCCATGCAGTACTGTTGGCGAATGGGTGTTCTTTAAGTACTACATATTTTATTCCATCTAGTACTTACACATTTGGCTATATTATACTCTGAATATCCTGTCTTTTATAATTATTGTTGCAATAAAGTTTATTATCTTTTCTAAAGAGACCCCTATATTGTTTAATTCAATATATTATATAGCAGTGATTTCGCTTGGAATTTGTTACTGAGGTCACACTCTCTCCTTTTTCTTTTGGTTTATACCTACAATAGTGTCCTTTCTGTTCTTCTCATGCTGTTTTCTTGCCCAAACAGTTTCTACAGAGATACCATTCTCTGAAGCTTGGATCTCTGTGGAGATATTTGATTTCCCAACATACAATGCAACACCTCGTCCCCTCTTGTTATGCCTGTTTCTTATAAATAAGCTGTTGCCTTCATAGTTTTATTCCAATTATGTGTATCATCCTACCAAGTTTCAGTGATGCCTATCACATCATATCTCTCTTCCTGTATTAGCAGCTCCAGTTCTCGTTTGTTTCCCATGCTCTGTGCATTTGTACAGACATATTTTAGTTTGTATTCGTTTTTTGTTGCTGCTCTTTTTTCATTCAGAAGTTGTTGTCTTTGTTCTGTATTTTCACTTCAAGTAGCAGAGTTCTCAAAATATTTCATAATCTGCATACTTTTTCCTGGCCATATATTTCCCATCCCATAGTGCTCTAGTTTAAAACTCTACTGATGAGTTTATCAATGCATCTACAATCATGTGTTTTCAATGTAAAGTTAACATGTGGTTAATCACAAATTTACATTTGTTTCTGCTTTCCGAAATGAAGCGACGCTTTCTTTAACAGGGACTTTGCATGCTATATCTGGCTGATCCTGACCTTGATGGTTCCGGAAGCAACTTGTTATGTCTCACTTGAAGAGATGGATCCACAAAGCCATTGGCTTGTCTGATCAGTTGTTAATCAGCACAGACAGCTGGTGATATAAGTTGAGCAAGTTGGAACCGTGTTTTCAGAAGTGGCCAAACTGAAGCAGCGGCAACTAGAGTAGTAGAATAGGAGTCATGGCATCTGGTTAAGCAAATTAGACTCAGCAATGATTAGGAACGGATGCGACAGAACTGAGTTGTGTGAAGAGGAAAGATGAAGGAGCTTGATCACGCTAATTCCAATGCAGGAAAAAGGATTAGACTTGGATCCAGGAGAGTAACATGAGTTTGTTTTTGTGGAGCAAGACAGGAATGGACATGCGAGGGTAATGTTTATATTCTGGGGCTTTGGTTACAAGATGAGCCCACCTCTAACTTGTCCTTGGGCCTTTCAGATCTACAGCGTAGGGAAGAAATCTAGCTGTGGCCATTCTGTTGAGTCCATTTTCCACTTCTCTGCAACCTTATAACCTCACATTAGAAGCCATTAAAGTCACATCGCTTCAGGTATTTCCAAGAATGAGAAATGCAATAAGGTCACAGCTGCAATTGGTTCCAAAGGATTACAGGGTGCAAAAAGAGAAGTCTCAGTGACATGCACCTTCCAGCAGGCATCCTCTCTAGACTCCACTAAACACCATTATTCCTCTATTTCAGGTCAGGAAAGGATGCAACCCATCTACAGATTCCTCTAAATTGATTTGTAAAGACCTTTTCTCTTCCCAACAAGCTGCTGCAGCTCTCCATGGCAAATGCCTATCTCCTCTCACATCCCCCAACAATACGTGCTGTAGAGCGGTCCACCCCTCCATCCTAGAGCTCAGAGACATTGGGAGCTGGATGGTCCCCTCACCAGCTCCTCTTACCACTGCTCTCTTGGAGGCACCAGAGAGGAACCCACTGTTGACTGGTTGGTCACAAGTAGTGTTGAGCATTCCGATACCGCAAGTATCGGGTATCGGCCGATACTTGCTGTATCGGAATTCCGATACCGACTTCCGATATTTTTTCAATATCGGAATTCGGCATCGGAATCGGAAGTTCAGTTGATTGACGGCCTGACGTCATCATGATGCGCGGTGTGTGCGCATCATGATGCGCCGTCATTTCGGGCCTTCCGGGGGTCTCTGCCGGCCTGCCGGGGGGCTGTGCCGGCCTGCCGGGGGGCTGTGTGGACTGCCCGGGGTCTGTACCGGCCTGCCGGGGGGCTGTGTGGACTGCCCGTGGTCTGTACCGGCCTGCCGGGGGGCTGTGCCGGCCTGCCGGTGGTCTGTGCACCCTGTGGGGGTCTGTACCGGCCTGCCGGGGGGCTGTGCCGGCCTGCCGGGGGGCTGTGCTGATGTCCGGGGGGCTGTGCAAGCATCGTCCGATGGGACTACAAGTCCCATCTGGCGATGCCTGCTACCATGACAGTGATTGACACATTAGCCAATGATGGGACAGTAGTAGTCCCATCATCCGGCTAATGTGTTAAATGTTAAAAAAAAAAAAAATACTACATACATACTACATGCATGCTACATACATACTACATGCTACATACATACTACATATATACTACATACATACTACATACATGCTACATACATACTACATGCATGCTACATACATACTACATATATACTACATACATGCTACATACATACTGCATGCTACATACATACTACATACATACTACATGCATGCTACATACATACTACATGCTACATACATACTACATATATACTACATACATACTACATACATGCTACATACATACTACATGCATGCTACATACATACTACATATATACTACATACATGCTACATACATACTGCATGCTACATACATACTACATATATACTACATGCATGCTACATACTACATACATACTACATACATACATACATACTACATGCATGCTACATACATACTACATGCTACATACATACCACATACATACTACATACATACTACATGCTACATATATACTACATGCATGCTACATACATACTACATGCTACATACATACCACATATATACTACATACATACAATACATACTACATACATACTACATACATACTACATGCTACATACATACTACATATATACTACATGCATGCTACATACATACTACATGCTACATACATACTACATATATACTACATGCATGCTACATACATACTACATGCTACATACATACCACATATATACTACATACATACAATACATACTACATACATACTACATACATACTACATGCTACATACATACTACATATATACTACATGCATGCTACATACATACTACATGCTACATACATACTACATATATACTACATGCATGCTACATACATACTACATGCTACATACATACCACATATATACTACATACATACAATACATACTACATACATACTACATACATACTACATGCTACATACATACTACATATATACTACATGCATGCTACATACATACTACATGCTACATACATACTACATATATACTACATGCATGCTACATACATACTACATGCTACATACATACCACATACATACTACATACATACTACATACATACTACATGCTACATACATACTACATATATACTACATGCATGCTACATACATACTACATATATACTACATGCATGCTACATACATACTACATGCTACATGCATGCTACATACATACTACATACATACTACATGCTACATACATACCACATATATACTACATACATACAATACATTCATACAGTACATACATAGACATACAGTACATATAACATAGAGTAACATACTTACCAATACTTGTCACATTGTTCCCCGAAGCCATTGTCGTCTACGGAATAAATATTAACATAACAAACCACAAAAATACTCACCCACGATCCGAAGCAGTCCACGAGTGTGTCCCACGACGATCTTGGGTAGAGAACTGCAGCATCAGATGATGCTGCCGTTCTCTACGGGCTGCAGGAATCCAATGACGGAAGGTAGGTATCCTTCCGCACTGTATTCCTCCGCCACTTAAAAAAAAAAAAGTCCCTAGTCTCACTTTATGCCATTGCTGCGTGGGAATTTCCCACACAGCAATGGCATAAAGTGAGACTAGGGACTTTTTTTTTTTTAAGTGGCGGAGGAATACAGTGCGGAAGGATACCTACCTTCCGTCATTGGATTCCTGCAGCCCGTAGAGAACGGCAGCAACAGCTGATGCTGCAGTTCTCTACCCAAGATCGTCGTGGGACACACTCGTGGACTGCTTCGGATCGTGGGTGAGTATTTTTGTGGTTTGTTATGTTAATATTTATTCCGTAGACGACAATGGCTTCGGGGAACAATGTGACAAGTATTGGTAAGTATGTTACTCTATGTTATATGTACTGTATGTCTATGTATGTATTGTATGAATGTATTGTATGTATGTAGTATATATGTGGTATGTATGTAGCATGTAGTATGTATGTAGTATGTATGTAGCATGCATGTAGCATGCAGTATGTATGTAGCATGCATGTAGTATATATGTAGTATGTATGTAGCATGCATGTAGTATATATGTAGTATGTATGTAGTATGTATGTAGCATGTAGTATGTATGTAGCATGCATGTAGTATATATGTAGTATGTATGTAGCATGTAGTATGTAGCATGCATGTAGTATATATGTAGTATGTATGTAGCATGTAGTATGTATGTAGCATGCATGTAGTATATATGTAGTATGTATGTAGCATGTAGTATGTATGTAGCATGCATGTAGTATGTATGTAGCATGTAATTTTTTTTTTTTTTTTTACATTTAACACATTAGCCGGATGATGGGACTACTACTGTCCCATCATTGGCTAATGTGTCAATCACTGTCATGGTAGCAGGCATCGCCCGATGGGACTTGTAGTCCCATCGGACGATGCCTGCACAGCCCACCGGCAGGCCGGCACAGCCCCCCGGCAGGCCGGCACAGCCCCCCGGAGCCTGCACAGCCCCCCGGCAGGCCGGCACAGCCCCCCGGCAGGCCGACACAGCCCCCGGAGCCTGCACAGACCACCGGCAGGCCGGCACAGACCACCGGAGCCTGCACAGACCCCCTGGCAGGCCGGCACAGCCCCCCGAAAGGCCCGTACAGACCCCAGAGAGGCTGTACAAGGGCAGGAAAGGGTTTTTCTTATTCCGATACCGGAAGTCCCATAGACTTGAATGGGACTTCCGGTATCGGAATCGGCGATATCGATACTTTTTTTAAAGATCGGCCGATACCATCCGATACGATACTTTGAAGTATCGGACGGTATCGCTCAACTCTAGTCACAAGTGAATGGGAGATGCTGCAAATACTATTTCCAATGACTCAGGATTGCAGAATCATCAGTGCAGGGTCATCAGTGTCTTAGGTTTATGTAGTCACTCCCGTGGTGTCACAGTGTCCAGCCATGGTAATGTGGAGCCGCCTTCCTTGTAACGCCACCACTGGACAAGTGAATCAATATACAATTTTAATTTAAATTGTGGACAATGGACCAGGAAAAATACAGAAGTCATATGGCTTTATAGCAAAATTTAAAATTGCCCCCAATCTCTTAAATGTGATGTTTCACCACAGACTTGTGTAGTATATCTCTTCCATCAGAAGGGTTTGTTCTGTTCATAAATCTGAAAACTTTGGCTATTTGCAGCTACTACTAGGAGCTCAGTGAATAGGGATATATACAGCTACTACTGAAAGTAGGATCGGTGAAAATATCTAGACAATGAGCCCTCCCCAGTGGTTGCAAAAAATGATTGTCAGAAAGCAGAAGCACTTCTGTGTCTCTTAGCTAGGGTCTCAGCTTCTTTGTTGCCTCCTCCTTGGTTCACCTATGTTACACCTTTACAGGATAAGTCTTACTTAAAACATATTGTTATAGTTCTGTACGGCATTGTTCTTCAATATCACCATGAGCCCTAAATCCTCACTGCCATTAAACCAAACTTTTCATAAATCAGTAATATGAGCGAAAAAAAAATAAACTTTGTAATGTATCTTATTAAAGAACTCTGCTTCTTTCTCAACTTTCCTCCACTTCTTCTCCTCTTCCCTGCCCCTAAACTCATTATTAACTCTAAAAAGCAATTACTTTAAATCCATCCTGCTCAAAATACAATTGACTGCCAGCTAACTAAGGGATCAGGTTACTGCTGCCTACTAAATTCTACAAAGTGAGAAGGATGGCCCAGGAGGGAGGAGCAAAGTGGGAAAAAAACACAGTGCTACTGGTTTTTAGTAAGTGTTCACTCTAATGCTGGATTCACAGCTACCCTGCTCAATACTGCCGCATAATTTCCTCCATGCTGCTGCTTCTGCTTCTAAACATCTTCTACGTAGACACATGAGAACAGAGATCCCTCCTCTCTGTGCATTTATGCGGTGTATGTGAGACAACATATCAGCCAGTCTACACCCACTAGCTCAGAGAAAACTTAAAATGAAAGATGGAGCCTAACGAGGAAACCTTGTGAAAATGCATGATAGAAATGTAATGTAATAGTGTTATCCCTCATGTACACGCATGTTATTCAGAACACTTACCCAGCAATGACAGGTATACTTTAAGAAAGCATTTGATATTATCACTTAAGATTTAGTAGAGAAATTCATAAAACATGGACTCCTCCCACACATAAATGTTTAAGAAATGCTTTTATTTTGATTTCTTTACATTTTTTGACATCATAAAGCCCTTATTTTGCTCAAGGATCTGCTAAGTGTTCTCTGGATACAAGGACTCGACGGGAGACTCAAACACGCTCCTTTATGTTCAACAAAACATGGTGCCTGTACCTGGAAGGTAAATGTCTAAGTGTTGGCGGCTCGTCAGCCTCCGTCATGACGCTTTCAGCCTTACATACAGGGTGGAGGAGATATGTCCTTGTTTGTTCAGCAGTCCACAGCTCAGTGATAATTCCCAGATTAGGCTAAACTTCCTACAGCTCAGTAATTAGACATTTACGTGGCAAGCGTGGGGGTTACATGTATAATTTATCATTTGGTGAAAAAAAAAAAAGAACCAGAAAGATATGGAAGAAAAAAAAATAAAAAAAAATAAAAAGCCTAAAATCACCGCAAGCTCACACAGAAGAAAAATAATACAATATGTTCAAAACAAACAAACAAAACGGTCCCATGTTAGAAAACGGTAGAGATAAAGCGATGTCGTCTTCTCTGGAAGCTCGGTAAGTGCAGATATGACTATTTTTTTTGCATGGAGAAAAATCCGTCCGGGCTTCTATTATCACAGCAAGGTTGTTCGATGGGATTCTTCAGAAATTCGACAGATGCTGCTCTTCAATTACAGGTTCCTGATCTTCAATAACTGGTGGAAGTAGATACTGGAATATAAAGCAGAAAATTAATTAGTCGCTGATATAATACATACCTGGCCATATCACTATTACTGACATCATCTCTACCGTTAAAGAAGATTTCCAGTTTTATGTAAATAATGATTAAAGGGAACCTTTGTCATCAAATATGATGTCTTATCTGCCATCTTCATGTTATAGAGCAGGAGGAGACGAGCTGATTGATATATCGTTTTTTAGGAGAAGTTTCAGTAAATCTTGCAAAATATTCATTTAAATTCCTACTCTTTCTATGCTTAAGAGTCCAGTGGGCGGACATATTTAGTGTATGACTCAGTAGGCCCTCCCACTGGACTCTTAAGCATAGAGAGAACAGGAATTGAAATGAATTAAACACAGGTTGCCCTAAATCTTTCCCTACAAAACTATATATCAATCCGCTCAGCCATCCCTGCTCTATAACTTGCGGCCTACAGATAGAACTGCATTCACAGTGTGACAGATTCCCTTTAAAGGGCTTTTTGAGTTTCTAGTATTGATGGCCTATTGTCATAAGCCTTCAATATTAGATCACTGAGGGACTAACTCTTGGCATAATTGCTGGAACTTTATTCTCCCCAGTGGTGATCCGGTATCAGTCACAGTGGCGGCTCAGTATACAGAGAGGCGGCTGTTACTGCGTCCCGGCCCTGACTGACGGCCGGACCCAATGCAGAGCCAGTGTCAGTCATGGCCGAGGATGTGGTTACAGCCGCTGCTCTGTATACTCAGAATGGTGACTGAGCCAGCGCCGGCACCACCCCCGTGACTGAAACCGGAACGCTGCCAGGGGGAAAAAAAGTTTATTTTCTCCCTGCAGGGTTTGGCTCCGGTCAGGTTAGTAACGCCATTAACCTGCAGATTAACCTCATAACTGAAGGTTAGTGGTGTTTTTTCTGGTGACAGGTTCCCCTTAATGATTCACTGACTCTACTAGGTAAACATTTCTGGAGGCTTCAGTGATTACACAAGCCTTGAGGCTTCTTTAAAAAGCAGATTAATGGGGATCCCTGCCAATCTTATGTTCAGTGTATGGAGATGGCTACTCTTAGCATGCTCCTGTACACACTAGTTTTCTGTTTGGAAGTGACGGTCAGTCTTTTGATAATCCTATATTCATGGTCCTACCAATTTCTCAACTTAGCAGGATATCACCTAACCATAAATAAGTGATAAATTGCCGATCACTGGAGTCCAACGTCTTCTGATCTCAAGAACAGGGCGCTAAACTGTTCCGTTAACATGGAGCCTCACTGCTTCATTTATTCTAAGAGACTACTGAAGAAAATTGGGTATGAATACTGCAGAATCAGTGGTGATCCAAAAGCTTAGACCTCCAGTGATCAACAGCACATTATCACCTAGAATTTGGGAAACAGATATGTATGTGTATACATATATATATATATATATATATATATATATATATATATATATAAAAAATACACAGTACATATACAGCTATAAAAAAACAATTAAAAAAAATCAATAAAAGACTGTAAAAAAATGTGAAAAAAATTTGCGACTAGCATTGAATACGGTTAACCAATGGCTGAATATATGAGCATAGGACAGGAAAGTACTGGGCTTGGGGATGGGCGTGTGTGGGGGAAAGTAGAGAAAAGTGCAGTAAATCAAGAATGGGAAAATTAAATTGTTTTTTTCTCTATATAATTTAAATTTATTGTATTTATATGCATATGTAGAAAAAATATAAGAATCAATTCGTAAGCTCCAATACTGAACTTTCAGAATTGGGATATAGACTTTCAGAGGGTATATTAGAGGAGATATTTATTTATGTAAATTATTTATTTTACTCATTTATATAGCGCCATTAATTCCATGGCACTTTACAGGCATTATTAGCACTGTCCCCATTGGGGCTCACAAACTAACTTCCCTATCAGTACGTCTTTGGAATGTGGGAGGAAACCGGAGAACCCGGAGGAAACCCACGCAAACATGCGTGCCGTCCGTAATATATGTGGCTATTCTATATAATTATCTACAATAAGTATTACAATCTGTAAAACATGTAAAGTAGAATTGCGCTGCCTTCCCGTATCTCATATACTGCTTCAACTTACTCCACATTACAGATTACCGTATGTAAAGAGTAAGACCTTCTATACAAGAAATTACATTTTGCTTCATTTTGCTAAAACAAACAGTACAAAAGTGTAAAATGTTAATTCAGAACTGGCAAAACGGAAATCATATTGTAGTTACATTATATCTTCACTGTTAATGTGCGGGTTAGCGTTATTCAGCTTAGTTAAATTGCTATTATATGTGAGATAAGCAGTGGTGGCATTCTCCTACATAGCGGTTAGTAGTGAAGGGTATGACCTAACACAAAGAAGGATGATCTGTGAGCGTCCGATTACTAAGACCCCCAAAGTGGCTGTGGATGCACTATGCCACATCATCTACTGCCAGATCCACATGATCAACCCATGATAAGCCACAGAGACCGCGAAAAAGGCCATCCCAAAATACAGTCATTACATTCTAGTGACTGGAGTGGATCTCGGTGATCAAATCCCCACAGATCGGGCATATCTCATGAATCCTACTGACAGGCTATCAGTATCTGTTCTGGGAATCCCTTTTAGCGCATTAATAATGATAATTAACCAATAAAATGAGCAAATTGTTGCACTTCCATAATATGCAATTAAGGGCTTTATATACCAGGGGAAAGTGTGAAAGAAAGATGTTTTTTGATGTAACCTCTGTTGTAATTGAAGAAAATTGCATCAACTACCAGTACTTCTATTTTTACCTGGCTTTGATAAAGTACAAAACTGCAAAGGGGTGAGGGCAATTAAAAAAATATGAAATTTGCTTGTTCAAGATGGCGGCTTTCCACATGGGTTTTGCAGGCCCGTTGGTTGAAAACATATTGGTAAATGAGTAGATCCATGTTGACGTTGGATTGGCCAGATATCACAAACACATTGCCGTCTATTATATATTAATTAAAAAAATAAGAACATTTTGAAATTATTTCTTGGTCTATGAGGGCACTTACTTGAGCTGGAATTTAGGCTTCCATACTGTAGTCCACCTCCAAAGCTAGATCCAAATCCAAAGCCTCCACTGCCCAGGCTTGCACCACCGCCAAGTCCGGAGCCAAGGCCAAGCCCTAAGCCACCTCCAAGGCCACCTCCAAGGCCACCGCCTAGACCACCACCAAGGCCACCACCAAGTCCAAGGCCTCCTCCGAGACCACCTCCTAGTCCTCCTCCAAGGCCACCTCCAAATCCGGCTCCACCGCCAGCTCCTCCACCACCTCCCACAGCAGAAGATACAGTAGATTTGGACATTTGGACGGTGATGCCACTTCCAGAGCTGAGTCTGTAAGACAGAGAGACAGAGGATTAAATACATTTTATGTGCCCATTTCCAATCTCAACTGATAAAGTTTGATAATGAATCCAAACATGGGAGCTACAAGGAGGTGGGTGATCCTTGTGGCAACCTATAGAATGGTCACTAGGGCTGGCTTTACAAATTCACTATTTCTCTCATTTGCCCCGTATGCAAAAATGGTTGAGTGAGTTGAGTCAGTCAAATATACATGTTTCTGACACCTAACACATCTGATGGTGACTTAGCTCCCCTATGAACAAAAAAGGATTGAACATATTTAAATCCAACTGCCCGATCCTTCTTGATGATCTTGCCCAAATCAGTTGCTGTTGTTCTCTTGTGTATTGTCAGCTTATCATTTTAATTCCCAGGCTCCTGCTCCATAGATCTGGAGAAAAGTAAAGGTCCCATACACATTAGATAAAAGTCATCCAAGCCTACTAATTTTGCAGGGATTGGCTGACCACCCAATGTGTATGGTAGCCTATTGACTCTCCCTTGACCAATGATGACAGGAGAGAGAAGGATCTGTCATGTGGAATTTCAATGGCCAATCTATTTTTTCACCGTAGACCTAAGCAAGGCCGGGTGAGATGGGTGTACATATGTATGGGTGAATCAGGAGAGATAGCATGATCGTTAAATGAATGACCATCTGTCTAAAGTGCATGGCCAGCTATAAAGGTGAATATCATATATTTTATTTTTACTTAGGAGAAGAAGGAAGGAAGAGATGATGGTCATTTTCTCTTGTATCTAGAGTTTTTCTTTAAGCAAATGATTGTGTTCCTTTTAGTCTCTGAAGCAAGTGATGTTATCTACAAACTCATTTATCACAACCCCAGAAATCCAAGTAATTAGACACTTGATTCAGAAAACAAAGATTCTTGTAGCTTTTAAAAATACCTAAAAAGCAACACAAATTGTCACTGTTCCATAAATGTAAACTACGTACCTGGGACAAGGGACTAAATGAAATGGAACTGATCCGAATATGAAATGATAAGAGATGTAGGTCAGTCCATGTGCAAATCTTCAGGGTTGTCAGTGTTGACAAAAACAGGCCTTCAGGTATTGGGTCAACAGAACTTAGTAACTGACTGGGATTTTGAGGTAGGAGTGAAATTTGTGCTGGTCAAGGGGTCTACAACTTGGACAACTGTTGGCCAGGCCAACTAGTCCGTGTCAGTTTCAGAAAGTGCCACAAACTTAAGTAAGATAACTGATGCTTGTATGGCTATTTCTCCAGGCTCCACCATACCCATGAATAATCAGTTAAGGCAAATTTTCTTGTGTTATTGGGAACAGGAGTTGTCCAGTTGAGGGAACATGTTTTTTCCCACTTAAATGTATGTGTTTTAGGCTAAAAATCATTTTTGCAATCGGTTTAGTTAAAAATGTTGCACTATTTGGCTTTCACATGCTTTTTGCTTCCATGAACATTACATTTTGAAGTGGTCTATGGTCATCAATTAGCTGAGAGGAGCTCAGAAAAAGAGTTACAAACTCCGTGTCAGACAGGCAGGACAACCTCAATGACGGATTTTCAACTGATTCTGCAGCCATCAATAGACAGTGAAAGACAGAGGCCGTAGAAGGCAAACAGTGGAAAATTAAAAAAAAAAACAATTGCAAAAAAAAAGATTTTTTCCGCCCCCAAATACATGCAATTAAATAAAAAAAGAAAATTGTCCCCAATGGTGGATAACCTAAACTTATTGCATACTGCTGTATTATTGAGTTCAATATATAGACAGTATACCACAAGCTGAGCCCTAGAAATATGTACAGAAGTAAAAAAACGGCACAACATTTTAGAGAACAATTTTAAGTAATAAACCATATGAACTTTTCACAAATGTTAACAATTGCATGTAAATAGAGTTACTTGTGCAAAAAAAACCTGTAGTAAAATCTTAGGCCAGAAGCTTGTAATAACGATTTCCACATGCCGTGACATTAATAATGGCAGAAACTAAAGTACGTTTGGATCAAAGTTAATCAAGTCTGGCTTTTTTTTTCAGATGTAAAATGCTCTTTAAGGTGCAGGCAATAAGAATGTTAATTCCTGTTGCTTAGACCTCTGCTAATCATTTCATGGCATCTCAAGAACTCTAAACCTCTTCTGAAATATTTCTTTCCCTCTTTCAAAGTTAGATGAAAGATTTCTCGTCTGGAACGAATGGTGTACCTGGCTGTCCCTTTCTATAGGAAGAATATAAGCACTTAAATGGTCATTGCTTTTCCAGCTAGCCTGATGTCATTTCATAGATAATGTGATAAATAGGCAATCTGCAAATTACTTTATTTAAAAAAATAAATGACACTGATAAATCACTCAAAAGTGATAGAGAGTAGTAGCAGAGACATTGAAACAGATTGCAGGAAGTAGGGACCGGTATTTGTTGATTTACAGGAAGTGGGGCGGCTCGTTGTCTCTCTGCTCCTGCTCTCCTGTCTGTCAAACTAGTGATTGGCTCTTTTTGGTGATCTGGCTCTCTTGGCTCCGCTCACCAAAAAGAGGTGGCTCTTTTGGATCCTAAATGGATCCCTATTAAAGTTGTGTTCACAATATGTGAACACATATTTAAAATGACATGAATGTAGCCAAAAAACCCTATGGCTGGATCTCCACCTACTTGCAGCCAGCCATAAAATTGACGAATTGGCAGAGTTTGAGTCATGTTGGTGGAGTTACGTCCGCTGAACACCAGAATTTTACGCCAAGTAAGAGCCATTCAGAGAATTCTGTGAGTCTTACTGGGTTGCCGGCTCCCATCGTTCACAGCAAGGAGCCGGCTCTTTGTCTCGATGCATTTATGAACGACCCATCACTATGCCAAACTGCATATAGGCATAACACAGAAGTAGGCAAGACAGTCATTGATCAATGGCATACTAAAAAGTCAATGGCCGACCTTCATTAATCAGTTTTAGGCAAGAAATGTACTTTAAGAAGTCATAATTACATATAGTAGTGCGCTTGAAAAAAGATGTCCATCAGTTCAATCAAGTGATGGGAAATGTTAAAGGGAAGAGGAATAGGATCATCAATAATGCAAGATCCAGTTTACCCTGAATGCAAGATTTTCCTTTCTGATCACAAGTGTCGATTGGCACAATCAACATGTAGAACAAGAATTGTAGACATATTCCGGAACCTAATTTTTTTTATGTTTTTTTTTTCCTAAGTGGCCAATGATGCTTGCACATAAATTTGTGACTTTTCTCGAAATTCAACAAAATTTGCGCAAAGTGCGCCTTTCAATACATTTTGTATTAAACCAATTTTTACTTTAGACAGGAGTTAACCGAGTTCGGTCTTATTAAATGTGGTCCAAAGAATCAAAAATATTGACCCTGTAGATCGCCGATGTCACAGCAAAGGACGGGGAGAGCTGAAGCAGCTCCTCTAACAGAACAGCACAGAAGGGTTAATGATAGAAATGCAAATATAGGTCAGACTATCACTTACACGCCAGCAGCAAAACATGAGGTAAGTAACCTCTATGTAGGTCACCGCGCAGTATATTACCAGTGATTTATTGATTACAACAAGCAATCTATAGAAAGCTCTATACAAAATGTCACCCTGAGAACCCGGCACCATGCAAGTATCTGCTGCTCATGTGTTATATCAAGGAGCGGTAATTCTGCACCTAGTATCTTCCCCGGCGTCTTTCTGTTATGCAATCCCAGCTCTGTTCTTTTATATTATTTCATTCCTTCTAACAAGGTATTTATTCCTCTGTTCTGCTGTAATGCCAGGAAGATAGCAGTCAGCGCCGCATACAGAACATAATGCATTACGCCGCTCTTCTGTGCTCTGCTCTATTTCACTAGTAATATTTTACTGGAAATACGGCACGACTATTTTTAGCAACCCATTAACAAGTACGCAATGAAGAAACACATTAAAGCGAGGGTCTTGTTTGATGCAGAAGCCTCTCTCCAATGTTCAGAGGGAAACGTCAGAATATCAAGAGTGAACATCAGCAGAGAGGAACATAGTCATGTTTTTGCGTAGGGACGATTTGCTCGGATTGATAAATCTCTAATAAATAGTTATTTTTCCCTTTTGTAAAGGAGTCTGTGTCTTATCCAGTGGTATATATACAAAAGAGTGGTCCCAATATCCCATCACCCAGGAGAGAAGAGAATGGCCAGGTAGCTGTTACTTTTCCCATCTCTATAACCCGTGAGCCATTCCTTACCCTCTGATTTACTAACAGTGTGGTTCCTCTGGGGCGGGACTTCTCTGCAGATTATCCTGCCCAGTAGCAAAGAAGATACCACACATATTCATGTTCATATTCATCTATATTCATCTGCGGTGACCTAAGCTAGACACGAACATGGACTTATTGGGTCACAGGAATGGTTTTTGGGCGTGTGGTCTTTTTCCCTATTGTAGAGTCGTCTGTTTAATGTGCAGTGGTATGCATAGAAAATAGGGGACTCCATATCAAAGATCAAAATGGGCAACGCAACCCAGGTTATACAGACAAAGAGAAAATGGATATGTGTATATCACTACATCCCTTATCTCTTGGGCCTTTTTGATTTGCTAAGAGTTCAGTTCCTGATTTGCTAACAATCCTGTTCCTCTAGGGTGGGGACATCTCCACAGCATATTCTACCTGGCAGTAAGGATGATACCATTAGCCAGGACCTTGTTGAAGCTGCCTGGCCTGCTTTTATAGCATATATAGAAAAAATATATAGATACACAGGAATGGGTCTGAATGTATGTGGGCCCTTAAGTCACAAAGGGCCCTCATCCTATCCAAGCTCAGCCTGTCAACTCTCCAATTGTTTACCTAGATTGTTAAGCCCCCTTTACCACTGACAAACAGTGGACTCTAGCATTTGCCCAGGTGTGTCTAGTGCAGATGTCAATCCTATAGGGAATCCTACAATTAAATATGTTCTCCTGATATATGATATTGAAGACCTTTCCTTAGTAAAAATTTGTCAATATCAGATCGGTGGATCTGTATTACCTCCACCGATCACTGTTTTTTAGCTGTAGCGGCAGCCGGATGTAAACACTGAACGAAGCTGCAATCAATGTGTAGCAGCCGTTGTTCAGTACCGCAGAACAGCTCATCTTCTCTTGAGGTTAAGACATCCATATCATATGACCGGAGAACCTCTTTAAGCCTCTGGGAATGAGGGAATACGTGGTCGTCTGTTACTTCCCAGGCCCAGAACGCTAATCTGACTCCTCATTTTGCATTTTGCCGCTGCTCTTTCTGTTCGGATTGACTTCTGTATACTAACACTTGCCCATCACTGGGGAGTTCATGCACAAAAAATTGATTACAAGCAAGGAAAAGTTACAATAATTCCAAAGAAAATATTTTTTTTCTGGGACTCGGATAACATCTGCACATAGACTGTTGCAAGCGAGTGTCATTAAGGTGGGCACGCCACAGTACATACATTGCCTCTATTTGTTTGTACTGATAGAAAATGCAGTATTACAACCCCAGTAAATTATTCTAGCTATTAGTCATTTTGCTATCTATCCGGTCTATCCGGTCACTTTAGTCTTCGGTTTTTATTTTCTGTTCTCCCAGCTACATCTGATAAGAGCGTGTTCTTCTCTCCGGCTGCCTATTAAGGAATAACTACAGTTCTACATTCTGGTTTTACAGCAGAAAGGGCAAAAAGAGAGAAAGACAGCTAAGACCCTACTGTCGTTGCGGTATAAAACATCCCCCCCCCCCAGCCCGAGTGCGGCCTGACCTCCTGGGCAATATACCTGTCATATTATGACAGACTATGGAGGCCATAATGTAATCAGTCACATTTTGATTACCCAGCTCCTTTTTTTTTCTTCCTCTCACTCCAGTATATTTTTCACATTCTCTAAATTTCTGCTTATTTTTGGCTGACATGTCCCTCTCGACTCTAAATTGCTCTGCTAAATAATTTAAAATGGATTAGACCAGAATTCTTCCCGACAGTTTAAGGATTGTGAATAAATGCTCCATTCAGGCTTTTTTCAATATTACTTTTCTTTTTTTCGACAGCGGATTTTTTGGTCACTTCCAAATCCACTACAATTACTGAGGTTATATAAAAAGGTAGAAATGTGACTTCCTGAAAATTATCGTAAACGTTCATATCTACATTAGTCACCGGTCAATGTATGACGTCGTGACTAATTAGGACCTAGATTTTATTCTAGCCAGGATAAAGCATCTAGAAACGATCCTGGTTTCTACCCATCGAAGTCTCACTGAAAATTTGGGCAAAAGGTTGTCCATAATCCAAAAAGTCCTACAACTCAATGATCTGGCCCAGCCCTATTGCTTATTAAAGTTTAAAGCTTTTGTGAAAAATGTAAATTGTCCATTTCTACCAATGTATTCTATCTCATTTTTCCTTTGGCTCAACTTATACTCGAGATATAAGCTGACCAACTTAATAGAAAAACACGGCTTTTCGATATTCCATCAGAAGACATTTATGAGATATGTGCCTATATATGGCGACGAAGTGGTTGCGATGTGATCTACAGCACCTTCTGTTTTTTTGCCAGTATAACACCATAAAATGCAGATTTTGTACTGTGACTTTGTCAGATGTCTTAAAGAAATTTGGGAAAAACTCAGGGTGGGCAAATTAGAAGATCGAACGATAGCCTTTTTCTCCATGTTATTAGTCCTACTGCAGGATGTCAAAGTGGTGACGATTGTGACAGGCACCAATCTGGGGACACAAGGTCATAATGATTTTCATTTAAAGAGGTTGTCTGCTGTCTTTTGATTGATGACCTATCCTTAGGATAGTTCATCAATGTCTTATCAGCTGGGGTCTGACACTTGGCAGCCTCGCCAATCAATTGTTATCAGTGTCAGAGGCTGCCGCCGGCTGCTGGCTGTCTCTTAGTAGTAGCCGAGGCTTGGTACTACACATCTGCCTCCTATTCAATTCAATAGGAGGCGGATGTGCCATACTCTGCCGTGGCCACTATCAGAAGGCGGCCAGCTCCGCAAGTGAGCCCTTCCGACTGGTCATCAATGAAAAAGCAGTGGACATTTTTAGTGTATAAATGACATTGAAACACCTGGGAAAGAGTTTTCTGAATATTTCATGCTAGGAGTGCAGTGAGACCTTTAAATTTAGGAGCTGTGTATCAAACCAGGTTCCTTTAAATAGGACCTGTCATCAAGTTAATAGTGGTCAATTTTTTATCTTAGGCCAGGGTCACACTTGCGAGTGCAATGCGAGAAAGTCACATGAGTCTCTCGCCTCAATACCCGGCAATGCCGCTGGCACTTGGGACTGGAGTGTGCGGTTACATGTCTTTCTATGCAGCTGAACACTCCGGTCCAAACCGCCGGCGGCAGTGCCAGGTATTGAGGCGAGAGACTCGCGCAAGTTTCTCGCATTGCACGCGCAAGTATGACCCTGGCCTAATTCTACTCCCGTTGCTTCCCTGAGTGTTCTGTTTTTTTTTCTAAATCTGCCATACACATCCATAGTTATGGGCCCTTTTATTTAGTGCAGATTCTTCTGCCGTTTGCCAGATGGTTGTTGGGGACATGTATTTAGGTTCCTATGAATAATTACCTGTTGAGCACCGTCCCCTTTGCAACGACTATAAAAATGAGACTAAATAAAAAAGTTCACATGTCTGCAGTTGTATGGCAAATTGAAAAAAAAACAAAAAACAACATACAATGACTCAGGCGAGTAGCGGGAACAAAATGGTGACAGGTCGCCTTTCATTCCAGGGACCCTATACACCTCTGCCTGTGAATGTAGCATATCCCAATGTAATATACGCAGTGATCATTCTAAACACCAGGCTGATATTTCAATGCCAATTTCTCAGTGAAGTAAAACATTGTCTCATATCCAGTTCTTGGTGTCCTAAATTTACCGAATAGTCACCTTACCTGATCTGCTTAGGGTCTGATTAATTCATCCCACTCTCACTGTATGTTCCTGGGCTGTTTGAGCCAAGCTCTCTAATTTACAGCCTTCTACACTCCATTACTCAGCAAAACCTGCTATCAATCAGCTGGGATCAAGGGAACAGCTGTTCACGGTAAGACAAATGCAGGTCAGGGAAGGCAGTAGATCCTGAATGAACACAGCAAGGACGGAAACCTATTCCATGCTGCAGGCTATAGAGCGCTATCTAATGCACCGCACTTTTACCAACTAACCGGCTCTGATAAATCCCATGGTAAACAGCTGATAACTAGTGATAAGCGACAGTGCTAAGATAAGGTGTTATCCACCATGCTCGAGTGCTAACCGAGTATCTTCGACATGCTCGAATAATATGTCTGAGTCCCTGCGGCAGCATGTCTCGCAGCTCTTTGAGAGCTGCAACACATGCAGAGATTGGCTAACAAACAGGTAAGCCATGCATGTGTTACGGCTGTCGAATAGCCACAAGACATGCAGCTGCAGGGACTCGAACATATTATTCGAGCATGCCGAAGACACTCAGTTAGCCCCCGAACATGGTGGATATCACCTTCTCGGAGCACGTTCGCTCATCACTACTGATAACTAGTGTGACAGAGTAGCAATGCCATATCGTCCAAAATCATACACATATCTAATCATAAATTCCAAAAAGATAATGGAATATTTGAAGTTTTTCCCTATTTTCCAAGAAACTAGCTCAAAATTGGGCAGAAAGCTCCCTTTAGGACTATTTAATGTACGGTATGTTCCACCAATTTATTAGCAGGTCTGATCCATAAAAATTGAGTCTTTTGGCAAAACAATTTACCATATGTACATTTTTGCCAACAGACTCAACACTTGCCAGTTTTTCGAAAGTGTCCTCCTAGAGAAGAAAAGCTGCCTGATACACACAGATAGAATTTTTCGCATGAGTCCTGCCCTTTTTGAGAGGCAACACCCATCTGACCCTGTTCCTACCTGTTGGACATCTAATAGAATGTCTGCTCTGTGTCTAATGTTTGAACACTCCAATGTCGGGCACAGGAAAACTTTTGGGAGTGCTGTTATTGGGATGTTTAGGCTGCACACAAAATATTTGCCAACTCTTCTTAGAGTTTGGAAGGTCTCACCTTTTTTTCCGGGAGAGTTATGATCTATAATTAATAAATATATATATCATATGAATTATTGTTTCATACCTCAATTCTTCACTGTCCATCAGTTTCTTGTAGGCTGTAATCTCTACATCCAGTCCCATCTTCACGGCCAGCAGATCCTGGTATTCTTGACCATAGTGAGCAATTTGCTGTTACGGTAAAAACGAGCACAATTAGAATGTGTCTTTATACTTCCGTGATGATACAACATGAATAAATGTAAATTATTTTTTGCAACGGTTGCAAATAAACAGGAAAAACCTTTTTGGAATATTTTCATCTCTTTTTGACGTTTAGTACGAGTCGATCAAGAGGTTTAAAAAAAATTATAGTAAGATTCAATGTACTCGGTATGAAGTTGTGTCTTACGCTAGGGCACTGATACTATCCCTATCAGATAGTCCTAAAGTTAAAACATGGATTCATCAGCTTAACGCTCGGTTGTAATGCTAGAAGTAATACGCTCCAGTGTATTTCTTTGGATCACTTTCCCTTGCAAGTTGAGTTCTCAAGATGTTCCTACCACGGCTCTTGCAAGCCTTACCTTTCTAATGTCATCTAGTTGAGATTTGAGAGCTGTAGCCTGCTCTTGGTAGGTGTCAACCTCGCTGGATGAGCTGGACTCAGCTTCTGCAATGGAAGATTCCAGCTGAAGGTTCTGTAAACCAAGGTAGGAGTCAGTTATGTTATATAAGGTACATACTACATTTACAGTAGACATAAACTTAATGGAAACATACAATGGCTAATGATTTTCTTTCTTTTATCCAAGAAATATATTTTGTTTATTCAGATATGAACATCTTTCTAACTTTGGAAGAGAAGATACGAAACCCAGCACTGCAAAAATAAATAAAAAGACAATATACAAATGTCTTCATAAAATGGAATTAAAAAATTCAGTAGAAAAGTATATAATATGAGTCTTACACATATGATATGTGTAAGGACTCGCAGTAGTCCGAAACGGGTGAGACTCACATCATATACTTGTCCACTGGATTTTTTTTATTTCATTTTATATTTGTATATTAAAGATCATTTTTTAAATTATTTTTGCGGTGGAGGATTTTGTCTCTTCTCTATTAAATGTTACTCGAGGGCACCGGCCTGGAGTTTCTGTGCATCGCTTGTATCATTCACACTTGTCATTTCTCGCATTAGTGATGAGCTGATACAGCTTTTCCTATTTTTTTTCACTTTGGAAGTCATCTCACCAGAAGTTAATATGGAAGGGTGGAGTGTCTTGAAAATGGAAGCTGTTCTGGCACCGCAAATCAAGTCAACAAGGAATCCTTGCTCTATGAATTTATCATTCAATGATCGGGGGCTGTTCTATAAGCTAGATATATCATCTAGCACAGGACAGATAATAAATGTATTATGATTGGAGGTTTGAAGAATGCGACCCTCCATTCATAAAAAATACAGGGGTGCCAAAGTTCACCGTGTGAATGAAGTGTTAGTGAGCATGTGCGACCACTTCTATATGCACTGTCTATAGGAGTAGTGGTCACACATGCTCACTACTGCTCCATTCACACTGAGGAATTTGGGACCAAAGATGGTGGTGGTGGGGGTCTCTGCAGTTGGACCCCTATTAATCATACATTTGTGATCTATGCCGTGTATAGATGATAAATGTTTTTGTGACTGCAGGTGCTTTGAGTCCTGAATATTATTTTGAAGGACATATATCTGGTTTTGAAAACCCATGCAGTATATGGAGAGATCATTGTTTTCGATGTGCAGATACATCTTTTCTCCTCTGGGAGCACTGTAGGGGAATCAAACACTTACTGCCAGGTTGCCCCACAGATTACAGGTGATCGCCAAGATTCCCATCATTGGTACAAACTGGGATCGGCTCATTTTTAAGAAGAACTACTAACGGAAAACCATTGTAGAAAGCAAACAAACCCTATCTGTACATTATATATAAAGTAGAACGTGCAGACATTCAAAGTATAACAGGTTTGATTACTTGATACCTACCAGAGACTTAACCCTTTCGATCTCACGAATTATAGCGTCGACTTGGAGTTTGATAGATCTGTATTCTTCCTTGAATGATGTCAGTGCTTGTACAGTTGGCTGCGTGGATCCAGATGCCAAAAATAACTGTAACATATGGAAATCATTATTATATAGTGAAGAATAATATAACCGTATAATTGTATGCTAGCCCTGCAATTCTCTTGTATGTAGGATTTATTATGAAGGTGACTTCTAGATACCCAGAGATCTAGCTTAAAGCTTCCCAATGCCAAATATGTAAATAGAGAGAAAACCCATTAACCCGGTGCCATTTATATCACTGGTGTCCCCCTAGGTACCAGGGTGTAACTGACATCTCAGCACCTCCACAGCTCCCCCAGGCAATATTTACTGTCCAATTATATTTGTTGTTTCTGTATTATAGTCCGTACCCAGTTATTAGATTGAGAAACCTAATTATGGGGAACATGGCTGCTCCATCAAAATATCCCAGTAAGTAATATGCAAGGGCAGGCAGCCAAATGTCCTTCTAATAAATGTTCATGATGGCCATCAGATTAGGATCAAGGTCTCCATGTGTACATCCAGCATCAAGTTGCACAGTGCCAAGCTATGGGTCCAGGGTCAGTGGTGTCTCTAGGAGGATAGGGCAACGACAAGCCACTTTGCTGCTGTCATAGTACGGTATTGAGCGATAGCATTAGGGCAGCAGATTGAGACAAGGAGGTCACTTAAAGGGGTCTGTTCATCTGCTATGTTCAGGGATGCACCAGTTTGCTTCCCTCAGCCTCATGAGAAAGCTTAACCAAAGGGACAGTTCTGCTGGCACATCACCTTAAATAATGAAAGAATGGGGGAACAAGCACAAGGCCCTTTTTGTCCTACAATGTAAAGGTGTAAAAAAAACACCATCAGGGGGCAACATACTAATTGTTCCTATCCAAAGGCGGACAATATGATTGTTTCCTCCCAGAAGTAGAGCTGTCAGCCCAATGCTTGTTCAGCCAATAGCTATTCCTCCTGTCCCACCTCCAAGTTTGGCTTGGTCCAACACACATATTTCCAAGAGCACAATAGGGGAGAAAGCCAATTCCCAATATCTCTAACTGCAGCTTATCTCCCCTCATAAGGGATCAGGCAGATGAAATTCAACATGTCCAATTGGTGTTGAATTGGAATTGGAGCATCCCCAAACACTTAAAGTGGGCCTGCTCATCTCCTGTGTTCAGGCATGCACCAATTTACCTTTGGGCTTCATGCAAGTTAGGGAGCAGCGTGATCTTGAAGATCGACAGTTTGGGCCATGGGCATGGTTGCACCACTGGTCTGAACTGTGCGCATTTCCCTGTTGCAAGCATAGGCAGCTTTGACTCTTCAGCAATGGAGGAGCACAAGAGGACTGAATCAATCCGGCTTCTGAGCACAGCTTGTAAACTCTAAGACACGTACCTTGTTCTCGGCAGCTGCGAATGCCTCGTGTTTGGTCTTTGCGACAAGTAATTCATATTGTGATTTCATGTCAGAAATGGCTGATGTCAGGTCCACAGCTTGGGCATAGTTGTCAAATGAAATGGAAATTGCTGCCTTGGTGCCGCTGGTGACAATGGACTGGACTTCTCTGACTTTCTGTGAATCGGAAAAAGGAGAATAGTAGATCATCAATCACACCAACATAGGAAGAGCGTTAAGGATGCATAGATTATAATCTGAGAGGTTGGGGATATGTATGGAAAAATTAATCTCGCCTCCCTGATTCTTAATAGTTTGGGGATTTGTAGAAGTAGATCAAGAATATTTTACTAATGTTATTATGTAATATGTGAATTTGCTTTGAGACTAATGTTCTTCATGTATCTGTTACTTACAGCATCATAGATCTGCTTGGACAGAGCGATCTGATCTTCCACTCCAGTTAGTTTGGTCTGCAAGTCGAAGATTGTCAGGTACAAATGATCAACATCCTGTAGGGAAGAGAAAAAAAGACTTTAGTTTACAATAGGGATGGGCGAATCTACTCGTTAGGACTCGTTACTCTGCGAGTAGTAGGGGACTCGCAGGACTCGGTACTCTGCGAGTTTCCAAGCGATTACTCGCACAGTAAAGAGTCCAAAGTAAATCAATGGCAATCCTAGTTTTGGTCCGTTTTGTATTCTACTCAGATTCTCAGATCAATGCTTTCTGCTTTCAGAGTTTAAATCCGAGTTTTGCTTTCAGAGTTTAAATCCGAGTTTTGCTTTCAGAGTTTAAATCCGAGAGCATTCAGAGTTTTGCTAACTCGCTATCACTGTAGGATCATTTTTGACAGTCAATCCGGGTCCAGCAGCAGAGGAATCGCTGCAAACTCGCTTCCCCATTAATTAACATTGGACTCGCTAGACTCGCAACGAGTAGCGAGTCCTGCACTCGGACTCGTTAGAGTCTAGCGATTCCGAGTAATTTAGGATTCGCCCATCCCTAGTTTACAAGTGAGAAAAATATAAGACTGTGATACATAGATAAGAGATAAAGATTATACATAAAAGATAGATGATAGATAATGATAGGAAGATAGATAGATAGATATGGGATAGATATGGGATAGATAGATAGATAGATAGATTTGGATAGATAGATATGGGATAGATAGATAGATAGATAGATAGATAGATAGATAGATAGATAGATATGGGATAGATAGATAGATAGATTTGGATAGATAGATACAGTAATTAGATAGATAGATATTAGATAGAGCGATAGATGATAGATAGATAGAGAGATAGATAGATATTAGATAGATGATAGATAGATAAATAGATAGATAGATAAAGATATAGATAGATACACAGGTAGAGAAGCATGTCAGCGCTATCTTACCTCTTTAAGTGTAGTCCATTCCACCTCCAAAGACTTTGTGTTTGAGCTGTCCTCATCATATCTGCAAACACCAATGATAAATCGGTTTAGTCTGAGAATGTGGAAACAGAACTGAAAAAAATATTGTGAAACCATGAAACCATTTTCAGTCACTGTGATTTTTGTTCATTTTTGACCATCTCTTTAGATAACTTCCTGGAGGAAGCTGACAGTGAGTGTTCTATTTCCCTACAGCTCCCCTACAGGATAAATGAAGCAGTGCTCATCTACATTAATAGGCGATTGGTGTAATGCACGGACATATTATATCCTTCTGGTTGAGAGATAATCATTGTAGTTGTCGAAGAAGATTGAATGGACCCGTAGAAGCGTCAGCCAGACGCGAAACGGCCATAGTCCTTGTATGTGTTTTGTCTCCCCTGTCGGAAACTCCCTTTGTACCTGCACAACTGCACTTTATGGACATGTCCATTTGAAGCAATTAAAGGACTTTTAGCCACAAAGGATCAGGTAAATGCAGCTTTTCCATTTCTCTTTTTCGGTAATCATTGTAGTTGTTCTCTACTCTGCAGTGGTGATTTCATTTACTTATTGGCTATCAGGTGTGGGTCCTGAATGCTTAAAGGGAATCTGTTAGCAGGTTTTTGCTACCTCATCTGAGAGCAGCCTGATCTATGGAAAGAGAAGCTGAATCCCATGATGTATCACTTAGATTACTGGGTGCAGATGTTCTGAAACAATCAGAGCTTTTAGATTTAGCAATGCAGCAGAGTTGAGAAAGCTGCTCCCTCCCAGACCACAGCTAACCACGCCCACACCACAGCTAATCCCACCCACACCAGGCTCTGTACATACAATGTCCATAGACAGTGAGCTATTTATCACAGGAGTGGGCGTGGCCGGACTGATGTAGTCTGGTAATGTTAATCTCTTAGTGATAAATCCTTCACAGTTAGTAAACAACAGCACTGAGTTTGACAAGTGACACATCCCTGACTTCTGTGCTTTAGCCTCTATCTCCTGCTGTCTTCAGATTACATAGCAAAAACCTGCTGAAAGATTCCCTTTAAGTGTTACTAAGTCTTACGTTTTAATGACTTCTGAAGATATATTTTCTAAACTACACAATTCGTTTATTCAAATAGGAATTGCAGCCAAACTCGCTGTAAAAATGATATCTCACTGTGTAACACTCTGCAACATGTGATGTGAATTCTCAAAAAATTGTGTTTATGGAGAAGCCCTCTAAATTCAGCAGCCATAATGAGCCCACTAGCCCACTAGCGCCCTGCTATTTTAATGATCGGCATTTCTGGCGCTCACTCACTTGGCTTGGATTTCTTCAATCACTTGCTTGTAGTGATCAATTTCGGCCAAAAGTGCTGTCTTAGTTTGGGATAGGACGTCAATCTGGGCTTTGTAGCCGGCAACAGCAGTAGTTGCGACCACTCCAGCGTTGGCTGGGCCGCTGGGGTCACTTCTGTTGTACAGATTGATCTGGGCTTTCAGGATGGTGTTCTGTTGTTCTAGACTGCGGACCTGAAAGCATAAAACATGCCTCATTACAGCTCGGCATTCATGTGGTTCATATATTAATATAAGTGGACACACTCGGTTCTGCGTCTTTGACAAAGTTGCCTAAAACTAACTATTGTCATATCTGGCATTACAGCTCAGACACATTGAAATAAATGCAATATACATGGATACAGCCCATGGTCGAGTGGGGTCAGGAAGAATGCCGAACCTTTTTACTATATTGTAACCAATCTTAATTAAATAGTATCCTGGAAACTTTATAGATTCTTTTTGTTTAGTGCACATGATAGCTATCTGTACTCACCAAAGGGCTCATAAAAAAGGGCCATTTATTGGCAGCCTATGGTGGTGGTCCAAAACAGCACTTCGAAGACATACCGGTAAGTTCATTCGCTAGTACAGTAGACCATCAGTAAAAAAAAATTAAGCTCGTCTCCTGATATTTTATTCTGTGGTCATTAATCCTCCCTTCATGTACAAGGAGGGTCCTTTATAAAAGTTACGGGACTTTCTGAGAATCGAGGATCCAACATCCACACTCATGACAGTCTTTGTGACAATTAGTGATGGCGGCAATAGTCAGAGCGTCGCTGGAGTGAAGGTATCGAATGTTCATGAGCAGTAACATTCATTGCATACTGCTACGTATAGTTTCATTTTTCTCATATAGAGCGACAAAATCCTGATCGAGGCATGAAGGTTACATGACACAATTATTACTACCTGTAGTCACCACTATAGGGAGATAACATGAGTGCCAAATACTGATAATACAGTATGCAGTCAACGCCTGCACTCCCCCTAGTGGTGACTGTAGGCAGTCAGAATGTTATCAGATAGCTGTATTCTCTCTATATGGGGCCTCTGTAGTAAAAACTCAAAAATTATATATATATACATATTTATTTTACTCATTTATATAGCGTCATTAATTCCACAGCGCTTTACAGACATTGTCGACACTGTCCCTGATGGGGCTCACAATCTAAATTCCCTACCAGTATGTCTTTGGAATGTGGGAGGAAACCGGAGAGAACCCAGCAAACACGGAGAGAATATACAAACTCCTTTCAGATGTCGTTCTTGGTGGGATTTGAACCCAGGACCCCAGCGCTGCAAGACTAACCACTGAGCCACCCTCATATATATATATGTTAATGAGTACAGATACTTAGAGTTATGAGAGATGATGTGAGACAAGGATTGTAATTAAGTTTAAAATGAACCAAAGTGATTGAAGGGAACAGGGTAAGTAGCCCCCGTTATTTGTCATGTGCTCAATAAACAAAAATGTTACTATGTTAAGAGGAAGATACAATAAAATATAAATATAAAGAGTTAATCCTTAGAAATACCTTGTCAATGAAGCTTGCAAACTTATTGTTGAGACCCTGGAGCTCCTCCTTCTCCCTCAGGCGGGTGACTTGAACAGTGTCCACAGAGGGTAGGGATGGGTCAATAGATGGGATATCAGGAGCACCTGGTCCACCGCCCAATCCACCAAGTCCTCCTGGTTTGCCAGCAGCAAACAGGAAGGATGGGCTTCCACCATAGCTGCCTATTTTGAAACCTCTACCACCTAGGCGACCTCTTAGCACACCGATGGCTCCACCAAATCTACCTCCAGCACCACCAATGCCACCACCTAACCCAAATCCTGCTCCTGCTCCTGCACCGCCACCGAAGCCTCCACCAAACCCGGCTCTCAGACCAGCACCACCAGCCAGACCAAAACCACCTCTTGATCCAAAACCTCCACCACCAGCTGCTGCTCCTAGCCCAACTGCTCTGGAAAGTCCAACTCCTCCAAAGCCACCACCAAAGCCACCACCAAAGCCACCACCAAAGCCTCCACCAACCCTAGCGCTGCTCCTGGCTGCAGAGAAGAGCCTGTTGCCTCCATAAGATGCGCCATAGCGCACAGCAGAGCTGCTGACTTTCACTTGCTTTTCCACAGTCATGTTGAGATGTATCCAAGGCTGAAACTTCCAGAACAGAGCTGTATCTGGACCTCTGTGCAATTATATACCCCTGCCTGGTGTCCAAAGGAGACGCACAAACTCTGCTTCCTATTGGGTGAGGCCCCTTTTAACAAGACTCATCAAAATTCTGCAATCAAACTCAGCCTAAGGGCAGGTAATGATGAAGTTCAAGACAAGGGTTAGCAAGCTGCTGAAAGAATTAAGAAAATGTCAGCGTACAGTGTTTAAATTTAAGCTCATTGCCAAAGGCTGGCGTTGCCTTCACTTTGCTCCCAGGCTGGAAGTTGTTGGAACTTGTCATTTTTATATTCTGATGATCATCATTTTTTGGTGGGATGTTCCTCAGTCATTACATGGACTAAATATACTGTATGCAGGCGTGAGAGAGGAGCCTGAGCTCAAGTCAATGAGGATCTTGCCACGTAGCTACTTTTATTGACATTAGATGTTAATATTGTACAGCCATGGTCACATCTCCAGGTTTTCAGTGCAGGACATAAACTCAGATTATCCTACCAATCAATTCACTTTAAAGATGCTCTGAACCTAAACTCAACCTGCAGTAGGGTCCTTAATCCTACCGAAAATCTATCTATCGATCTATACACCTATCTATCTATCTATCTATCTATCTATCTATCTATCTATCTATCTATCTATCTATCATCAGCCTACCCTTTAATATCTACATCCATTTGTAGTTTTCATTCTCAGACATACTAGAGTCAATTTCATAGAAAGTTAATTAACTCATCATGTGTTTTTGGAGTGTGGGAGGAGGCCGGAGTTCATGAGGAAAACCCATGAAAATATGGGGAGAATATGCAGCTCCCAAGGGCATAGCTAAAGGCTCATGGGACCCGGTGCAAAAGTTTAGCTTGAGTCCCCTCAGTGCAGCTTCATTTCGGAGCCATAGGCCACGACTCACCTGCTCCTGTCAGCTGCATCACTGGATCTAGTAAAGGAAAGTTATCATCAGAAAATGGCCTATTTGTTAAATCAGGTTTTTTTGTTAAATATATTTCTTAATTTTTGGGGGCAATTTTTTTTTACTTTATTACATTTCATTAAAATAATATAAATAATCTTGCAATTTTCACTAGTGACCACTGGTATTTTTTTTTTTTTTTTTAGACTCTGACTTCCTTTTGTTTCAGGAACCAACAGATGTAATTGGCCCCAATGGTTGGATTGAAGCATTTTAATGAACATGTACAAAGGCCATTGTGAAGGGAGAAGGGTCAGCTGTGACATCGCCTGTTGTGATGGGTGGATCCTGTGTTATCAGCTGTGTATAGAGATGTACAGTAACATGTTAATTTAATCCTGCCTGCTGAAAACACTTCCTGAATTGGGAAGTGGGAGTCTTAAAAAGCCCCGGTGGCCAGTGTAAAGATAGCAAGATCATTAATTTGGCTTTATTTTTTTTTTAGTAAAGATCATGATATGAAAAAAAACTAATTTCCAAATGTTTATTTCAAAAATACCTGTACCACAAAAAACCTGATTTATACAATAGTCCATTTTCAGATGACAGATTCCTTTTAAGTGACCTGTCGATGTAGCATTAGAAGTGCAGAGTCAGTGTTAGTAGTGTGAGTAATTTTACTTTGAGACTGTATAGCTGGTGAAAAGGAAAGTTGGAGACCTAGGCTCTGTTCCTTCTAAGCCAGGTGATCCAAAACGTCACCAAACTAATTGTACAGCGCCAAATTGTGTGCCGTAATTATTCCTGGTGGCCAAGAGGAGAGAAAGAAAGGGCAAATGTTTGCATCTCTCATTCTCAAAGGCTGCAAGTGGGATAATCAATGTCAGGATCATTGGTGATCTAGGGCATAATTAGTGTGAATGTGGCATTTCTGGTGTCGAGTGGGTTACATGCTCATCCAGTCTCAGCATTGTCCATGCAGCCGGTAGGTTGGTTCCCTCTCATGCAGTGCTCGCTATGCCCCTCTCTTTTACACAGTCTGTTCTATGCGGTTCTTCATTCCTCTTAGGCAGCTCCCCGCAATCCCCTGTCATAGACTAATCCTTATGCCCCATTCTCACACAGACAGCTTTTGACGTCCCTTTCCCACAGACTGTTCTGTACTAGTGATGGATCTTTGCAACCTATCCGAAACAGAGTCAGCTCCCTGCTAGGAATTATGGGAGCCGGCACCCCGGTGAGGGCCACTAAAGTCTCTGAAAGGCTCTCACTAGGGGTAAAATGGCACCCAACCAAGCCAACCCTTGCCCACCCATCGATTTCTTTAGCTGCAGGTAGGCAGGGTTTCAGCCCCGCGTAGGTGAGGTTTCAGCTCTGTTAATTTCATTGTAAACATGTGTTTACCTAGGGTAAATGCATATTTAATAAAGGTCCATTTCCGATTCAAGAGCCGGCTCTTTTTGGTGAGCGGAGCAGGGACGCACCACCAATAGCGGTAGACCATGCGGCCGCTATGGGGCCCGTGAGTCGGGAAGAGGGGGGCAGTGCCAGCGCCTGCACTGGGCCCCAACTACATGGTAATTTCATCTGTACGGCATCCTGGTCTTGGATGCCGATACAGTTGAAAACAATGATAGGAGGGTGAGTGTCAGCTGACTGTCCCTATTCCATTATTTTCCCTCTGTGTCGAAGCTCTGTGACATTTCAGCGCAGAGGGCCTGATGATGACACTATATAGGGCCATCTGTGCCAAACAGTGCAGAGGGTCAGAAGAAGATGCACTGCAGAGACCAGAGTAGAGGGGGAATGGGGAGTGTTTATTAATTTTTATGTATGGAGGACTATATAGGACATATAATACTGTATGGAGGACTATATGCATCCCGTAATACTGTATGGAGGATTATAACCTCAAAAATAACCAACTGATGGAGTAGTCACAAACCACCAAAACCCTTTAAAATATCAGTTTATTAAGAAACATTAAAAGCTTTAACATTATATACATGCTGGTCTTAGAAGAAAGAAATGATAGGGAGAACATCAATATCCAAAATTTTGTACACAACAACTTGCATACACCAAATAAACAGTCCATGTAGGAAATCATTCAATTATAATGTCCAAATGACCATCGCCTAAAGTGACACATGTTGTTTAATGTATAGCAAGTTGCTAAGCCATGAAGAGGGAGGATAGATGAGCCCGCCATGTTGCCCGAATTCACGTTTATCATATTTGCTTTCTCACCTTGAGAAAGAAAATCACTTTGTTAGGTTTTTTAAGTTGTGAGATATGCTCTTCTGTGACCCTGCCTTACAGTATATTAAGATTTTTTTTTGGGGGGAGGCCCAATTAGAACTTCTGCTATGGGACCCTATGATTTCTATGTATGTCCCTGTCCCTATGCCCTCCTCTCACACTACCTTCCAGTCTGTAGTAGGCAGACGATTACTGACCGGCTTTCCGTTTCCTTACAACATTGATCATATAGATGAGTCCCTTAGAGAAGACTTTCCTTGAGGGGAGTTTCTGCATTGCACAACTTGAAGTGAACAGTGGTGGTAAGAGACTTAAGGCCCCGTCACACATAGCGAGATCATTAGCGAGATCGCTGAAATGTCACAGGTTTTGTGACACAACAGTGACCTCGCCAGCGATCTCGCTACATGTTACACATAGCGGCGACCGGCCCCCCGCTGCGATATCGCTGATCGTGCTGGAATGTCCCATACCATTTTTTGATCGTTGGTGTCCCGCTGGCCAGCATGCATTGCTGTGTTTGACACGCCATTACAACGACGAGCGACCTCGTTGGCGACTCGGAACTCAGGGTCGCAGGCGTGAGTCGTCAGAATAGCTGCTGTGTGACAAGGTCCCAAAGACCGACGAGGTTGTTATACGGATCGCCTTATCGCTGGTGCGTCATTGAGTAGATCTGCCTATTTGACAGCTTTCTAACGACCATGTAGTGACGTACCAGTGATCCTTACCAGGTTGTATCGTTGTCGGGATCGCTGGAGCGTCGCTATGTGTAATAGTACCCTTAGCGTATTGGTTCCAAGTGGAACAGCTGCGTCTCCTGTAGTTATCCAACTGCAAACACCATTGTTGCCCTTGGTTGGAATTAAACCGAGACTCCAGCTCTGGAAGACAACAGTGTGAGCCATTGAGCTACTGTGCTTGAACTACTTTCCACCAGTTTCTTTTTTCTGATCTCTGAATTAACGCTTGAAAAAGGAACAGAAGACATTTATTAATTTACCAGTCATGTGACTCCACCAGTGATTTAGCCTCTGAGGTCATTAGTTGGTGTGAAACCTGGTCTAGAGACTGGAGGTATACTGGAGTCTGTTATGGGGTCTGTAGTTATGCAGGAGAATATAAACTTGGCACACACACATGGATTCCAATGGAATATAGTGTTTTAATAGAATGCAGTACATACAGTCAGTGATGTTTCGGTCTATATGACCTTCATCAATGTACTGTAAATAAAATGATTACAAATTTGTAAAACTAAATAAAGTATATACATATCATGTACATAAGATAAGCTGGGTGCAGTATGTATTTTTTACAGATAATACATGCCAAGTAAGATCAATCACAAAATAGCCAAAAGGCATATTATATACATTGCTGAGGAGAACAATACTAAAGATCAGGTAACAAGTAGTAGAAGAAGCACATACCCCTGTACTGTACTGAGAACTTTATATGAGGGCAACAAAAGCCTGTGAGGAAAAAAAGGCAGGGTCATGGAGTTTGTATCGCAATATAGTGCTGGTATATAGGAGCGTGAAAAATCTACATACCAATAGTGGTTGGGCAGACTGCTTGTGGCCGTTTATCTAGAACAAGAAATAGTGCCGCCGTTAAGTCTATATGTCCCGTTTTAGGCTGAAGTGTGTTAAGGTGTGCCATTAGGAACTTACCGGTCTATAGTGCGCAGTGCGTATGCCAGCAATGACACGGCTTCCACCACTTGTCCCGGGTGCTGGGCTTAGCGTGGCCGACGGTGTATTTATGTGGAGAGAATATGGCGGCCGGGCGGAAGTGTGGAGCCGGAAATGACCCAGCGTGCGATTCACCGCAGCCATCTTGCGTTCCACCAGCCGGAGGGCATTGTGGGAGGGGGAGCGGCCTGCGCTTCGCATCTCAATAGGGAGATGCTGTGAGGGACGTGTGTAGACTGTGCATCTGATCATGCAGTCTGTTTTATAATGGTGGAGGAGAAAGATCACGGGTGCTTCACTAAAGAAGTCAGGCGGTGCCATACAGGGAAGTAGTGACATCGTGTGCTCGAGTGGTAGAAATCTCACTGAATTCATAGTTGTGGATTCTGCAATAGAGAATACATAAGATTAATACCATGTCCAGATAAAACATAATAGCATAGTAGAGCTCGACCTAAAGGGGTAAGACACAAGTTAAAACATCATAAATGATTGAACATCATAATCCTTATTTAACCCCATAGGTGCCAGAGTATTGAGCTCATGTATCCAGTATGCCTCTCTCTTTTTGAGGAGGTGAATAATGTTACCACCCCTGCGTGGGGGATGGACCTGCTCTATAACTTGGAATTTTAGTTGGGCAATAGTATGTCCTGCGCTGATAAAATGAAAAGGGATTGGAAACAATAAGTTTTTACACCTGATGGTAAATTTGTGCTTCGAAATCCGGTCACGTATGGGTTGTGTAATTTCTCCCACGTAAAGTAACCCACAGGGGCATTTAATCAAGTATATAACGAAAGATGTATTGCACGTATAATATTCTTTGATATTGTACTTCTTCCCTGTGTAAGGATGGTAGAAGGTAGTACCCTTTTGGACATTATTGCACTGCACGCACAGCAGGCAGTGGAAGGTACCGTATTTTGGGTTCATAAGGAAACGTCGTGGTATGGATGGACGGGAGGAACCCACGTCTGCTCTAACCAAATCTCTTATGTTTCGTGGTCTCCTGAAATAAGGGAGGAACGGTTCCTTAAATTCGTCAATATTAGGATGGGCTGTATGCAGAATATGTCAATGTCGGCGCATGGTAGTGTGTAATCGATATGCCAAAGGATGATAATCATGAACAAAAGGAATGCGGTTCTTGATTTTAAGTTTTGTTGGGTGGTTAAATCTAATGAGTTCAGTATATTTGGAGGGTAATTCCTCTCCATGAATTTAGAACGCATTTCTTCCATGCGTTTGTGTGGCGCCCCTGAGGGTTCAGTCGCCACAGAGGTACTGCACCTCCTCCTGAGGATAACTTTTGGTTATCCTTTGGTCTGACTGGCATCTGTAGTTATTCTGAGGTCTTGTCTGGAGTTTGAAGTTACTCTGGGGTCTGGATAGCGGACTTTCATCATTCTTAGTTCTTTCCTATAGTTATTCTGAGGTCTTATCTGGGCTCTATAGTTATTCTGGGGTCTGGTCTAGGGTCTGTTCTGGGGTCTTTAGTTATACTTAGAGTTGAGCGACTTTTGGTTTTTTAGGGTCGCGTTTCGTTTCGTGAAACCCGACTTTTCCAAAAGTCGGGTCGAGCAAGATCGTCCGATTATAGGGAAAAGTCGGGGTCGTCCCGAAACACGAAACCCAATGTAAGTCAATGGGGAATAAAAGTCGGCAGTGAGAGGAGGACAGGAAACACACCTACAGTGCCCATTTGAATGCCAAAAGCATCAATTCTTCTTACTTAAGCTTGTCAACCTTAATTAACTTCATAATACAAGTTACGCACTGAAAAATGGGGGTTATTTGGCTAAAGTTGTGGGGGGGGGAGGGCTGGCTGCAGGTTTTCATGTGCCCTGGGCGAAAGAGCGCCCCTTTAACACATACCACAACTCATCATGCTCCGATACGGCAGATAAATAGCGGTATAGTACAATGAAAAATACCTCACTTTTTACATCTCATGACGAGGCCCATCTATTTCTCCATACAGAATCATTGGTCCCATATAATGTTTGAAACAGTATATGATGAGCTCCACATAATGCTACAGTATATGTTGGTCCCCATGGATGAAGCTCCACTGTCTTATGGGCCCAAATAATGCTCCAAACATAATGGGCCCCATTTCTAATGCTCTAGTGTATAATGGGCCCTGTAAATGCTGCTCCAGTGTCTGATGTCCACCTTTGGAATGTTCCAGTGTATGGTGGGCCCCATCTATCATTCTCCAGAGTATAGTGCTCCCCAAAAATTGCTGTCCCAACATTGAAAACAATCAAATAAGTCTCCTCGCTAGGGAATCCCTGTACTTGTCTGGACAGGTGCTGTAGCTTGCTTAACAGCTCGCCAGCCGTTCTCACGCCCAGTATGGATTGCACGTGATTGCACAAAGGTTAGAAAGGGTACCGTATCCCCGGATAACATGTATGGATAGCGTACTCATTCAAAATATATGTCTCAGGAGGCAGGCTCAGACGGTGTCAGGCCCAGTATGGATTGCACGTGATTGCACAAAGGTTAGAAAGGGTACCGTATCCCTGGATAACATGTATGGATAGCGTACACATTCAAAATATATGTCTCAGGAGGCAGGCTCAGACGGTGTCAGGCACAGTATGGATTGCACGTGATTGCACAAAGGTTAGAAAGGGTACCGTATCCCCGGATAACATGTATGGATAGCGTACACATTCAAAATATATGTCTCAGGAGGCAGGCTCAGACGTTGTCAGGCCCAGTATGGATTGCACGTGATTGCACAAAGGTTAGAAAGGGTACCGTATCCCTGGATAACATGTATGGATAGCGTACACATTCAAAATATATGTCTCAGGAGGCAGGCTCAGACGGTGTCAGGCACAGTATGGATTGCACGTGATTGCACAAAGGTTAGAAAGGGTACCGTATCCCTGGATAACATGTATGGATAGCGTACACATTCAAAATATATGTCTCAGGAGGCAGGCTCAGACGGTGTCAGGTCCAGTATGGATTGCACGTGATTGCACAAAGGTTAGAAAGGGTACCGTATCCCTGGATAACATGTATGGATAGCGTACACATTCAAAATATATGTCTCAGGAGGCAGGCTCAGACGGTGTCAGGCACAGTATGGATTGCACGTGATTGCACAAAGGTTAGAAAGGGTACCGTATCCCTGGATAACATGTATGGATAGCGTACACATTCAAAATATATGTCTCAGGAGGCAGGCTCAGACAGTGTCAGGCACAGTATGGATTGCACGTGATTGCACAAAGGTTAGAAAGGGTACCGTATCCCTGGATAACATGTATGGATAGCGTACACATTCAAAATATATGTCTCAGGAGGCAGGCTCAGACGGTGTCAGGCACAGTATGGATTGCACGTGATTGCACAAAGGTTAGAAAGGGTACCGTATCCCTGGATAACATGTATGGATAGCGTACACATTCAAAATATATGTCTCAGGAGGCAGGCTCAGACGGTGTTAGGCCCAGTATGGATTGCACGTGATTGCACAAAGGTTAGAAAGGGTACCGTATCCCTGGATAACATGTATGGATAGCGTACACATTCAAAATATATGTCTCAGGAGGCAGGCTCAGACGGTGTTAGGCCCAGTATGGATTGCACGTGATTGCACAAAGGTTAGAAAGGGTACCGTATCCCTGGATAACATGTATGGATAGCGTACACATTCAAAATATATGTCTCAGGAGGCAGGCTCAGACTGTGTCAGGCCCAGTATGGATTGCACGTGATTGCACAAAGGTTAGAAAGGGTACCGTATCCCTGGATAACATGTATGGATAGCGTACACATTCAAAATATATGTCTCAGGAGGCAGGCTCAGACGGTGTTAGGCCCAGTATGGATTGCACGTGATTGCACAAAGGTTAGAAAGGGTACCGTATCCCCGGATAACATGTATGGATAGCGTACACATTCAAAATATATGTCTCAGGAGGCAGGCTCAGACGGTGTCAGGCACAGTATGGATTTGACGGCCCAGATTACACAGCGGAGGAGCAGGGAGAGGTAAAGATTGCAAATGCTGGGGCCCTGCCCAAGCAAGGGGGGCCCACTCGTGGGCGTCGGTACTGGCACTGGGCCCCTCATAGTACAGCGGTGTGTCTGACGGCGGGTGTGCACCACCACCGTCAGAGACACTTGATTGCACTATGAGGGACCCTGTGCCAGTGCCCGCGCCCAAGAGTCGGCCTACCCACCTGTCCAGGGCAACGGCACTCGCACGGTGTCGTGCGGTAGGTGGTGACCCCGGCCATGGGGGGGGAGGCAGCACAGTTAGGGAGTTTTAGAAAGTGGCATATGTTGATGTTGGACATTCAGCTGATGCAAAAGGCGAAATAGGTGAAGTACCAGGAAGAGGTGGACCAAAGCAAGCCATTTTTCTGTCACCCTATGTGTCATCAGGGGAAGGTGGGACAAAATCCTTGGAAACCCATGCGTGGTTCATTTTAATGAAGGTTAGATCATCCACATTTTGGGTTGACAGACGGGTCCTTTTTTCTGTCAGGATTGATCCAGCTGCACTGAAGACTCTTTCCGATAGCACACTTGCAGCTGGGCAAGCGAGCTCCTGTAAGGCATATTGGGCCAATTCAGGCCAGGTGTCCAGTTTAGCGGCCCAATAGTCAAAGGGGAATGACCTGTGTGGGAGAACATCGATATGGGAGGAAAAGTAGTTTGTAACCATAGTTGACAACTGCTGTCTCCTGTCACTTTCCATCGATGCAGTATTACCAGTTGTGTGAGCGGTATTTGAAAAATCAGTCCACAACATTGTCATGAAACCCCTGTCTCCAACGCCACTTCTGCTGTGTGCACCACGAACACCTCTGCCAAGCCGCCCCCGGCCCGTACGGCTCGTGTGAGAACCATCACCGCTGCTGTGTGCTGGGAATGCCTCAAGCAACCGATTTACCAGAGTTGCTTGTTTATTAGCCAATATTAGGTCAAGGTTCTCCTGTGGCATGATGTTTTGTAATTTGCCTTTATAGCGTGGATCCAGGATGCTGGCCAACCAGTAGTCGTCATCGTTCATCATTTTGGCAATGTGGGGGTCCCTTTTTAGGATCCGCAAGGCATAATCTGACATGTGGGCCAATGTTCCCGGTGTCAATGATGCACTGCGAGTGCTGGGTGGAGGAGCACTTTCTGGCAAATCCACATCCCTCCAGTCACGCACAAACCCTGTACCAGACCTTGCCACGCCAACATTTTCACTTGCCCCACGAGATGCATCCTCCTCCCCTAAGTAATCATCCCCATCATCCTCCTTCTCCTCCTCTTCTTCCTCCACCTCGTCCAGGAGAGGTCCCTGAGCAGACAATGGCTGAATGTCATCAAGGATTCCCTCCTCCTGTTCCTCCTCATCAACATTGGCTGCAGACGCCTGCTCCTTAAGGTGCGTCAAAGTTTGCATGAGCAGACGCATAAGTGGGATGCTCATGCTTAGGATGGCGTCGTCTGCGCTTACCAGCCGTGTGCATTCCTCAAAACACTGAAGGACTTTACAAAGGTCTTTCAGCTTCGACCACTGCACGCCTGTCAACTCCATGTCTGCTCTCAAAGTGCCTGGCCGTGTATCCTCCCACAAATGCATTATGGCCTGCCTCTGCTCGCACAGCCGCTCCACCATGTGCAGGGTGGAGTTCCACCTTGTTGCAATGTCGATAATGAGGCGGTGGTTGGGAAGGTGGAGCAATCGCTGCAGCTTCTGCATACGAACGGAGTGTACAGGCGACCGGCGGATGTGCGCGCACAGTCTTCGCACCTTCTGGAGCAGGGCTGTTAACTCCGGATAATTTTTGAGGAAGCACTGCACCACCAGGTTCAAGGTGTGAGCCAAGCAAGGTATGTGGCTGAGTTTTGAAAGGGCTATGGCTGCCACAAAATTACGGCCGTTATCACTAACTACCTTGCCTGCCTCAAGATGTACACTGCCCAGCCATGACTCAGTTTGTCGCTTCAAGTACTCGGCCAGCACCTCGGCGGTGTGTCTGTCGCCCAAACACATCATCTGCAACACAGCCTGCTGACGCTTTCCACTAGCTGCTCGATAGGGGGACACATCGTGTGCAACAGTGGCAGCTGCAGATGGAGTGCTCGTACGACTGCGCTCTGTGGACGAGCTTTCGCTTCTGGAGGAGGAGAAGGGTGGAACGCCTACAGCCAACTGTTTCCTATACCGTGGGCTAGGCAGCACTGTCCCACCACCGCTGTCCTCTGTGGACCCTGCATCCACCACATTAACCCAGTGAGCAGTGATGGACACGTAACGGCCCGGGCCATGCCGACTGGACCATGCATCAGTTGTGAGGTGCACCTTTCCGCTCACTGACTGCTTGAGTGCATGGACAATGCGGTCTTTCACATGATGGTGGAGGGCTGGGATGGCTTTGCGAGAGAAGAAGTGGCGACTGGGTAGGTCATAGCGTGGTACTGCATAGGCCATGAGTTCGCGGAAAGCTGTGCTTTCCACCAACCGAAAGGGCATCATCTCAAGCGAGATTAGTTTGGCAATGTGGGCGTTCAAACCCAGTGTACGCGGATGAGAGACTGAGTACTTTCTTGACCTACTCATAGTGTCTGGGAGGGTGAGCTGGACTTGAGAGCTGCATATGGTGGAAGTAGCGGTGGACAGGGCGGACTGAGAGAGGGTTGATGATGGTGATGGAGTTGGTGTTCTTTCTGATGGCCTAGAATCAGTCTTTCGTTGATATAACAGTGGGTTTCCCTGACTGCTGTGGCCTTGCAACGACACCTCAACATTTGCTGCTGTGCTAACCGGTGGGCTTACAGTGGGGGAAACAATGTAGTGTTGCTGACTACCTTCGTTGTGATCAGTTGCACATGTGGCACTTGAGGTTTGGTGTTGTGTCCACGCTTGCAAGTGCATGCTGGTTAAATGTCTAAGCATGCAACTGGTATTCAAATTTTTCAGATTTTTCCCTCGGCTAAAGGTCTTTGCGCACTTCTTACAGATAACCTTGGCCTGATCATGAGGATTTTGTTCAAAAAAGTGCCACACTGCACTCTTCCTACTTTGGCAGACATTTTGCAGCCTAGCACGCTGTGATCTTTTGACCCTCTGGACAAGCTGTCCAGCAACTCTTTTGATGTTTGGAACCTGTCTTTGGAGTGCTCCGGGCCTGCCAGATAACAGCTGTTGCGATGTCGATGTCTGCTGTGGATGCTCCTCATCTGAGCTATTGGAAGCAGCACCCTCTTCCCCCAATGGATGCCAATCTGGGTCAACAACTGGGTCATCCATCACCTCCTCTTCTATGTCATGTGCACCTTTCTCTGTGTCACCGTGTATGGTGGTATAGTGTGCGGGAAGGGGCACCTGAGTCTCATCAGGATCAAAATCTGGCTCTGTACACTGCGAGGACAATGTAGTGCTCTGAGTGAATGTACCAGCAGAATCATCCATCAGCGGCTGTGCATCAGTGCACTCCATGTCAGATTCATCTTGGCCTGGGTAATTCACCATTTGACTTGATAATCCAGGCATGGTATGTGAAAACAGCTCCATGGAGTAATCAGTAGTATGGCCTGCGTCATCCTTCAATCTTGGTTGGGGTGAAGGACACAAGGAAAGGTGTGGTTCATGAACATGAGCCTCCAATGACGACTCAGTGCTTTTACTTTTTACAACTGAAGAAGAGGAGGCGATAGAGCTGGAGGCTGAGTCAGCAATGTAAGACAAAACTTTTTCCTGATGCTCTGCCTTTAAAAGCGGTTTGCCAACTCCTAGAAAACTAAGCGTTTGAGGCCTTATGTAGCCAGACGATGACGCAGGGTCAGCACCTCCTGCATTCGGTCCTATTTTGCTCTTGCCACTACCATCAGATCCACCACCAACACCATCATTACCAGCTGCCAACCCCCGCCCAATTCCACGGCCTCTTCCACCAGCCTTCCTCATTTTTGGTAGAAATGTAGACAAAATCCAACAAACTATATAGTAATGTAAAACAAGGTACAAGGTGTCTATAGGACAGGGGAGATTTAGAATTTCTGCACACACTTGTGGACAGTGGACACTTTTGGATTGTGTGAGGCCCACTGATATCTGAGCGCTATGTGACAGGCTCGATGGCACAGCTGCCTGTGACCAAAGTGACGAGAGGATAATGGAGATTTTGAATCTCTGCGCACACTTTTGGACACTGGACACTTGTGGATTGTGTGAGGCCCACTGATATCTGAGCGCTATGTGACAGGCTCGATGGCACAGCTGCCTGTGACCAAAGTGACGAGAGGATAATGGAGATTTTGAATCTCTGCGCACACTTTTGGACACTGGACACTTGTGGATTGTGTGAGGCCCACTGATATCTGAGCGCTATGTGACACGCTCGATGGCACAGCTGCCTGTGACCAAAGTGACGAGAGGATAATGGAGATTTTGAATCTCTGCGCACACTTTTGGACACTGGACACTTGTGGATTGTGTGAGGCCCACTGATATCTGAGCGCTATGTGACACACTCGATGGCACAGCTGCCTGTGACCAAAGTGACGAGAGGATAATGGAGATTTTGAATCTCTGTGCACACTTTTGGACACTGGACACTTGTGGATTGTGTGAGGCCCACTGATATCTGAGCGCTATGTGACACGCTCGATGGCACAGCTGCCTGTGACCAAAGTGACGAGAGGATAATGGAGATTTTGAATCTCTGCGCACACTTTTGGACACTGGACACTTGTGGATTGTGTGAGGCCCACTGATATCTGAGCGCTATGTGACACGCTCGATGGCACAGCTGCCTGTGACCAAAGTGACGAGAGGATAATGGAGATTTTGAATCTCTGCGCACACTTTTGGACACTGGACACTTGTGGATTGTGTGAGGCCCACTGATATCTGAGCGCTATGTGACACGCTCGATGGCACAGCTGCCTGTGACCAAAGTGACGAGAGGATAATGGAGATTTTGAATCTCTGCGCAAACTTTTGGACACTGGACACTTGTGGATTGTGTGAGGCCCACTGATATCTGAGCGCTATGTGACAGGCTCGATGGCACAGCTGTGACAAAAGTGACTAGAGGATAAGGGAGATTGGATTGCTTTTAAAAAAGCAGTTTGCGGAGCAGTGGGTAAACAGCAATGCCAGCGTGTCAGGAAGCCTTAAAAGGCAGCCCAACAACCAACACCACTGATACACCACAATATAGCCTCCCCTTACACTGCACACACAGTGACTTGTGTGTTGTGCAGGCCAAATCGCTAGCAGCAGAAGCAGTTTTTTTGTCTTCTTCCCTGCCTAACGCTCTCCCTACAGAATCAGCAGCAACCTCTCCCTATACTAAGATCAGCAGAAGTAAGATGGCAGTCGGCGTGCACGCCCTTTTATACCCCCTGTGACGCCCACCAAAGCAAGCCAATCACTTGCATGCCCTTCTGAAAGATGGTGGTGACCCGTGCCTAGGTCATCACGTTGCCCACAGTGTCCGTGGATCCTGATTGGCTGAAAAAGAGCGCAAAACAAACTTTTGAAACGCGACTTTGGCGCGTAAGTCGCCGACCTCGTGGCCGACCTCATCCTAGGGTCGGGTTTCGTTTCATGAAACCCGACTTTGCCAAAAGTCGGCGACTTTTGAATTTTTTAGACCCGTTTCGCTCAACTCTAGTTATACTCAGGTCTGGATGTCAGACTTTCTTTATTCTTTGGTCTGGTATCTGTTTATAGTTATTCTAGGGTCTGGTCTGGGGTCTTTATTTATTCTCGGGTATGGATGTCAGACTTTCTTCATTCTTTGGTCTGGTCTCTGTCTGTAGTTATTTTGGGGTCTGTACTGGTGTCTTTAGTCATTTTTGAATCTGGTCTGAGGTCATTAGTTATACTGGAGTCTGGTCTCTGTCTGTAGTTATTCTGGAGTGACTTTCGTTGTTCCTAGGCCTGGTTTGGAATCTGTGGTTATTCTGGAGTCTGTAGTAATTATAGAATCTAAGCTGCGATCTGTGCTTATTATGGGGTATATTCTGGGGTATTTTATGGGGTCAGTAGTTATTCTTGGGTCTGGTCCTGAGTCGGTAGTTATTAAGGAGTTTGGTTTTGAGTCTTTAGTCATTCTTGGGTATGGTCTAGACTCTAGAGAGTCTGTAATACTCTGGAGTCAATACTTATTCTTTGGTCTGGTCTGTGGTCTGCAGTTATTCTGGGGTCTGTAGTTTTAGGTGTATTAATAATGCACCATAAGACGTCTCTTTATAATGATCAGTGAATGAATAACTGCTAATCCACTGAAACAATGTTCTCAGGCTCTAGGTAATCACTGGAGCACTCAGGGCAGAGTTATTACACATTACATGGAGGAAGCTACTGTATAAAAGAGAATGACAATAGCCGATAGATAAATGAGTGCCTGTGATGTCATTGTCATCATCCATGCTATTGAACCAGTCCTTGGTAAAGAAACTGCTCCTATTACAGTTAGGGCACTCGAGCGATGGCATGAGCAGCTTTGCATGAGAAGTAATTGTCTTATTCTGCAAATACCTCCTCACCTTACAAACCATTATGTTGCAATGCACAGCCTTCATTATCTTCTTTCAATTTGCAAATTCATTGCTGAACAGAATTTAGAATAGATCGAAATACATTAAAAGTCTGTTTAATCAGTTCACAGTTGTTTATGGGCTGGAAAGCTGGTTTCCATGAAATTCATTTATATAATATGCTTCATTCATGTCTGACAATAGATGTTTCCCACAGAGTAGTAGCATGATGGTTGGCCTCGCCATGACTCAGACTTGCCCTCCCAATAGGCTGGAATACTTAATGAAGGAGATGATATGTGATCATATTGTATGTATTATGTAACCATGACAATTCTTTTCACCTTTTCGCCTCCCAGATTTATTAATTGTTCATTGTTAGTCTAAAGACAATGGTGGCACTAAGAGTCAGTGAAGCAAAAAGCTACGAAGACCCCAAAGTCAGATGCTATGGTGTGATTCACATGTTCCTGAGGTTCTTCATCTATAGACACCAGGGTGGGCTGCTGTAATATCATGAACTTATTAGTATAGGTATATCATCAACGTATTAATGCAGATTTGTAAAATGTACAATTGGGTTGGATGAGATTAGAATAAAAAGGTCAGATTTTTTTTTTTGATCAGGAACACATTCACTCTTGTCTATTGGCTAATTGTGGTTTACAGCTCTGCCCCTTAGGCCTCTTTCACACATCCGTTTATTTACGGTACCGGAAAAAACAGTACCTGAGATATCCGTGTCCCTGTGTGTAATACTTGCGGCACACATGTGGCAACCGCGTGCAGCCTGTGTGCTGCATCAGTACCACATGGACGGCTGGCAGGGAAGAAGCGCTACAGTAAGTGCTGTTCCCCGACGGCAGGTGCTGAAGACGCCTCTCATCATACTGAATGATGAGAGTTATATTAAAGTCAGAATGATGACAGCAGGTGGGGGATTTATGGACTATTATTCCCATCAACCTACTCCCATCAGCGCTGAAATCTCATCTCCTAAGATCTTGGTGCTGAGATCTCCATCTGTGCAGGCGCCGCCCCCGGCAGATATTTTCTCGGAGTCCACTGCACAGGAAACTGTTAGGAACACCGCACTGCACTTACTCACTGAGCCAGTGCGCATCTCCTGAGTAAGACAAACTGTGCTCAGATATACCTGTGGAGCTGGCAGCAGCAGAGAAGATGCTTGCTTCAGACCCACAGGGCCTGAAGCACGAGACTGCTGGGGGCATGGCCTAAACTCTAGAGAGCTAGGAGCTGCAGGAAAACTCCTAGAATGGTAACTACGGAACAAAGTTACTAATTGGCATAGACAGGGACTTAAACCAGATCAGGCCGGGGTCAAAGCACGAGATAGCACGACAATTACCAAAGGGCAAGACAGAGCAGATAGTCAAGACGTAGCCAAGAAGTCAGAAACCAGAGAAGCAGATATACAGTACAGAATCAACAGGCAAACTCACAACGGGGGACAGAACCGGATCAGAACCATATAAGCAAGCTATAAGACAACGAACAGGCACACAGGGGTCACAACACTCGGCCAAAGGCAAAAGTATAACTGACAGGGATTGGAGTTTCTCAGGGCTATAAAAAGCTCTGCCTGAACCAAAGAGAGGACACAATAATTAATCCCAGGCGTGCAGGTCAAAGCCTGCACTGAGCTCAAGACATTAACCCCTGACATGCAGGTCAAAACCTGCACTGGGATCATGACAGTACCCCCCTCTCAACGGGGGGCCTCTGGACCCCCAGGCTTCCCCGGGTACTTGGCATGGAAAGCCCGAACCAGGCGATCTGCATGTGCAGAGTGAGCAGGAACCCATGAGCGATCCTCTGGTCCATATCCCTTCCAGTGGACCAGGTACTGCAAAGAGCGGCGCACCCGCCGAGAGTCCACAATATGTCCAACCTCATACTCCAAGTGACCCTCCACCAACACTGTAGGAACAACAGACTCGGAGTCCTCCTTCACAGACCCCACGGGTTTCAACAGAGATTTATGGAACACATTGGATATCTTTAAGGAGGCGGGGAGACGCAACCTGTATGCCACCGGGTCTCATACGGACCAATGAACTTTGGTCCCAATTTAGCTGACGGTACCTTCAAGTTGATGTTACATGTGGAAAGCCAAACCTTCTCCCCCACCTTAAACATGTGTCCCGGGGCCCTCTTTTTGTCAGCAAAATATTTGTTCCTCCGCTGGGCCCGAGAGATATTACGCTGGACTTCAGCCCAGAGGTTTTTTATCCATTGGACGGACCCCTCTGCCACTGGACAACCGGAATCCACCCGTGCCCGTGAAAACTCCCCAAAATGAGGATTAAACCCATAATTGATTAGGATTGGGGACATGTTGGTGGACTGACTCACCCGGTTGTAAAAAGCGAATTCTGCCAACGGTAACGCATCACACCAATCCTCCTGTCTGGCGGAGGTCAGACACCTGAGAATTTGTTCCAGGGATTGATTGGTGCGTTCCGTCTGACTATTACTCTCCGGGTGATATGCCGACGAGAAGGAGAGTGAGATGCCCAATTTCATACAGAATGCCCTCCAAAATTTGGCCACAAACTGCACACCTCTGTCAGACACCACATTCAGGGGTACCCCATGCAATCGGACCACATGATGCACAAACAACTTTGACAATGTTTCTGCTGAGGGTAGTGCTGCCAAAGGAATGAAATGGGCCTGTTTTGAAAACCTACCCACCACCACCCAGATCACAGTATTGCCCCTGGAAGGTGGAAGAGCGGTAATAAAATCCATGGAGAGATGAGTCCATGGCCTATCAGGAAACGGTAAAGGTATGAGTTCCCCAGCCGGCCGGTTATGCGAGCTTTTGGAACGGGCACAACCTCCACAAGCAGCAGTGAATTTCTTGACATCGGACCCCAGTGAAGGCCACCAAAAAACCCTGGCTACTGCCTCTCTAGTGGCCGTGACACTGGGATGAGCACTCAACCTAGACTCATGAAACTCCTGCAGAAGTCTGGGCCGCAATAAATCTGGAACAAACAATTTATCCCCTGGCCTGGTCGTCGGAGCTAGGAACTGAGCCCTCAAAATTTTTTGTTCCAACTCTGATGAGACCCCCGCCACTACCACCCCTATGGGAAGAATGGAGGACGGCGGCTCGGGGGGAGACACTGGGTCAAAAATTCTGGACAGGGCATCCGCATTAACATTTTTGGACCCTGGTCGAAAAGTAATGGAGAATTGAAAGCGTGAAAAAAAAGTGACCAACGAGCTTGTCTAGGAGTAAGCCTCTTAGCAGATTCAAGGTATGCCAAATTTTTGTGATCCGTGATAACAGTGATAGGGTGAGCTGCCCCTTCCAAAAAGTGCCCTTATTCTTCAAATGCCAGCTTGGCCGCAAGAAGTTCTCTATTGCCTACATCATAGTTTCTCTCGGTGGATGAGACCTTCTTGGAGAAGAAGGCACAAGGTTTGAGATTAGTAAGGGTGGCCGGACCTTTGGACAGCACTGCCCCCAACCCTACTTCAGAAGCATCCACCTCCACAATAAATGGTTTGGACGTGTCTGGCTGGACCAACACCGGGGCGGACATGAAACATCTCTTAAGAGCTGAGAAGGACTCCTTAGTGAGTTCCGACCAATTTTTTACATCAGCCCCCTTCTGGGTAAGATCTTGAGAGAAACCTTTAATGAATCTCCGGTAATAGTTCGCAAATCCCAAGAAGCGCTGGAGCACCTTGAGATCATGAGGCAGAACCCAATCTGCGATCGCTAGTACCTTCTTAGGGTCCATATGAAACCCCTCACAAGATACAATCAGCCCCAAAAAAGACAGTTCCTGTACAAAAAACGAACTTTTTCCAATTTAGCAAACAGGTGGTTCTCCCTCAGTCTCTGGAGAACTGTCTGTAGATGTTGTAAGTGAGACTGACTGTCCGGGGAATACACCAAAATGTCATCCAAATAAATGACAACAAAACGGGCTATCAGGTCAGAAAACACAACATTGATAAAGTTCTGGAAAATAGCGGGGGCATTAGTTAACCCAAAGGGCATAACCAGGTTTTCAAAGAGTCCCTCTGATGTGAGGAACGTAGTTTTCCACTCGTCCCCTTCCCGAACCCTTATCAGGTTGTAGGCCCCCCAGAGATCTAATTTGGAGAACCATTGGGCCCCAGAAAACTGGATACATAGGTCTGGGATGAGGGGAAGTGGATAAGTGTTCCTAACCGTTATCTTGTTAAGTTCCCGAAAGTCGAGGCACGGCCGCAAACCACCATCTTTCTTCTTCACAAAGAAGAATCCTGCTGTCACGGGTGACACAGAAGGCCTGATATGCCCTTTACGGAGACTCTCAGCTATGTACTCCTTCATGGCTTGGCGCTCAGGCCCGGACAAATTGAACAATCGAGCCTTAGGTAACTTGGCTCCAGCTACTAAATCAATGGCACAATTGTAGGGTCTATGTGGTGGCAGCGCCTCAGCCTCACTTTCGGAAAATACGTCTTCGAAATCTTTCAGGTACTCCGGAATACATTCCAGACCGACAGACGACACGGATACGGTTTTAACAGAGTTAACAAGAGGCCCCAGGTTACAACATTTATCTTTACATCCCCACTGAGTGATCTCCCCCGTCACCCAATCAATGGTAGGATTATGGCGTTGCAGCCAAGGCATACCCAGTACCAGTCCTGCAGGCAAGTTATCTAACACAAGACAAGATAATTTTTCCACATGAGTGGAACCCACTTTCAGAGAAAAAAGTTCAGACCTGAAACAGATACCGTCCCGGATAAGAGAGGATGAGTTAATTGCCACAAGTTTAACAGGATCCTGAAGCCTGACTGTCCCTATCTTATTAAAAGTCATAATCCGGGCACCAATCAGGTTAACAGCAGAGCCACAGGCAACAAAGGCAGTAGGATGAACAGGACCATCACCAAGTTTCAGTTCCACCCGAAGCACAATTTTTGCACGTGAGGAAAAAGGTACCTGAAGGTCTGGGTAGCCTCCTTGACTACTACCCAGACCTAGTTGTTTCCCGCCACCTTGGAGGATGATGGACAGGAGGGGCTGTCCTTCTTCCAATGTCCAGATTCCCCACAATAGAAGCACAACTGCTTCTCCCGGCGGCGTCTTCTTTCCTTCTCATCACAGGTGACAGCGCTCACCTCCATAGCCACCGGAGGAGTCCGGGTCTCAACTCCACTGGAGAATAATGATGTTTCAAGTTGCATAACACCTCTTGCCCTCAGTCTGCGATCCATGCGAACCGCTTGGGTCATGGCATCCTCCAGAGAGTCAGGTGGAGGATGGAGTGCCAGGGCATCCTTCAGACGTTCACACAGGCCTCTACGGAACAGCCCCCAAAGGGCGGCATCACTCCAAGAAACCTCAGCTGCCCAATGCCTAAATTCAGAACAGAACCACTTGGCCGAGTGCTTCCCCTGACAGACACTCATCACCTTGTCCTCAGCCAAACGCACTCCATCTGGCTCATCGTAAATAAGCCCTAAGGCCTTAAAAAACGCATCTACAGTCATTCTCTCTGGGGCAGAAGAGGAAAGAGAAAATGCCCAGGCTTGTGGGGACCCCCTAAGCAGGGACATAACCACCCCCACCCTCTGCTTCTCATCTCAGGAGCGGGGTCTCAAGGTGAAAAAGAGCTTACAGCCCTCTTTAAATGCTCTAAATTCATTTTTGTCACCAGCAAACGTATCTGGTAACTTAACAGGGGATTCGTGTGGGACTAAAATGACATCTCTATTCCCCACCTGCTGAAAGCCTGCGGAAAGCACCCCCTGAACGGAGTTCCCAACCTGCCATTGGGACTGGATCAGAGCTTGGTGTTCCAAACTTAGCTTCTGCAGCGACTGAGTCAAGCATTTCACCTGCTCAGATAAAGCACACATTGGGTCCATGCTGCAGAAGTGAGGAGAGAAAAAAAAAGTTCATGGTCAGTTATAATGTCAGGAACACCGCACTGCACTTGCTCACTGAGTCAGTGCGCGTGTCCTGAGTAAGACAAACTGTGCTCAGAGATACCTGTGGAGCGGTCAGCAGCAAAGAAGATGCGTGCTTCAGACCCACAGGACTTGAAGCACGTGACTGCTGGGGGTGTGGCCTAAACTCCAGAGAGCTAGGAGCTGCAGGAAAACTCCTAGAATGGTAACTACGGAACAAAGTTACTAATTGGCATAGACAGGGACTTAAACCAGATCAGGCCGGGGTCAAAGTACGAGATAGCATGACAATTACCAAAGGGCAAGACAGAACGGATAGTCAAGACGTAGCCAAGAAGTCAGAAACCAGAGAAGCAGATATACAGTACAGAATCAACAGGTAAACTCACAACGGGGGACAGAACCAGATCAGAACCATATAAGTAAGCTAGAAGCCAACGAACAGGCACACAGGGGTCACAACACTCGGCCAAAGGCAAAAGTATAACTGACAGGGATTGGCGTTTCTCAGGGCTATAAAAAGCTCTGCCTGAACCAAAGAGAGGCCACAATAATTAACCCCAGGCATTCAGGTCAAAGCCTGCACTGAGCTCAAGACATTAACCCCTGACGTGCAGGTCAAAACCTGCACTGGGATCATGACAGAACCATGGAACTGCCTGGGCTTTGCCCTTTCACAAAAAGTCGACAGAGCCCCGGCAGCACTGAAGACACCGTAGCAGCACCGGGCAGCACCGGCCGACATCCCAGCAGCAAAGGACTCCCCCATAGCACCACCGGACACCCCCTCATCCCAGCCTGCAGCAACGGTACCAGTAAGGTATATATGCATTATAAGATGCACTCCCATTTTCCCCCCAAATTTGAGGGAAAAAAGTGCGTCCTATAATTAGAAAAATATGGTGTATGTATAAAAAATGGAAAAATGAAAGATTGCAAAAGTGAAAAACAAAAAGGGGAGACACTGGTGGAGATAACAAAATGGGGGTCAGAGAAAATCTGTAGAAAAACCCATATAAAAAATAAAAAAGGAATAATCAGTAAAGAATAATGGAATAATTAAAGAGTGGAGAGGTACAAATCACAAAGGCCAGGGCATACTGTTGAGTGTGTATATAGATGAATATATAAACATTGTGATACAGTAACCTCTGATACAGCTAGGGGGCGCTGTGTATGCGCTTCAGGATGCACTTGGAGGTATAATTATGATGGTGAATTAGGGACTGGCATTATGGTAAATGGCCGGTATGCGTCGCAGTGGTCCTCTGAGCTGTAAGCCAAAAATGATATGGTTATGCTGAGACTTATAGTTCCACAAGTATTTATTGTGTTTCACTTATAAGGGTGGCTTATAGGGTTAGTCAGAGAGCTGGGCGGGAATTGACTATCCACACATGCACTGCCCATCCATGGGGGGTGATTACAACCATATAATGTGACTGAGGTCTGGTCACATGGTCAGAGTGTGTACCTGAATGGTTCAGGGTGCAAGGTCCTAGAAGGTCTGTGTTGGAAGATCCTGGGAATAGGATCGGATTCCTGGAGCACGTGGTGAGACCTTGAACCTGGTGGCCTGGGTGTTGAACGAACATCCTGAATAGCACCCGGACAGGCCACATGTGTGTGTGGAGCCTGGGACGGCCCCACACTGAGAAAGACGCTGTCCTGTTGACGACCTTGGACTGACGAGGAGTCAGCCTGTGGAGCAGTAGCTCCTGAGAGGTAACCCCGGGTATGGGGAAAGAACTATGTGCATTGACAGTGGTCAGTTACTGAGCTGTGTGGTCACCTGGTGACTGGAGAGAGTCTGCCGTGACTAGTGAATGCTGTATAAAGCCATACATGATGAAATAATGGACTATGTGTAAGCCGGTGATGTGCAACCTGGCTTACAAAGTGGCTAGAGTTGTGCGAGTTTGGTCGGATCGGGTTTCATCCACTCATTGCCGACTTTTATTCCCCATTGACTTGCATTGGGGTCGGGTTTTGGATGAAACTCCGACTTTTTTTGCCCTAGTCGGACCAGTTTCATCTGAAACAAATTTTGTTTCATGGAACCCGATCCGACCAAAGTCGCTCAACTCTAGAAGCGGCTTACGGTGCTTAAATAAACCGTATGGACTGTTTTGTGTGAAAAACCGCGCCTGACTACGTTAATGCACTGCCAAGCAAGTGTTCCCCAACACACATAGTAGGCGCTACGCCACATAACATACTTCACTCCAAGGTCAGTTAGAACTGGACCCGTGACAATAGGCTCCTTCAGGTAACATAGTTTTGAACATAGTTTTGAAGGCTGAAGGAAGACCTTATGTCCATCTAGTTCAGCCTATTTTTAGTGCAGCTGTTCTGCATTGTTGATCCTGGGGACGGCAAAAAAACCACAGAGTAGAAGCCAATTTTCTCCATAGGGAAAAAAATTCCTTCCCCTAAGCTGGGTCAACCATCTACCTATAATATTATGTTATTCATAACCTTCTATACTGTTACTCACAAGAAAAACATCCATTCCTTTCTTAAATTCATTCAGTGAGTTGGCCATCACCACTTCCTCAAGAAGAGAATTCCAGAGCCTCACTGCTCTTACCGTGAAGAACCCTCTTCTATGCTGGTGCAGAAATTGTCTTTCCTCCAAACGAAGAGAATGCCCCCTTGTTCTTGTCACAGTCCTTGGTACAAACAGTTCATTGGAGAGATCTCTGTATTGCCCTCTGATATACTTGTACATATATATTAGGTCTCCCCTAAGTCTTCTCTTTTCTAGAGTAAATAGACCTAATTTTGATAACCTTTCTGGGTATTGTAGTGAACCAACTCCATTTATCATTTTAGTAGCCCGCCTTTGAACCCTTTCAAGTTCAGTAATGTCTTTCTTGAGCACTGGAGTCCAAAATTGCACACAATACTCCAAGTGTGGTCTGACGAGTGATTTGTACAGAGGGAGAATTATGTTTCCATCTCGTGTCCCCAGACCTCTTCTAATGAATCCCTTGACCCTATTTGCTATGGTGGCAGCTGCCTGACACTGGGCACTCCAATTTAGCTTCTTATTGACTAAGATGCCTAAGTCTTTTTCCATGTCTGATTTCCCCAGCAGTTTCCCATTTAGTAAGTAATTGTAGCATCTGTTTCTCCTTCCCATGTGCATAACCTTACACTTACCTGTGTTAAACCTCATTTGCCATTTTTCAGCCCAATTCTCCAATTTACTCAAATCTGTCTGTAGTTGCAAACTGTCCTCCTTTGTGTTAACTACCTTACATAGTTTTGTATCATCTGCAAATACTGATATTTTACTGTGTAAGCCATCCACTAGATCATTAATAAATATATTAAATAGTAGGGGACCCAATACAGAACCCTGTGGTGCCCCACTAGTAACCCTGGCCCAATCTGAGTATGCCCCATTAATAACCACTCTGTTTTCTATCACTAAGCCAGCTACCTACCCATCTACACACATTTTCCCCTAGCCCAAGCTTTCTCATCTTACTTACCAATCTTTTATGTGGGACAGTGTCAAATGCTTTAGAGAAGTCGAGATAAATGACATCCAATGATTCTCCTTGGTCCATTTGAGAGCTTACATCCTCATAGAAGCTGATCAGGTTAGTTTGACAGGAGCGATCCTTCATAAATCCATGTTGATATGGAGTTAAACATTTATGAACATTGAGATATTCCATAATGGTATCCCTTAGAAACCCTTCAAAAATTTTACCCACAACAGATGTTAAGCTTACCGGCCTATAGTTTACAGGTTCCCTTTTACACCCCTTTTTGAATATTGGTACCACATTTGCTTGCCGCCAATCAAAAGGAACAGACCCTGGTTCTATAGAGTCTTTAAATATAAGGAATAGAGGCCTGTCTATCACGTTACTTAACTCCCTTAATACACAAGGGTGAATGCCATCAGGGCCTGGTGATTTGTCAATTTTAATCTTACTAAGGCGGTTCTGCACTTCTTCCTGGGTTAGGCAGGTAATATTTAATGTCGAGTTTACATTATCACTCTGCTTTTCCCCTGGCAAATCCTTTTCCTGTGTGAACACTGTTGAGAAAAAAGTATTTAAAACATTTGCTTTTCCCACATCGCTCTCTATGATTTCACCCTCATTGTTCTTTAAAGGGCCAACACCATCAATTTTAATCATTTTACTGTTTATATAATTAAAATATAGTTTGGGGTTTGTTTTACTTTCCTTAGCAATGAGTCTCTCAGTTTCCACTTTTGCTAAATGTATTTGTTTTTTACACATTTTATTTTTTTCTCTATAACTTTTTAAATGCTTCTTCATTGCCTTCTTGTTTTAGCTTCTTAAATGCCTTGTTCTTGTTATTTATTGCCCTTTTTACATCCTTATTTAGCCACATTGGTGTTCTCCTGTTCCTAGCCCTTTTATTTCTGTACGGTATGGCTAGCTCGCAGTGGGTGTGTAAAACTGATTTAAATATTTCCCATTTATTTTCTGTGCTCCTATTTTTGAGGACATTGTCCCAATCAATTCGGCGAAGGTCCTCTCTAAGCTGGTCAAACTTTGCTTTCCTGAAATTCAGCGTTTTTGTAACCCCCTTCCAGGGCACCTTACTGAAGGACAAGTGGAATTGTATTATATTGAGGTCACTGTTCCCTAGGTGCCCATCGACTCGTACTTCTGTTATTCTATCTGTCCTGTTGCTTAAAATTAAGACCAGAAGGGTTGTCCCTCTAGTTGGGCCCTGCACAAGTTGGGACAGATAATTATCCTTGGTTACTGACAGAAATTGGTTTCCTTTCTGAGAAACGCAGGTTTCAGTTTCCCAGTCTATGTCGGGGTAGTTGAAGTCCACCATAATAATCACCTGATTGTGATTTGCTGCTTTGTCTATTTGTTTCAATAATACATTTTCAGTGGTTTCTGTTATATTTGGTGGCTTATAACAAACCCCTATGAGGATTTTATTACTTTTCCCTCCTTGTATCTCCACCCATAGAGACTCCACCTCTTCATTTCCCTCTTGTATATCTTCTCTTAGTGTGGACTTTATATATAGACAGACTCCACCCCCGTTCCTTTTTTACGATCCCTCCTAAACAAATCATATCCTTGCAAGTTAGCCGCCCTATCATAGCTGTCGTCTAACCATGTCTCAGTTATTCCTACTATGTCGTATTTTTCCTCATACATTACCAACTCCAGATCTTCAATCTTATTGGTCAGGCTTCTTGCGTTGGTCAGCATGCAGGAAAGAAGTTTTGCTTCCTTCTGAGTACCCTGTCTTGGGTCCTCTGTACCACATCTAGTATCCTTGATTAGTTTGTCCTTCTGTTGTCTGCCATTTTTCCTCCCATCCCCTCTTCTTCTAGTTTAAAGCCCTCCTGATGAGTGTGGCAAGTCTTCTGACGAATGTGTGTTTCCCAGGTTTTGTGAGGTGTATCCCATCTCTTGCGAGAAGTCCATCGTAGAGGTAATTCACGCCATGGTCCAAGAATCCAAATCCTTGCTGCCTGCACCACCGTCGTAGCCAGTTGTTCACCTCTAGTATCCTATTCCATCTTCTGATGCCATGACCATCGACTGGGAGGATTGATGAGAAAACAACCTGTACGTTCCGTTCCTTTATTTTCTTCCCCAGAATTTCAAAGTCTTCGCAGATAGTTGGTAGGTCATTTCTTGCCGTGTCGTTTGTGCCTACATGTATCAGTAGGAAAGGGTAGTCGTCCTTGGATTAGAGGATAGTTGGTATCCTGTTGGCCACATCATTGATTTTTGCTCCTGGGAGGCAGCATACTTCTCGTGCGGTTATGTCCAGCCTGCAGATAGTTGCCTCCGTGTCTCTTAGTAGTGAGTCGCCCATAAATTGTATTAATGCATGAAATTAAAAATTCACATAGTACCAAAATATACCCCCTCAAAGAAACTTGATCAGATCACTATATAAGCCCTGACTATACAGCCAAAGGCTTCATAGTAAATAGAGAAATCTCTATTACCCACCAAAGATACATTGCAAAACTTGAAACCCCGGCTCGTCCCATAACAGAGCGAAAAGAGAGGTAGTTAAGGCTCTTTCTTGGAAAATCAAATTCCCAAAAGTCCTATGGTGTCCAGATAGGGTTGAAGGGATATTTATAGAACTTTAAGTACGTTGGAGATGTGAGCAAGAATAGACCGGGCACGGAAAAGTCCATCACAATGAGTCAAGCAGGAAATCAGTAAATGCTGTATTCGCTACCAACGCATACACCAACAGAGATCCAGGTCCAAGCGGAATAGTCCACATCATAGATCTCCTCCCGATGTACCACTACAGCCAGGAAAGAGGAAGAAAATTCCACCCATGATGTTATTCCATCTGATGTAGAGCAAAGAAGAAAAATCCAGCGTGACTTGGCCTGCAGAAGACGTTTACGTAGGGAGCCACCCCTGCTTGAACCAACAATATGCTCTAGACCCACCATCACCATGTCTTCAATCATCGGCTTGAGCAGTATTAATAGTAGACAGATGTTTCTGTATCTTGCGGGGAAGTTTTTGTGAGGTCTGGCCAACATACACATGTGGACATGGACATATGATGGCGTAAATCACGTTACTGGTTCTACAATTATCACGTGACGGGGGTCACCGATGGGTGGATTTCCTGCATGATTGCCGGAAATGAATGTTAATTGCCGCTGTCAGTGTTTGACACTGGCATTTAACGAGTTGATAGCCGCGGGTGGATTGCGATTCTACCCGCTGCTGTTCTGGCCACATGTCCGCTGTTTAAAACAGCGGACATGTGCTGGGAAAGATGTGGAGTCACTGCCGGAGCCCACATCAAAGGGAGGGTGTCTGATGTGGGCGTACTATTACGCCTTATGTCAGAAAGGGGTTAAGAGACTTCCGCCAGTGGTCAAGTCGAGAAGATCCGTGAACAGACCGTGACAGGAGAGGCATGCCTGCAGGGCCGTCACTTCCAGCTATAACCTACGATACTTGCATTAAGACAACAGGTTGGGAGGGAGCCCGTTTGTGCGTGGGTGACCCAACACGCATTAATAAACAAAGTCAAAGAGAGACTTGCGTCCTAGAGAGAAAACCTGGTGACCCCAGCTAATGCACAGCATCCAGGTTAACAGCATATTAGTGATGCCCTTCTATTAGATCAGGCGGGCTGCCCAGCGCTATGAAAATTTATCCCATGTGAACAGGCACCACAGTTTACTAGAGATGGGCCTAGCTGAACCCTGATTTTAAAGTGCAAAAAAAATCTAAAAATATGTGAGGTATTAGTCGATATTTTGGCCAAAATATGCAAGCTCGCAACCTGCATCAAGTGTCCCCACACTTGCGAGTTCCTAACACTAAACAGCTACTAAAAGAGGACTAAAATCCTCCAAAAATTCAAAAGACGACAGCAGAAAAAAGGCAGCGTTGTTTTCACCTGCCTAGGCGTCCAGACAAATGCACTCTCAGGGCGCAGCAGGCCCATGTATTTAAGATGGCAATAACACAGGTGCAAAAATACTGATGAGACAGCCACTCACTACCTTCCAATCCATGGAGGGGGTGGCTGCATACACTGTGTGCAGAATTATTAGGCAAATAAGTATTTTGATCACATCATCCTTTTTATACATGTTGTCCTACTGCAAGCTGTATAGGCTTGAAAGCCAACTGCCAATTATGTAAATCAGGTGATTTGCATCTCTGTAATGAGGACGGGTGTGGTCTAATGACATCAACACCCTATGTAAGGTGTGCTTAATTATTAGGCAACTTCCTTTCCGTTGGCAAAATGGGTCAGAAGAAAGATTTGACGGACTCTGAAAAGTCAAAAATTGTGAGATTTCAAGCAGAAGGATGCAGCAGTCTTGAACTTGACAAACTTTTGAAGCGTGATCACTGAACAATCAAGCATTTCATGGCAAATATCCAACAGGGTTGCAAGAAGCGTGTTGATATAAAAAGGCGCAAAAAAAACTGCCCATGAATTGAGGAAAATCAAGCGTCAAGCTGCCAAGATGCCATTTACCACCAGTTTTGCCATATTTCAGAGCTGCAATGTTACTGGAGTATCAAAAAGCACAAGGTGTGCCATACTCAGGGACATGGCCAAGGTAAGGAAGGCTGAAAAATGACCATCTTTGAACAAGAAACAAGATAAAACGTCAAGACTGGGCCAAGAAATATCTTAAGACTGATTTTTCTAAGGTTTTATGGACTGATGAAATGAGAGTGACTCTTGATGGGCCAGATGGATGGGCCCGAGGCTTGATCAGTAAAGGGCAGAGAGTTCCATTCTGATTCAGATGCCAGCAAGGTGGAGGTGGGGTACTGGTATGGGCTGGTATCATCAAAGATGAACTTGTGGGACCTTTTCGGGTTGAGGATGGAGTGAAGCTCAACTCCCCGACCTACTGCCAGTTTCTGGAAGACACCTTCTTCAAGCAGTGGTACAGGAAGAAGTCGATATCGTTCAAGAAAAGCATCATTTTCATGCAGGACAATGCTCCATCACATGCATCCAAATACTCCACAGCGTGGCTGGCCAGTAAAGGTCTAAAAGAAGAAAAAATAATGACATGGCCCCTTTGTTCACCTGATCTGAACCCCATAGAGAATCTGTGGTCCCTCATAAAATATGAGATCTACAGGGAGGGAAAACAGTACACCTCTCGGAACAGTGTCTGGTAGGCTGTGGTGGCTGCTGTACGCAAGGTTGATCGTAAACAGATCAAGCAACTGACAGAATCTATGGATGGAAGGCTTTTGAGTGTCATCGTAAAGAAAGGTGGCTATATTGGTCACTGATTTTTTTTTTGTTTTTGAATGTCAGAAATGTTTATTTCTAAATTTTGTGTCGTTATATTGGTTTACCTGGTGAAAATAAACAAGTGAGATGGGTATATATTTGGTTTTTATTAAGTTGCCTAATAATTCTGCACTGTAATAGTTACCTGAAAAAACAGATATCCTCCTAAGATAGCCAAATCTAAAAAAAACCCACTCCAGTTTCAAAAAATATTAAGCTTTGATATTTATGAGTTTTTTGGGTTGATTGAGAACATAGTTGTTGTTCAATAATAAAAAGAATCCTCTCAAATACAACTTGCCTAATAATTCTGCACGCAGTGTAGTATGTGATTGCACAATGAAGATTTGTATGTGGCGCTGATTACACAATGGTATTGCACAGCATCCAGGTTAACAGCCTATTAGTGACCCCCTTCTATTAGATCAGGTGGGCTGCCCAGCGCTATGAAAATGCATCCCATGTGAACAGGCACCACAGTTTACAAGACAAAATGGGTCTATCTGCACCCTGATATTAAAGTGCAAAAAAACATATAAAAATAAGTGAGGTATTAGTCGATATTTTGGCCAAAGTATGCAAGCTTGCAACCCGCGTCAAGGGTCCCCACTAGTGTTGACAGATACCTTCCGATATCGGGAAATATCGGATCGGATTGGATCGGACCGATACCCCAAAAATATCGGGTATCGTCGATTCCGATACCGGAAACCCATGCAAGTCAATGGGGCACAAATATCAGAATGAAAATAAACCCTTTCTTTCCTTGCACATCCAGTTTGGGGAGGGGGAAGAGTGTGGGCGGTGCGTGGGCGGAGACTGTGCGTGTGGGCGGGGTCTTACGGGCCTCTCGGGGGTCTGTGCGGGCCTGCCGGGGGTCTGTGCGGGCTGCCGGGGGTCCGGGGGTCTGTGTGGGCCTGCTGGGGGTCTGTGAGGGCCTGCTGGGGGCCTGCGGGCCTGCCGGGGGTCTGTACGGGCTTGATGGGGGTCTGTGCGGGCTGCCGGGGGTCTGTGCGGGCCTGCCAGGGGTCTGTGCGAGCTGCTGGGGGTCTGTGCAGGCCTGCCAGGGGTCTGTATGGGCCTGCTGGGGGTCTGTGCGGGCCTTCCGGGGGTCTGTGCAGGCCTGCCGGGGGTTGTGTGTGTGTGCAGGCATCGTCCGATGGGACTGCAAGTCCCATCGGGCTATGCCTGCTACAATGACAGTGATTGACACATTAGCCAATGATGGGACAGTAGTAGTCCCATCATCCGGCTAATGTGTTGAATGTAAAAAAAAAAACCATACATACTACACACATACTACATATATACAACATACATACTACATACATACTTCATATATACTACATTCATACAACATACATGCATACTACATAATACATACATACTACATATATACTACATTCATTCAACATACATACATACTACATACTACATACATACTACATATATACTACATTCATACAACATACATACATACTACATACTACATATATACTACATTCATACAACATACATACATACTTACTATATACTACATACATACTACATATATACTACATTCATACAACATACATACTACATAATACATACATACTACATATATACTACATTCATGCAACATACATACATACTACATACATACTACATACATACAACATACATACGACATGCTACATACATACAACATACATGCAACATACATACTACATGCATACTACATACAATACATACATATAGACACATACAGTACATATAACACAGAGTACATACTCACCATCACTTGTCACTTTGATCCCCGAAGCCAGTGTCATCTGTAAAAAATATTAAAATAACAAACAACCAATATACTCCCTGATCCGCAGAAATCCACAAGTGTCCCACGATGATCTCCCGTGGAGAACAGCAGCATCAGCTGATGCGACCACTCTCTAGGGGCTCCAGAAATACAATGACAGGAGGTAGGTATCCTTCTGCACTGTATTCCTCCGCCACTGTAAAAAAATAGTCCCTAGTCTCTCTTTTGGCATTGCTGTGTGAGAAAGTTCCCATGCAGCTTTTGCCATAAAGTGAGACCAGTGAACTATGGTAACCTCTCAGTGATGCACTGCAGGATATCGTCATGGGACACTCATGGATTTCTGTGAATCAGGGAGTATATTGGTTGTTTGTTATTTTAATATTTTTCACAGATGACACTGGCTTCGGGGATCAAAGTGACAAGTGATGGTGAGTATGTACTCTATGTTACATGTACTGTATGTCTATATGTATGTATTACATGAATGTATGAAAGTATTGTATGTAGTATGTATGTTGTATGTATGTAGCATGTTGTATGTATGTATGTAGTATGTATGTATGTATGTTGTATGAATGTAGTATATATGTAGTATGTATGTATTATGTAGTATGTATGTATGTTTTATGAATGTTGTATATATGTAGTATGTATGTAGTATGTATGGTTTTTTTTTTTTCATTCAACACATTAGCCAGATGATGGGACTACTACTGTCCCATCATTGACTAATGTGTCAATCACTGTAGCAGGCATAGCCCGTTGGGACTTGTAGTCCCATCGGACGATGCCTGCACACACATACAACCCCCGGCAGGTCCGCACAGACCCCCGGCAAACCGCACAGACCCCCGGCAGGCCCGCACAGACCACCGGCAGCCCGCACAGATCCCCGGCAGGCACGCACTGACCCCCGGCAGCCCGCACAGACCCCCGGCAGGCCCGTACAGATCCCCAGCAGGCCCGCACAGACCCCGGCAGCCCGCACAGACCCCCGGCAGCCCGCACAGACCCACGGCAGGTCCGCACAGACCGTGCATCATGATGACATCATTTCAGCAGCCAATCACAACCATGCATTTAGTTAACATGGCTAACACAACTGGCTCATTGCATTATGGGAACTTCCGATTCCGGTATTCGATATTGTAAAAATATCGGTACTCAGTATCGGAACTCCGATACAGCAAATATCGGCCGATACCCAATATTTGCAGTATCGGAATGCTCAACACTAGTCCCCACACTTGCGAGTTTCTAACACTGAACAGCAACTAAAAGAGGACTAAATTCCACAAGGGGTAGTAATGGCAGAGGCCATAACAGCTTTTATACAAGGGCTGGGTGATTTCCTCGGTGAACATATATTGCGGTTATAGATAAGCTAGTGATAAAAATTTATAATTGGTAGAGAAAGGTTGAACTTGAAGGACCAAGGTCTTTTTTCAACCTATGTAACATATATACATACAGACACATGCATGCACATAAATGTAGACACATACATGTATATTCACCAATATACATACAGACACATGCATGCATATTCATACAGGCACATGCATGCTCATGTATGCATGCAGATGCATGCATGTACATACATACAGAAACATGCATTCATATATATGCATATACATGCAGACATATATATGCACATGCATACAGCCACATACATGCATATATATACAGTATATATATATATATATATACTGTATATATATGCATGTATGTGGCTGTATGCATGTGCATATATATGTCTGCATGTATATGCATATATATGAATGCATGTTTCTGTATATATATACAGTTGTGCTCAAAAATTTACATAGCCCAGCAGAATTTTTGCTTTCTTGGACTTTTTTCAGAGAACATGAATGATAACACCAAAACTTTTTCTCAACTCATGGATAGTGGTTGAATGAAGCCATTTATTGTCAAATTACTGTGTTTTCTCTTTTTAAATCATAATGACAATCTAAAACATCCAAATGACCCAGATCAAAAGTTAACATACCCCATTTCTTTATACTGGGTATTGCCCCCTCTAACATCAATGACAGCTTGAAGTCTTTTGTGGTAGTTGTAGATGAGGTTCTTTATTTTCTCAGTTGGTAAAGCTGCCCACTCTTCTTGGCAAAAAGCTGCCGTTTCCTGTAAATTCCTGGGTTGTCTAGCATGAACTGCGCGCTTAAGATCTCTCCAGAGTTGCTCAATGATATTGAGGTCAGGAGACTGAGATGGCCACTCCAGAACCTTCACTTTGTTCTGCTGTAGCCAATGACAGGTTGACTTGGTCTTGTTTTTTGGATCGTTATCATATTGGAACGTCCAAGTACGTCCCATGCGCAGCTTCCGGGCTGATAATTGCAAATTTGCCTCCAGTATTTGCTGATAATGTGCTGCATTCACCTTTCTTTCAACTTTGACCTAGTTTACTGTGCCTTTGTAGCTCATACATCCCCAAAACATCAGCGATCCACCTCCGTGCTTTACAGTAGGAAAGGTGTTCCTCTCTTAAAATGTAACATTTATGGTTGTGGCCAAAAAGTTCAAATTTTGGTCTCATCACTCCAAATTACCTTGTTCCCGAAGTTTTGAGGCTTGTTTCTGTGCTGTTTTGCGTATTGTAGGCGAGACACTTTGTAGCATTTGGGCAGTATTGGCTTTCTTCTGATGACTCGACCATGCAGCCCATTTTTCTTCAAGTGCCTTATTGTGCATCTTGAAACAGCCACACTGCTAGTTTTCAGAGAGTCCAGTATTTCAGCTAATGTTATATGTGGGTTTTGCTTTGCATCTGGAACAATATTCCTGGCAGTTGTGGACAAAATGTCTGTTAGTCTACCCGACTGTGGTTTTGTTTTTACAGAGCCCCTGATTTTCCATTTGCTAATCACAGTTTTACGCTGCTGACTGGCATTAACAATTTTGTATCCCTTTCCTGTTATATACAGTTCAACTGCCTTTTCCCTTAGATCTGTTGACAATTTTTTTGCTTTCCCCATGACTCACAATCCAGAATTGTCAGTGGCTGGATGAAAGATGCAAGAGTCTGTCTAGATCCCAGAAACTCACTCAGCTTTTATGCACACACACTGATTACAAGCAAACAGGTCACAGGTGAGGAATGGATGTTACCTTTAGTAGTCATTCAAACCCATTAGTGTCAACTTCTGTGCATGTTATCAAGCCCAAATTACCAGGGTATGTGAACTTTTGATCAGTGTCATTTGGATGTTTTGGGTTGTCATTATGATTTAGAAAGAGAAAACACAGTAGTTTGACAATAAATGGCTTCACCCAACCACTATCCATGAGTGGAGAAAAAGTTTTGGTGTTATCATTCATATTCTCTGGAAAAAGGCCAAGAAAGCAAAAATTTTGCCAGGGTATGGAAACTTTTGAGCACAACTGTACATACAGACACATGTATACACCACTTATATACATACAGACACATGCATGCCCATATATACAGACACAGATTTCAGTTCTTCTAACAGGACCTGTGGTGATATCACAGTCACATAATCTTGATGTCCCCAATAGTCCTGAAGTAACACAGAGTACAAGACCTGTAGTGACATCACGGTCACATGACAGGTCACTGGATTGTGATGTCACCAAAGGTCCTGAAGCAGTCTCAGCATCAAAAATTAGATTGATTATGCAGAGCTTTTACCAATCTAAGGTCCTGGATAATTGCCCAGACTTCCCACCCCTTAATGCCGGCCCTGTGTGTGTATATATATATATATATATATATATATATATACTGTATATATAATTTTATATTTACATGTTTATGTCTGCTTGTGCGTGCTTTGTGAAGTGCTTGTGTATATCTATATGACTTGCATGGGAACACTACTTTGCATTATTGTGCATGGTGAAAGCTGAGCAAAAATTCTATGACCAGTTTATGGCGATATTATTGAATTTTGCTATTATCTGGGTAAAGTTTGGCGCTATTACTTTCTGTACATTTAATTATTTGTGGTTGACTGAATGATTTAAGAACTTGCCCTTATGGGCCCCTCCTGAATTCATTCATTTGATTTACTTATTTTCCAAAGGATTATAGCCCGTAGACACTATATACAGTGGGGCAAAAAAGTATTTAGTCAGTCAGCAATAGTGCAAGTTCCACCACTTAAAAAGATGAGAGGCGTCTGTAATTTACATCATAGGTAGACCTCAACTATGGGAGACAAACTGAGAAAAAAAAATCCAGAAAATCACATTGTCTGTTTTTTTTTCATTTTATTTGCATATTATGGTGGAAAATAAATCATAGAATCATAGAATCATAGAATCATAGAATCGTAGAGTTGGAAGGGACCTCCTGGGCCATCTGGTCCAACCCCCTGCTCAAAGCAGGATTCGCTAAATCATCCCAGTCAGATGTCTGTCCAGCCTCTGTTTGAAGACTTCCATTGAAGGAGAACTCACCACTTCTCGTGGCAGCCTGTTCCACTCATTGATCACTCTAACTGTCAAAAAGTTTTTTCTAATATCTAATCTGTGTCTCCTCCCATTCAGTTTCATCCCATTGCTTCTAGTCTTTCCTTGTGCAAATGAGAATAAAGTTGATCCTTCTACAATGTGACAGCCCTTTAGATATTTGTAGACAGCAATTAAGTCTCCTCTCAGTCTTCTCTTTTGCAAACTAAACATTCCCAAATCCTGCAACCTTTCCTCATAAGACAGGGTTTGCAGACCGGTCACCATTCTGGTCGCTCTTTTCTGAACTTGCTCCAGTTTGTTGATGTCTTTTTTAAAATGTGGTGCCCAAAACTGGACACAATATTCCAGATGAGGTCTGACCAAAGAGGAGTAGAGGGAAATAATGACTTCACGTGATCTAGACTGTATGCTTCTGTTAATACATCCTAGAACTGCATTTGCCTTTTTTGCTGCTGCATCACACTGTTGACTCATATTCAGTCTGTGATCTATTAGTATACCCAAGTCTTTTTCACATGTGCTGTCACTTAGCCCTATTCCTCCCATTCTATATATGCTTTTTTCATTTTTATTGCCCAGATGTAGTACTTTGCATTTCTCCCTGTTAAAAACCATTCTGTTAGTTACTGCCCACTTCTCCAGTTTATTTAAATCTTTTTGAATCCTCTCTCTCTCTTCTCTAGTATTAGCTATCCCTCCTAGCTTTGTGTCATCAGCAAATTTAATCAGTTTACCCTCAATTCCTTCATCTAAATCGTTGATAAAGATGTTGAACAATACAGGGCCCAGGACAGAGCCCTGTGGTACCCCACTTGAGACATTCTTCCAACTGGATGTGCAGCCATTTACGACCACTCTTTGGGTCCGATCACTAAGCCAGCTATGAATCCACCTAACAGTTGCCTTGTCCATTCCATACTTAGTCATTTTTTCAATAAGGATTGTATGAGAGACTTTGTCAAATGCTTTGCTGAAGTCAAGATATACTATATCTACAGCATTTCCTTGATCCACCCAATCAGTGATACCGTCATAGAAGGAAATTAAGTTAGTCTGACATGACTTATTAGTTACAAACCCATGCTGACTCTGTTTGATCACTTCATTCTTATCCAGGTATTGACTTAAATGTTGTTTAATAATTTGTTCAAAGATCTTTCCTGGTATAGAAGTCAGACTCACCGGCCTATAGTTGCCTGGGTCCACCTTCTTCCCCTTTTTGAAGATAGGAACAACATTTGCTCTTCTCCAGTCTTCTGGCACTTCTCCTGTTCTCCAAGAATTTTCAAAGATTATGGAGAGTGGTTCAGAAATTTCTTCTGCTATCTCCTTCAGTACTCTGGGGTGTAATTCATCTGGACCTGGAGACTTGAATTCATTTAGGTTAGCTAAGTGTTTCCTCACTATCTTTCTGTTTATAGATATCCTGGATTCTTCTATTCCCTTAATAGGACAGTGAATAACAGTTGGTGTTACATTTCCTTTCTGAGAGAAAACAGATGCAAAATAGGAATTTAAAAGTTCAGCCTTCTCAACATCCTGTCTTACCATTTCATCATTTTCATCCTGTAAAAATCCTATAGCATCTTTGACTTTTCTTTTACTTTTGACATATCCCCAAAATCCTTTATTATTGCTTTTGACATCTCTTGCAAGCCTCAATTCATTTTCAGCTTTAGCTAATCTGATTTGTGCCCTGCAGATTCTGCAGACAGCATTATATTCTTCTTTAGATATGCCTCCCTCTTTCCATTTTATAAACATTTTTTTCTTCCTTTTTAGCATGTGCTTAAGTTCTGTGTTCACCCATCCTGGTTTCCTTAAATGCTTCCTATTCTTCCCTCTTTTCAGAATTGTTAACAACTGTGCTTTGAGAATTTCATTTTTCAAGATTTCCCATCCTTCCTGGACATTTTTGTCTTTAAGGATATCCAGCCATTGGATCCCTCCTATTATCTTTCTGAATCCCTTAAAATCTGCCTTTCTGAAATCTAACCTTGACGTCTGAGTCTTCACAGGTCTTCCGCCTCTAGTTATCCAAAATTCTAAAATAGCATGGTCGCTACCTCCTAGGGTTCCAGCCACTTTTACCTCCTCAACCATTTCCTCCCTGTTTATAAGGATTAGATCCAAGGTAGCAGTTCCCCTTGTTTTCTCCCCTACCTTTTGGAAGATAAAGTTGTCAGCAAGAGAGGATAAGAATTTCCTTGACCTGTTAGTTTTGCCTGAGAGAGATTCCCAACAAATGTCTGGATAGTTGAAATCTCCCATGACAACTATGTCATATTTTTTGGAGAACTTGGCCATTTGATGCATAAAGAGTTCATCCATATCTTCAGCTTGCACAGGCGGCCTGTAGTAAATGCCTACAATGGTGTCCTTTCCATTGTTCTGTCCTTGTATTCTTACCCAAACAGTTTCCACAGAACTCCCAGTCTCTGAAGCTTCAATCTCTGTGCAGATATATGCGTTTCTAACATACATTCCAATCATGTGTATCGTCCCACCAAGTTTCAGTGATTCCAATGACATCATATTTCTTTTCCTGTGTTAGTAGTTCCAATTCTCCTTGTTTGTTGCCCATGCTTTGTGCATTAGTATAGAAACATTTTAGTTTGTGATTGGTTTCTCTTTCTCCAATATTGTTATTAATTAGATTCTTTCGTCTTTGTTCTTCCTTTCCACTTCTATTAGCAGAGTTCTCAATAGCATTTGTCAGGTGTATGGCTTTTTCTGGTCTTTTGCTTCCCTTCCCATGTTGTTCTAGTTTAAAGCTCTCCTTACAAGTGTAGCAAGGCGACTTCCAAATACATGCTTTCCAGTCTTCGTAAGGTGCACCCCATCTCTAGCAAGTAGTCCATCGTATAAGTAGTTCACTCCGTGATCCAGAAATCCAAATCGTTGCTGACGGCACCATCGACGTAGCCAGTTGTTCACCTGCAGAATGTTATTCCACCTCCTTGTTCCATGGCCATCCACTGGGAGGATGGAAGAGAAGACCACCTGCGCTCCCAGTTCTTTCACTTTCTTGCCTAAGTCTTCAAAGTCTCTGCAGATGGTTTCCAGGTCGTTTCTTGCGGTGTCATTTGTCCCCACATGTAATAGCAGGAATGGGTAGTCATCTGTAGGTCTGAAGAGTCCTGATATCCTGTCAGACACATCTTTAATTTTTGCACCTGGAAGACAGCACATTTCTCTTGAAGTTATATCCGGTCTGCAGATAGCGGCCTCTGTTCCTCTCAACAGGGAATCCCCCATGACCACCACTCTCCGTTTCTTCTTCACAACATTTTTCTTTCTCCATCCAGGAGGACTCTGAAGGCGTACAAGGTTGCTGTTTGTTGGCAAAGTCTTATCCTGATGTATTTCTTCATCATTTTCCTGCGTGAGAGCCTGGTACTGGTTTCTGAGCAGTATGGGTGCTGACTGCCTCCTGATCCTCCTGCTTCTCTGGGTCACATGTCTCCATTCCTCTGTTTCTTCAGGTGCACTTCGAATTTCTTCTCTTTCTGTAACATGAAGAGATAATTCTGCTCTGTCCAAGAACTCTTCACCTTCCTTAATGATCTTCAACGTAGCCAACCTCTCTTCGAGATTTTGCAACTTTTCCTCCAACAGGGACACAAGCTTGCATTTGTGGCATGTGAAGTTTGGCTTTTCCACTGGTAAGTCTGTGAACATGTAGCAAGAAATGCAGCTCACCAAATGGCTCCTGGCCTCTTCCATCTTGAGATTTCTTAAAAACGATGAAAGATGAGCCAAAATTCCCAGTGATCGTTGAGCTCGCGGAGACTCTTCACTTATCCCAGAAGGCACTGGGAATATGCAAATGATCTCCTCAAGACTCTTCCCCTGGTTTTCCGATTTCCTCTTTTCAGCTGCAACGGCCAAAACCCAGTGATCGTTGAGCTCGCGGAGACTCTTCACTTATCCCAGAAGGCACTGGGAATATGCAAATGATCTCCTCAAGACTCTTCCCCTGGTTTTCCGATTTCCTCTTTTCAGCTGCAACGGCCAAAACCCAGTGATCGTTGAGCTCGCGGAGACTCTTCACTTATCCCAGAAGGCACTGGGAATATGCAAATGATCTCCTCAAGACTCTTCCCCTGGTTTTCCGATTTCCTCTTTTCAGCTGCAACGGGCAAAACCCAGTGATCGTTGAGCTCGCGGAGACTCTTCACTTATCCCAGAAGGCACTGGGAATATGCAAATGATCTCCTCAAGACTCTTCCCCTGGTTTTCCGATTTCCTCTTTTCAGCTGCAACGGCCAAAACCCAGTGATCGTTGAGCTCGCGGAGACTCTTCACTTATCCCAGAAGGCACTGGGAATATGCAAATGATCTCCTCAAGACTCTTCCCCTGGTTTTCCGATTTCCTCTTTTCAGCTGCAACGGCCAAAACCCAGTGATCGTTGAGCTCGCGGAGACTCTTCACTTATCCCAGAAGGCACTGGGAATATGCAAATGATCTCCTCAAGACTCTTCCCCTGGTTTTCCGATTTCCTCTTTTCAGCTGCAACGGCCAAAACCCAGTGATCGTTGAGCTCGCGGAGACTCTTCACTTATCCCAGAAGGCACTGGGAATATGCAAATGATCTCCTCAAGACTCTTCCCCTGGTTTTCCGATTTCCTCTTTTCAGCTGCAACGGCCAAAACCCAGTGATCGTTGAGCTCGCGGAGACTCTTCACTTATCCCAGAAGGCACTGGGAATATGCAAATGATCTCCTCAAGACTCTTCCCCTGGTTTTCCGATTTCCTCTTTTCAGCTGCAACGGCCAAAACCCAGTGATCGTTGAGCTCGCGGAGACTCTTCACTTATCCCAGAAGGCACTGGGAATATGCAAATGATCTCCTCAAGACTCTTCCCCTGGTTTTCCGATTTCCTCTTTTCAGCTGCAACGGCCAAAACCCAGTGATCGTTGAGCTCGCGGAGACTCTTCACTTATCCCAGAAGGCACTGGGAATATGCAAATGATCTCCTCAAGACTCTTCCCCTGGTTTTCCGATTTCCTCTTTTCAGCTGCAACGGCCAAAACCCAGTGATCGTTGAGCTCGCGGAGACTCTTCACTTATCCCAGAAGGCACTGGGAATATGCAAATGATCTCCTCAAGACTCTTCCCCTGGTTTTCCGATTTCCTCTTTTCAGCTGCAACGGCCAAAACCCAGTGATCGTTGAGCTCGCGGAGACTCTTCACTTATCCCAGAAGGCACTGGGAATATGCAAATGATCTCCTCAAGACTCTTCCCCTGGTTTTCCGATTTCCTCTTTTCAGCTGCAACGGCCAAAACCCAGTGATCGTTGAGCTCGCGGAGACTCTTCACTTATCCCAGAAGGCACTGGGAATATGCAAATGATCTCCTCAAGACTCTTCCCCTGGTTTTCCGATTTCCTCTTTTCAGCTGCAACGGCCAAAACCCAGTGATCGTTGAGCTCGCGGAGACTCTTCACTTATCCCAGAAGGCACTGGGAATATGCAAATGATCTCCTCAAGACTCTTCCCCTGGTTTTCCGATTTCCTCTTTTCAGCTGCAACGGCCAAAACCCAGTGATCGTTGAGCTCGCGGAGACTCTTCACTTATCCCAGAAGGCACTGGGAATATGCAAATGATCTCCTCAAGACTCTTCCCCTGGTTTTCCGATTTCCTCTTTTCAGCTGCAACGGCCAAAACCCAGTGATCGTTGAGCTCGCGGAGACTCTTCACTTATCCCAGAAGGCACTGGGAATATGCAAATGATCTCCTCAAGACTCTTCCCCTGGTTTTTGGTCAGAAACAAGCAATCAAGATTTCTGGCTCTCACAGACCTGTAACTTCTTCTTTAAGAGTCTCCTCTTTCCTCCACTCATTACCTGTAGTAATGGCACCTGTTTAAACTTGTTATCAGTATAAAAAGACACCTGTGCACACCCTCAAACAGTCTGACTCCAAACTCCACTATGGTGAAGACCAAAGAGCTGTCAACGGACACAAGAAACAAAATTGTAGCCCTGCACCAGGCTGGGAAGACTGAATCTGCAATAGCCAACCAGCTTGGAGTGAAGAAATCAACTGTGGGAGCAATAATTAGAAAATGGAAGACATACAAGACCACTGATAATCTCCCTCGATCTGGTGCTCCACGCAAAATCCCACCCCGTGGGGTCAGAATGATCACAAGAACGGTGAGCAAAAATCCCAGAACAACGCGGGGGGACCTAGTGAATGAACTGCAGAGAGCTGGGACCAATGTAACAAGGCCTACCATAAGTAACACACTACGCCACCATGGACTCAGATCCTGCAGTGCCAGACGTGTCCCACTGCTTAAGCCTGCTTAAGCCTGTACATGTCCGGGCCCGTCTGAAGTTTGCTAGAGAGCATTTGGATGATCCAGAGGAGTTTTGGGAGAATGTCCTATGGTCTGATGAAACCAAACTGGAACTGTTTGGTAGAAACACAACTTGTCGTGTTTGGAGGAAAAAGAATACTGAGTTGCATCCATCAAACACCATACCTACTGTAAAGCATGGTGGTGGAAACATCATGCTTTGGGGCTGTTTCTCTGCAAAGGGGCCAGGACGACTGATCCGGGTACATGAAAGAAGGAATGGGGCCATGTATCGTGAGATTTTGAGTGCAAACCTCCTTCCATCAGCAAAGGCATTGAAGATGAAACGTGGCTGGGTCTTTCAACATGACAATGATCCAAAGCACACCGCCAGGGCAACGAAGGAGTGGCTTCGTAAGAAGCATTTCAAGGTCCTGGAGTGGCCTAGCCAGTCTCCAGATCTCAACCCTATAGAAAACCTTTGGAGGGAGTTGAAAGTCCGTGTTGCCAAGCGAAAAGCCAAAAAAATCACTGCTCTAGAGGAGATCTGCATGGAGGAATGGGCCAACATACCAACAACAGTGTGTGGCAACCTTGTGAAGACTTACAGAAAACGTTTGACCTCTGTCATTGCCAACAAAGGATATATCACAAAGTATTGAGATGAAATTTTGTTTCTGACCAAATACTTATTTTCCATCATAATATGCAAATAAAATGAAAAAAAAACAGACAATGTGATTTTCTGGATTTTTTTTTCTCAGTTTGTCTCCCATAGTTGAGGTCTACCTATGATGTAAATTACAGACGCCTCTCATCTTTTTAAGTGGTGGAACTTGCACTATTGCTGACTGACTAAATACTTTTTTGCCCCACTGTATAAGTCCAGACAAGCTTTAACGTGGAAATTTGAGAAAAACTAGTAGCGTTATAATCAAGAACAAGGAAAGATACTTTCCAAGACCTAAAGCTGAGTGCATACGGAGTTTTGAGCCCTGCGGATTTTTCCGTGCAGAATGGAAGAAATCCGCAGGTCAAATGACCTGCATTTTTCCTGCGGATTTCTTCCATTTTTCCTGCGGTTTTATTGCGGTTTTTGTGCAGTTTTCCACTGCGGACTCCCCCCTGCGGATTTGGTGACAGGGGAGATGGAAAACCGCACAAAACAAGTGACATGCTGCGGATTTTGTACCGCAGGAAAACCGCGCCGAAAAATTTGCAGCGTCTGCACAGCGTTTTTTTTTTTTCATTGCTTTTAAGGCTACCGTACATCACAATGCGGATCTGCAACGTTTCTGGGCGGAAAAATCCGCTGGATATCCGCATCGTGTGCACACAGCCTAAAACTTGTAAATTCATTTGTTATATCATGAGTTACCATAAGGATAAAGCTCATCTGCTTACCTTTGTTCTGAAGTAATTATCTTTCTTCTCTGACAGTATATTAGTATGGTCTAAAGTGAGAGCCTAATTTACATTGTTATTTAATAATTGCACCACTGCACCTTTCAGTTGATGAAATGCAATATCCCTTGTTCTTTTTAGTCATGGTTAAACAATCCATTGTTTCATTGAATTCCACTGGATAGTTCATTAAAATGTCTTCAAGATATTTGCGAAACATAAAAGTCATTCTCCGGCAGAATTTTTAGATTTAACTAAAGATTCAACCTCTAAAGCCTGCTCCCCAATTCTACAGATAAGGTGAAGATATTGGGTTCCTGATCAGTAGCTCATCATAATGCACAATTTCACCTGCTTTGGAGATGGTAATGGGCCCCTTCATCTTTTGGACCCTTGTGCAGCAGCAAAGGTTGCATAGATGGTACATGCACCTCTGAGGAAAGTATCTTGAAAAGTATCCAACGTAGGAACAGAAAGTGATTATAAAAATTCCTTTAATGTTAGGCTAGGTTCACAGTACCACAATGCTATATGCATAAGGCGTTTAGATGTCACCGCGTGGTCTGTCAGACATTTTCAGCCATATATGCCTATTTGAGGTGGGCTCCACGATGTAGTGACTGCGTCTTGGTGTCAGCCTCAAATAGGCCGATACAGCTGAAAATTACAAAACACAGAGTGACTCCGTGTGCAAAAGTCCAAATCCCATTTTCCAGGGCTACAGATGTAAGCCACAATGGAGCCACTGAAAATATGCTAAAACGCTATGTTAACACAGCCTTGACAGTTTTGTTTTTCTGTTCTGCTATAACTACTGTGTTCTGCCCATTCATGTGCTGCAAGACATTTTTTAAGTGTTGTTCCAGCTATGGCCATTAGATGTCATAGTTGCCCTTCTTTTTCCTATTCTTGGAGTTAGGTGCTCCTTTCCCTTTAATTGTTATTCTGTTCAGAACCGCCCCTTCATCTTCCAGGGTTGAAGCATGTAACCATTTTCCCTCGGATCCCTGAGCTGCTCACACGTGTCCAGCTTCCTGCAAAATCACTGCTTATATCAAGTGGATTCCGGTGAGATTTTAATGCAGTTATGTGATATGTGTTGTGTATCTGTGTTGGCTGGCCATGATGCAGCCCCATGATGTTGCAATGTATTTTCAGTTCCTTGTAATGCTTTTACACTGCATGTTAGACAGATGCTCCCTTGTTCAGTTAACACAATGCTTGCAGCCTAAGTTGTTTAGATATCTCTTTTCTCTTTTCACTGCATTGTGTGTTGCATTGTTCAGCCTCTGTGGTGATGCCTATTGATGTAACAGCACTCTGTAATAATGCCTGCTACTGTTATGACAATACCCTGTATTATTGCTGTGTTAATATCTGCCAGTACTGATGTATTGTACTGTCTGTTTCTTTATAGTTTTTATCCGAAATCATCCACTTCTATATCTCCGAAATCATCCACTTCTATATCTCTGATCAAATCTACTATTGTGTTCACCGTTATCATCTATCATTGTTGTTCACATCATCCTAATAAATATAGACTTAAGCACCCATACAGTCATTTTACTTGGAGTGGATGAAGGGTTTAGCCGTATGCTGGAATCCACACAGCGTCACACGTGGAAGAAGGCAGAACATACTACAAGAAGCTGTTCCAACTTATGACTGATCCTATTACCTATAGTAGGATCCAGAGGCGTAGATAGGTTCGACTGAGGGGGAGTGAAACCTCTGAGCGGGCCCCTAACCAGGAAACCCTAATCCCAACTATGGTGGCGCACCCTCATAGCGGATTTAGGAGAACTTCAGCAGATGACAGAGCTGTTACTGAAAATAATCTCTATATAAAGAACAACATTGACATTACCGCCATATGATGACATATACTGTAGTGGTAGATACCAGTCCTGCAGAACATATAGGAGATTACAGTACAGTTATATATAGTAAATTACAACTGACGTTCTTTCTGATGGAGTCGTTTACTTTGCCCGTCTTTTCCATCTGGCACAGACCAACATGACAAATTCTCCAGCCAGGACACTGTTGCAGATATTACATCAAAGACACATCTGACGTCTCACATTTCTAGCACCATCTCCATCTGTCCCCATCCTTCACAATCCTCATCCTGCTGATACCCCTTTTGCCATTGCTGAGGTATGTGTACCTATTACTACACCTGCTGTGTGCCCTCTAGATGGTAAAACAACCCTCTAGAATATAGTAATGCCCTGTGCAAGTGCCCTTTAAAATGGTACCCACATTTTCTCCCCTAGAAAATAATAATGCCCTCTGTGTGCCTCTTTGACAGGCACAATAACCTGAGTTATAACAATAAGTGCTCACTTCACTTAACATTTAATAATGTCCTAAGTATCCCCCTGTATAGCTCCCCTCTACACAGTATGATGCCTCCACACTGTATAGTACCCCACATACAGTAAACTGACTCCTTAGTAGGCCTTAAACTGATGGCTCCAACACTGTATGATGGCCCCACACTGTTCAAACACCCCACATTAGCTTCGACACTGTATGATGGCCTCATCGCTGTAATCCCCACACTTTATGATGGATCCCTCAGTGTATTATGGCTCCCTAAATAGCCTGCATATAGTATAATGCTCTCCCCTTAGGCCTCCATATAGCATAATGCACTCCTCATAGGCCGCTAGAGATTATAATGTACTCTCCCATTAGTCCTGTATATAGTTTAATGCACCCCAATAGGCATATATATAGTATAATGCTCTTCCCATAGGGCATTATATAGTGCAATGCACTCCCTATAGGACACCATATAGTATAATTCACTCCCAATAGACCTCTATATAGTATAATGTACTTCCCATAGGCCATTATATAGCGCAATGCACTCCCGATTGGCACCCATCTAGTAAAATGCACCCCCCATAGGCCTCCATATAGTATAATGCACTCCCCATAGGCCTCCATATAGTATAATGCACTCCTCATAGACTTCTATATAGCATAATGCACTCACCATAGACCTCTACATAGTATAATGTACTACCCATTGACCTAAATATACGGGACCCATAGCGGCTGGGTGGCAGTGCATGGTGATTGAATCTCCCTCCTCTGCCTCAGTGTTTAACTGTATGTGTGCACTGCGCACGCCAATACAGTTAACAATAGTGTAGTTCCGGGTGGGACCCTTGGAGCGCGGAGCCTGGAGCTACTGATGGGATCAGTTTGGTTTCCTTTTGGGTGGCCATCATCTTAAAAAAAATGTGCAATATGCTACAGTTTTTTCAGATAATACGATGTACGAAGCAGAATCATTTTTTTTCTGTTAGAACTTATGGAAAAAGGTGGAAACCTAACTTTACCTGTACAAATGTGCCAGCAAAGAATTTAGTTTGTTTAAATGCACTTTGTTGAATTGTTATTAGACAGTCCAAAGCAACACACATAAAATAAAAGGGGTCTCATAGTCATAGGAAACGCTAAAGTGAGACCAGCATCGGACTTGAGCAACTTGGGCCCACCAGAGAAAATCATTCTTGGGGCCCACTATGAGGCTACATAGAAAGAAATACAAGACCACCAACTGTGTGGTAAAACGTGCTAAAATCAGGGTATAATATATGGTAGTCCACGTCTTAATTATGTAGCACGGTTTGGGGTAGCCACCTCATAGAATATAAAGTAGCCCCCCTCATAGAATATAATGTAGCCTCCCTCATGGAATATAATGCAGCCCCCTCATAGAATATAATGCACCCCCCTCATAGGGTATAATACAGCATCCCACAAAATATAATGCAATCCCCTCATAAGTTATAATGCCGCCCCCCCATAGAATATAATGTAGCACCCACATATGGCATAATGCAATCCCCCTCATATAGTATAATGCAGCCCCCCACAGAATATAATGCAGCCCCTCTTATAGGGTATAATGCAGCCTCCCTCAAAGGGTATAATGCAGCACCCCTCCACCTTTGTCCTAATCACCACCTCCATCATTGCCGCCTCCCCCACTACCATTGTCCTTTCCACCTCTACCATCATTGTCCTTTACACCACAACCATCATTGCTTTCTCCCCCAACACCCCCATCATCGCCCATTCCAACATCTCCATCATTGCCTCCCCTCACCTCCATCATTACCTCCTCACCACCATCATTGCCTCCCCCACCATCATCACCTCCCCATCATCATCATCATTGCCTCCCCCCACCACCATCATTGCCTCCCCACCATCATCACTGCCTCCCCCACCACCATCATTGCCTCCTCACCACCATCATCATTGCCTTCCCTCCACCATCATCATTGCCTCCTCACCATCATCACTGCCTCCCCCCACCACCATCATTGCCTCCTCAACATCATCACTGCCTCCCCCCCACCATTATCATCACCTCCTCACCACCATCATTGCCTCCCCCCACCACCATCATCACCTCCTCACCATCATCATAATTGCCTTCCCCCCACCACCATCGCCTCCTCACCACCATCATTGCCTCCCCCACCACCGTCATCGCCTCCTCATCACCATTATCATTGCCTCCTCACCATCATCACTGCCTCCCCCCACCACCATCATCATCGCCTCCTCACCACCATCATCATTGCATCCTCACTATCATCATTGCCTCTTCACCATCATCATTGCCTCCCCCACACCACACCATCACACATACAGCACCTCACACAAACAGCACCGCACCACTCTCTCACACACACAAAGCACCGCACCACACACACACACACTCACCTCTCCGCAGGTGCCCCGCAGCACATTCTGGCAGCTTCCTCTCTGAAACAGCCGGGCTGAATGATGACGTCATCCAGTCTCGCTGAATCAGGCAGGATGTGCCGGGCAGGCCAGCAGGAAGGAGGACAGTGTCGGATCATGACTTGGATCCCTGCGCCTCCGTTCTGGTCAAAAGCTGCAGCCTGCAGGGATCACAATTAGGGTTCGCCCCCCTTTAGGGGCCCACCTCTGGGGCCCGATTCAGCAGCACCAGCGGGCAGTATTAGCCACAGCTTGATGGCTAACACTGCCTGCTATTAAAGAGAAATGGTATTCATGCCTCTCCACGCCCATGGTGGGTGTGGTGAAGCGTGAATATTTATTTGTCTTTAGCAGTGGGGACAGGGGCTTGTCTCCAGCTGCTGCTCCTGGCAGCGGGAGGGCCCCTCCTGACTCAGGGGCCCCATAGCAGCTGGGTGTGCCGCTATTAGCGAGACACCACTGGCCGGGGGCCCCTGAAGCAGTGGGGGCCCTAGACAGCTGCTGGCCAATATGCCAGCAGGTGTCAGAGCCAGGGCCCACCGGAGAATCCTCCGGTTCGCCGGTGGGCCAGTCCGACCCTGAATGAGACCCTCATTAGATCCAGAAGGGATGGCATAAAATTGAGTTGAGAGCGCCATAACCTGCCTGGTATTCGTTCTTTGTTGTTACAACTCTTGCCCATGTAGTTCCATAGATACTTATTTGACTTTCTGTGTTCTGATCTGTTCTGTATTAGCGGACACTGGTAACATAGTAACAGCCTCTGAACTGCTCCAATTCTGAGATTCTAAGCTTGTAAAGCCTATGGTTCTGCATTCTAGGGAATCACAGCTGACTTTTTTTTGTCCACCATAGATTTCATGCCTTAGGGTTTTAACAAGGAAATGCTACGCAGACTACACATTATCACAATGCTTAATACTTAACTTGAAGGTGAATATATCAACTGAATAAGCAGTCCCATGTAAGGCCAGCATATATCGGTCTATTCTCTTAGGAACCAAGATGGTAAAAAAATGTTACTTTGGGGAGAGGAGGCTAATATACTGTACTATAAAGGTAAGTTCACACTAGGCATTTTTTCAGCGCTTTTTTTCTGACGCAAAACTTGATCTCTTTGCAGGAAAGAAGCTCCAGAAAAAAAGGCATGTTTTCCTTGGTTTTCTTTGCGTTTTTGATGCAGTTTTTTTGCAGCGGTTTTGGCATGTTAGATTTTTTTTTGTGCAGGCTAAAGTTTAGTGTTGAAAAAAATCCCTATTCCATACAATCAGGTTTGGGCACAAAAACCACAGCAAAACATGATACCTGCATTTTTTCAGCATTAGGCTGGTTTCACATTAGCGCTTTTTAAGCGCACGCACGGCCGGGGTAGCTCCGCCCCCGAGCCGGCTCTCTGCCCGGCGTGCCCGCCCCTTGCTTGTAGCGCCGCCTCCTAGCGCACAGCGGCGCCTGCGATCGGCGCACCCTATCTTTAGCATAGGGTGTGCAGATCGTGCGCAGGCCGTGCGCTAGTTGCGCTTTGACCTGCGCTGCGCACTTTTGACGGTGCGCCATGCGCGGCAAAATCAAACTTTTCGGATTTTGGCGCGCACGGCGCACCGTCAAAAGAGTGGGACACACTCGTGGACTGCTTCGGATCGTGGGTGAGTATTTTTGTGGTTTGTTATGTTAATATTTATTCCGTAGACGACAATGGCTTCGGGGAACAATGTGACAAGTATTGGTAAGTATGTTACTCTGTTATATGTACTGTATGTCTATGTATGTATTGTATGAATGTATTGTATGTATGTAGTATATATGTGGTATGTATGTATGTAGTATGTATGTAGCATGCATGTAGCATGCAGTATGTATGTAGCATGCATGTAGTATATATGTAGTATGTATGTAGCATGCATGTAGTATATATGTAGTATGTATGTAGCATGTAGCATGCATGTAGTATGTATGTAGTATGTATGTGGTATGTATGTAGCATGTAGTATGTATGTAGTATGTATGTAGCATGCATGTAGTATATATGTAGTATGTATGTGGTATGTATGTAGCATGTAGTATGTATGTAGTATGTATGTAGTATATATGTGGTATGTATGTAGCATGTAGTATGTATGTAGCATGCATGTAGTATATATGTATGTATGTAGCATGTAGTATGTATGTAGCATGCATGTAGTATATATGTAGTATGTATGTAGCATGTAGTATGTATGTAGCATGCATGTAGTATGTATGTAGTATGTAGCATGTAGTATGTATGTAGCATGCATGTAGTATATATGTAGTATGTATGTAGTATATATGTAGTATGTATGTTGCATGTAGTATTTATGTAGTATGAATGTAGCATGTATGTAGTATGTAGTATGAATGTAGCATGTATGTAGTATGCATGTTGTATGTATGTAGCATGTAATTTTTTTTTTTTTTTTTTTTTTTTTTACATTTAACACATTAGCCGGATGATGGGACTACTACTGTCCCATCATTGGCTAATGTGTCAATCACTGTCATGGTAGCAGGCATCGCCCGATGGGACTTGTAGTCCCATCGGACGATGCCTGCACAGACCCCCGAAGCCTGCACAGCCCCCCGGCAGGCCGGCACAGCCCCCCGGCAGGCCGGCACAGCCCCCCGGAGCCTGCACAGCCCCCCGGCAGGCCGGCACAGCCCCCCGGCAGGCCGGCACAGCCCCCCGGAGCCTGCACAGCCCCCCGGCAGGCCGGCACAGCCCCCCGGCAGGCCGGCACAGCCCACCGGAGCCTGCACAGCCCCCCGGCAGGCCGGCACAGACCACCGGAGCCTGCACAGACCCCCTGGCAGGCCGGCACAGCCCCCCGAAAGGCCCGTACAGACCCCAGAGAGGCTGTACAAGGGCAGGAAAGGGTTTTTCTTATTCCGATACCGGAAGTCCCATAGACTTGAATGGGACTTCCGGTATCGGAATCGGCGATACCGATACTTTTTTTAAAGATCGGCCGATACCATCCGATACGATACTTTGAAGTATCGGACGGTATCGCTCAACTCTAGTCTTGATAATGCATAATGGACCTACACCAGCAGATGACATGGCTCCCCAAACCATCACTGATTATGGAAACTTCACACTAGACCTCAAGCAGCCTGGATTGTGGCCTCTCCACTCTTCCTCCAGACTCTTGGACCTTGATTTACAAATGATATGCAAAATTTACTTTCCTTGTGGAGTGCGTCAATGACTGTCTTCTGGACATCTGTCAAGTCAGCAGTCTTCCCTATGATTGTGGAGCTACTGAAACAGACTAAGGGACCTTTTTAAATGCTTAGGAAGCCTTTGCAGGTGTTTTTCGTTAATTTTTCTAATTTACTGAGATAATGACTTTTGGGTTTTCCTTGTCTGTAAGCCATAATCATCAACATTAACATAAATAAATACTTGAAACTGATCATTCTGTTTGTAATGACTCTATATAATATATGAGTTTCACTTTTTGTATTGAAGAACTGAAATAAATAAACTTTTTGATGATATTCTAATTTTGTGAGAACTTGAAGCACCTGTACTGATGACAACAAAATGTGTGTGCATAAGATTTCTGAAATCTTATTGGGTTTGTTGATACTTTAAAAATCAGCTGAAAATTAGCAGAAAAAAGCAGAAAAAAAATGCAGAAAAAAACGCCCAGTTTGAACTTAGCTTTAACCTCTTCCCGAACGCCCACAGTAGATAAACGTTGGCGCTTGCTGGGCTTTGTGCAGCGCCGACGTTTATCTACTGTCGGCGGGTTTGTGCCCCCCGGGACCCCCACATACCTTACAATGCGGGGATCTCGGTGCACAATGCATGCTGGGACCCCCGACGTCATCGAGACCTGATTGGTTCAGGTCCTGATGACGTCAACGTCACAGCAGCCAATGGGAGCGATCGCTGGGAAAGCTGCTTGTTTCCCGGCGATCTCACTCATTGTAACGTGGCTTCTCCTCTGATCTAACACTGACAGATGATCAGAGGTGAAGCAGCGTTACTGTGTGACTAGATCGCTGCCTGGCACAGGTGATCGCTGCCTGGCACAGCTGTTTGTCACACAGTAACGCTGCTTCTCCTCTGATCATCTGTCATTGTGAGATCAGAGGAGAAGTCACGTTACTGTGTGCCAGGCAGTGATCTTGTCACATAGTAATGCTGCTTCACCTCTGATCATCTGTCAGTGTGAGATCAGAGGAGAAGTGGCGTTACTGTGAGTCAGATCGCAGGGCAGCAATCTTGTCATAAAAATAAAAAAAGTAAAGAAAAAAAAGCAGGTACACGGGCTAGGGTTAGGGCTAGGGCTAGGGTTAGTGTTGTGAGTTCATTTTCCCCTTCACTACTGAGGCCTGAGGAACTCCCTCTTCTGGAAAAGAAAGGTAGTGAGCCTGATTATCAAACACCTGAGTCTGATGATGATGACTGGCTGAGTGGAGTTACTGACTGGATATAAGGCTGCCGACGCCCTTCTGCCCTGCGGGTGATTTCTCTGTGGGATCCTTGGAGACCAGTCTGAATTCCTGCTCTTCTAAAGCTAAGTTTTCTGCTCTGCTTTTTGCATTTGTGCTTTGACGTTGTTTTGCTTTGTTTTTCTGGATTTCTGCCATTCCCTGCTGGGGTGTGCTGAATTCCTTTAGCTCTGTCTTCTGAAAATACCTGAGTGCTGATTTAGTTTTTGAAGCCTAGCTGCTTCAGGGTCTTTTTCATATCAGCTTGTTGGCTTATGTCTTTGATAGGGTTTTGGCAGATTGCAGACAGCAACCTTCCTTTCCTGTTCTGTTTAGTTAGCTTGGGCCCCTCTTTGCTCAGTCTATCTTTCTATCTGTGTGAGTGTTTTTTCATCTTGCTTCACCGTCATTATATGTTGGGGGCTGCCTTTTACTTTGGGGTCTGCTCTGGGGCAGTTTAGATTTCCTTTTCTGTCTTTAGGCTATTTAGCGCTCTGGCTGTGATTGAGGGGTCTAGGGCATCGTAGGAACCCCCCATGGCTACTGCTAGTTGTGTTGATAGGTTCAGGGGTCTGCAATCTGATAGTTGCCAACTTCTCTGGTTTTCTGGACGTAGCTTCTATTTTTGTGTCTGCCTCCTACGGTGACTCAATCATAACAGGTTATGGCTAGGGTTAGGGTTAGGGTTAGGGCTAGGGTTAGGGCTAGGGCTAGGGTTAGGGCTAGGGTTGGGATTAAGGTTATGGGTGTGTTGGTGTTAGGTTTTTGGTTATGGTTAGGGCTGAGATTAGGGTTAGGGGTGTGTTGGGGTTAGGGTTGGAATTAGAATTGGGGGTTTCCACTGTTTAGGTACATCAGGGGCTCTGTAAATGCAATATGACACCCGCAGACCATTCCATCAAAGTCTGCATACCAGAACGTCACTACTTCCCTTCCGAGCCCCACCGTGTGCCCAAACAGTAGTTTTCTCCCATATAAAGGGTACCAACGTACTCAGGACAAATTGGACAACAACTTTTGGGGTCCAATTTCTCCTGTTACCCTTAGGAAAATAAAAATTGGAGGCTAAAAGATCATTTTTGTGGAAAAAAAATGATTTTTTTTATTTTCACGGCTCTACATTATAAACTTTAGTGAAACACTTGGGGGTTCAAAGTGCTCACCACACATCTAGATAAGTCCTTTGGGGGGTCTAATTTCCAAAATGGAGTCACTTGTGGGGGGTTTCCACTGTTTAGGTACATCAGGGGCTCTCCAAATGCGACATGGAATCCGATCTCAATTCCAGCCAATTCTGCATTGAAAAAGTCAAACGGCACTCCTTCCGTTCTGAGCTCTGCCGTGTGCTCAAACAGTGGTTTAGCCCAACATACGGGGTATTGGCGTATTCAGGAGAAATTGCACAAAAAATTTTGTGGTTCATTTTCTCTTTTTACACTTGTGAAAATAAAAAAAAATGGTTTTGAAGTAAAATGTTTGTGAAAAAAAGTTAAATGTTTATTTTTTCCTTCCATATTCCATTCATTCATGTGAAGCACCTGAAGGGTTAATAAACTTCTTGAATGTGGTTTTGAGTACATGGAGAGGTGCAGTTTTTAGAATTGTGTCACTTTTGGGTATTTTCTGTCATATTGACCCCCCAAACTCACTTCAAATGTGAGGTGGTCCCTAAAAAAAATGGTGTTGCAAATTTTGTTGTAAAAATGAGAAATCGCTGGTCAACTTTTAACCCTTATAACTTCCTAAAAAAAAAAATTATGTTTCCAAAATTGTGCAGATGTAAAGTAGACATGTGGGAAATGTTATTTATTAACTATTTTGTGCGATATCGCTCTCTGATTTAAGGGCATAAAAATTAAAAGTTTGAAAATTGCAAAATTTTCTAAATTTTCGCCAAATTTTGATTTTTTTAACAAATAAGCGCAGATAATATCTAAAAAATTTTACCGCCATCATGAGGTACAATATGTCATGAGAAAACAATGTCAGAATCAGTAGGATCCGTTGAAGCGTTCTAGAGTTATGACCTCATAAAGTGACACTGGTCAGAATTGAAAAAATTGGCCCGGTCACGAAGGCAAAAACAGGCTCGGGTGCGAAGGGGTTAAAGTACAGTGGATTGATAGTTTTGAGTCCAGTGTACTCACCAGATCACTCCGGCATCCAAGTCTGGAAAGTTGCAACTAATCATTCAGTGTGTACTATTTGAATAAGCCCGGCACAGTTTCCAACCATCTAGTCTACACTTATCATATCTAACTTGGCAACTGTTATTGAGTGCGGGCGTAAAGGGGGCACTCATATTAGGTAAGGACATGAAAAGAGGGAGACACTATTGTTATATGGAAGGCGCTACTAACTGAGGCTTCTTTTCAACTGCGTCCTCGATTTTAATTGAAATGTATTGAGAGGCAGAGAGCAGCTCTCTGCACCGCAAAAACAATACCAGCCAACGGCCAATCAGAGGTCAGCAGTAGAGTTGAGCGAC